>NC_090921.1:9061446-9368747 GCF_040938575.1 Ambystoma mexicanum | reverse complement strand
TTTGATATGGCCAATATCCAGCTCTGCTGCTTGGGATTTTTTTTTTCTGCAGTGGGCGCTGTGCAACGATTCCTGTCGAGTCGATGCCCCTCGGAGGCCTCCGTCACAACGTTCATGTCACTGCAGGGATATGTAGCATGCAAAGCCCCTGTTGGCCTCAGGTCCATTTTGACGAATGAAGCATTATCTTCTGTCCGACTGTTACTCCCCCTGTCCGAGCGTAGACTGCAATGACAAAGGAACTTCTACTGTGGGGTAGGTTGGGAGGGGCGACAAGGAATACGTTGGAGGAACATCCAGTCGAAATAACGTTTCCTTATCGTTGATACACTCCCAAAGCAGTTTACTTAATTTGGAGGAGGGAGTAGAATTTAGTATGACATAAGTATTTTATGGTTGTGTATGCACTGAGTGCAACACTGCTTTCCCAAATGTAGAATCTTGACCCGAGGAAGAGTATACACTGTAATGTTTAGTAAAGGTGTGTATGTGGCATGTGGCAGCTGCACATATATCCCTTATCGGAATTCCCCTCTGCAAAGCATATGAAGTTGCCATGCTCTTGGTCAAATGATCTCTTAGGCGTTCTGGTGGATCTTTACCTTCCAGCTTGCAGCATTCCGATATTGCTAGTATAATCCATCTGGATATAGTTTGCTAGGTAATGGCCAGTCCCAATTTGTGACCTGAATAGCCCACAAATAACTGGTCTTCCTGTCTTAATCTTGCCAATATGGAGATGGATTTGTATCGTGGGATGTTTTTACCCATGCATCCGAGCCCTACCTCAAAAACTGTGCAGTACTGACATGGAAAACATCATGATGGCCAGAGCTTCCCAGAAAATGCACAGGGAAATGCATGAAGAATAGGCTGCCGCTCATTTTTGCCGATGTTATGGGCACAGAAGGGCACTGCCTAAAACCACCATTGGACTACCCACACAGTAGTCTGAAACCATTGGGAATGGCAATGCTGATTGCCAAAAGCAACCTAGAATTGTGGGGAATACATTTTCTTAAATCCCAAAAATGGTTGCAGTACCAGTACTCACCACTATCAGAAAGCCGGCATTTTAAAACCACCAGACTTTGTGTAAAACTGAATAAATGAACCCAGAGCATGCCAAAGAAAGACTTACTGAGAGGTGGATACAATGTAAAGTTATATTCTGAAGTGACTTGAAGGTTTATAACAAGACTGGCTGAGCTGTGGATTTCAGCAGTTTAAGTAAATTTGGACTGAAAGACACTAAAAATCTAAATGTTTAAAAGAAATGAGTGACCTACTTTTGAGTGTCACATAGGTTGCAATTGTTTAAATGTCATAGTTTTGAACTTAGAATCAGCATTCTAGCTGCATATGTAAACATTGTCTTGACTTAAACTGGGTAACAAAAAGTGACATTTTATGTGAAACCTGGCTTAAGGAACTGAATTCTGCCCACCAGCTACCCCCGACAGGCGATGAGACTTGCACAACAGCTGTGTTCCCAGGCCTAGCTGCCTTTTTGCTGCCCCCACCAAAAGGGATCTGACAATCCTCTGATTGGATTATCCAGGGACTGCTAGAGACTAAACACAGGACCCAGGCAGAGGGTTTATGGAAGTGGCCATAAATGGCTTCCTCTTGAACAATGGGCCTTCCAGGGCCCAGGCAGATGGTTTATTGCAGGGGTAATTAAAATGGCTTCCTCTTGGCAGAAACTGGGAGGGGGAGAAACTGGAGACAGAGGCTGAGCTTGAAGAAAGTGGAAAGACTGGTTTCTGTACCATGTGACCTGAAAAGACAGACCCCTGTAGCCAGAATATGGTTTTAGAAAAAGATGAATAACTCATAGTACAGACTTGTCATAATTATTTAAATGATACCATAATTCTTGTGATTTTTCTGCCCACATTTTAAGAGGTTTTTAGAACCGGTGGCATGATCTGGGGGCAAACTAGCAGTTAAGAGGGTATTACTTAAAATGTATGCATGTTAAAAATCTGACACTTCATCAATTGATGTCCATACTCCTTGCGCACATGTGTGTAAATTTGGGGTAATGTCCGATATTACGAAACCAGTTAAAAAGTGAAATATGTTGCCATTTCTGAATGCAAGCTCCCAGGAAGAGCAGATTTGGACAGGGTATACCTCCTGTAATGCATGATGGGTGCATGTAATTTTAAACAAATGTGTACCTGTGGAAATATGTCTTTTGGGTCAAAATATAGATTGTGTGTAATTTGACAGGGGTGGGTTCTCTGTATCATAAACAGACCTCATCATGATGACACTTCATTTCATTCCCCCAATCAAGGGGAAGAGGTGGGAGTGGCCAATGACAAGTGGAGAGGGGTAGAGCTTAGTGATGCTGCACACACACCCACTTTCAAAACACATAAAAGCAGACAGTCAGGACAGATAGGGACATTCAATTCCAGTTGCTGCAACGCGCTCTGCCGGACCACACAACTTCCAGAAGATACTAGATTCAACACTTAGACTTTAAAACTCCAAAGAACTTGATTCAGAACTCAAAGCAAGGGCCTAAACCCACAAACTGAGAACTCTTCTCAGTGGGCCTCAGCATCCAGCAAACCTAACAGTGTGCAGATCAGCGCTGGGTCCAGAGAAAGCAGAGCAGTATCCAAAACCAGAGGCAGAGCAGAGCTGACCCAGACCGCTGTATCCGGACCCACAGACCTGATCAGAACCAGAGACCCAGACCAGATCAGCAGAGTAGAGCTGACCCAGACGCTATGCGCAGAGACCGTCCGTGGCGAGTGAAGAAAACCTGACCAGATCCGTGGCGAGGCCCATTTATTTCAAAAATATATTGTTAGTACCTAGCAGACTGTGCAGAACCAATCTCTTAGTTAAAATAATATAATTCAATCTATTTTAATCTAAGTAGAACTGCCACCTAACTGTCACCTGTCATTTGCAAAACTGTCACCTGTCATTTCTAGTTGCTAGCTGTCACTTGTCTTTTTGAACTTTAAAATTTCAAATCTGAAAAACGACCTTTACCATATCGCTCATATCTCCGTGCCCGTTTGTCTTAGAGACTTGCAGTAGCTTTCATCTGGAAGCTGAGATCCTAAGCTGTCCTAGGACCCCAAAATGATAGTGCTAGTCCTTGTAGTTCCTCTGTAATCGCGAAAAACGCACTCGCGAATTTGCCACGATTTGCAAAATTTCTTTACGTGTGAAAACAGCAGTTTTCTTGCTTTCGTTTGCCAAAAATTCGTTTAACCTGCTAGTTACTCCTAGATCCTTGCTAAAG
Source organism: Ambystoma mexicanum (assembly GCF_040938575.1). Taxonomy (NCBI): domain Eukaryota; kingdom Metazoa; phylum Chordata; class Amphibia; order Caudata; family Ambystomatidae; genus Ambystoma; species Ambystoma mexicanum. The sequence continues at coordinate 9,365,473 of NC_090921.1, read as the reverse complement.
TGAGCCTGGACTAATATTAACTTGATACCATTCACCCTGAACCTCTAGAGGGAATTAAAAGCATTTTAGCATATTTTTCACTTCATTGCCAGCACATATAAAAGCATTTTTGGCCTGTGTTCTAACTTCTGTGGTCTAAGCTTGCTGGGGTGAACTGAATTACATTTGATTGCATTTCTGAGAAATATGTGCTTTCCTTCCATTTCCTTGCATTGCATAAAAGGGGGGAGGGGATTGCCAGAGAAAAGTGATTACATTGTTTTGTTGAAATCATATTGAGTATTTTCTGTATTGCATTTTTCATTCAACATTACATCCATCTGAACTTATATAAAGTATTCTCTACCACCTTATTCTTCTGTTCCTATTCACAAGTGTGCTAGTGCCAGACTATCCATTATTGATTACTGATCAGATTAAGTGTGATATCCAATTATTAATCTATTATAGTGTGATATATATCTATATTGTTTAAATTCTCAAATAAACCTTTTAACTTGCAAAACAGAACTACTCCTTGGCTCAGTGGGGTCAGGGAAAACTTCCAAGAGATGGGTGTTATATAGGGGTAGTCATCCAGAACGCATGAACTGGACATAAAGATATATCCATAAGGGTTTCCATTCAGTATCCCAGACTAGGCATTGACTTAGCTGTAGTGTTGAATTGAATCCTCTTACAAATTGGGGGCTCGGGCCGGACGTCTGGGTTAGATCTATCACTTGTGCAGATTAATACAGCGTGCCAGCTGACCAGATACACATATCCGGTCAGATCACCATGCTGTGTTACGCGGTAAAACACTCCTCAAAGGAACGCTCTAAGGAAAAGGTCTGTTTTGCAAAAATAAAATACAAACTTCTGTAAGTCAGGAAGGAACTCAAATCTCTAGAATGACGACCTTAGTAGACATGAAAATAGCCAGAGAGCACAAGTTATTTGGGAGAGGTGAGTGGACTCATCAGGACCAGACGGTCTGGTTGCAAGCAATCGCACCCCAGATCACGGAAACAGGGTCAGATATATGGGGAGATCAGGGTCCCCTACATGTGGCCCTGAGTGAACAATATTTGGCCCGAAGGCCAAGGATGAGCACCACAAGATTGCCAGGGTAGCAGCATATTTATATTTACATATGGGAGCCATGCAGGACAAATGTGCTGAAAGCCAAGATCTGGCGAATAAGCGACAGATGGCGTTAGAGAAGGTCCAATCTGACCTGGTCTCTTCTGAGCAGAGGCTGCAGGGGAGCCAGGAGTCAAAAAATGAGAGTAGACAGCACATCATTAAAATAAAGAGGGATATGGACATCCTGCAACAGGAAAAGGCTGACCAGGATACCAGATTTCTGGCCTTGCAGAAGGAGTACCAAGAAGGTGTGGACTCCCTACTGCAGAGCCAGAAAAAGCTGGAGCAACAATTAGACTTTAACAGGGCATGCACGGAGCAGGTAGCCACCCTGCAAATTCATCTAGATAGAGTGAAGGCAGAGAGCAACAAGCGGATTTTGAAAGACCTGGATACCCAGGCAGAGTTTGATGAAGAACGCCAGAAAGCTGGTGCCTTTCAAAGGCAGAGGGACGACCTGGCGGCACAAATGCAGGCTCTTAGCCAGGAAAGAGAGGCCTTAGGCCAGGAAGTCTGCCACTTCAGAAGAAAAATGGAAGAAAATCACTAGGTGACCTCCAAAAAGAACACCAGGACTTGCTAGAGCACACCAGGAGGGTGGAGGAGGCTCTGGCAAGACAGGAGCAGGCCAGTAGGGATGGGACTCAGGAGGTAACCCTCCTGCAGCAAAGACTGGCCCTGTGCTCCAGGACAAATCAGGAAACGCAGAGAGAGAATGAGGCTCTCTGTCAGCACAATGACAGACTCCAACAACAGGTAGCGATGCAGGAGAGACTGATAGAGGCTAGTAAGGCCTTAACTGAGGAACTGAAGGCGCAGGCTCTTGCATTGCAACAGGGAGCAGGGGCGGATAGAGATGAGGTTCGCTGGGAAAGAGAAACTCCTGAGCATAACCCCAGGAGCCCTAGTACCAGAGGCCTTTATTTCTCTCAGTACCTGGACTCTGCCACCCCCATGTCCACTGGCGCACATGAGCACAGGGCCACAGGGATGGCAGATTACTATCCAGCCAGAAGCATGGGGCTCATAGGCCAGAACCACCCAGGAATGGAGGGGCGGGCATCCGGGTATGGGCACCCAAGCACAGTGCAATTTAGTGGGGAACCCCAGGAGAGTATGCCCATTAAGGGCATCCTGAAAACCTCTGCCCAGTTAGGTCAGTGGGGGGGTACCCATCAAATCCTGGCAGCAAAGAGGAATCTGAAGACTCCTCTGAACGGTACAGGACACAGGAGACCAGGTCCCCACATTCTGCCAGCCATTCCCAGGCTCGCAGAATCCGGGAAAACCTGGAAGATCAGACAGGAACCTCTGGGAGCAGTACCTCTGAGTCAGATGACGAATGGACAAGGGTTACCCGAACCAAAAAGGCCAATAAGACAAAAAGGGCCTTGCTTAAGGACCCCTTAAAGCAGATTAAGGCAATCAGGAGCGTCATCACGCCTTATCATAAGAACGCCAAGTATTCTGTTTGGGAGCACTTAGAGTTGTTTGAGCCAATGATGGAGACTTTCCATTTGAAGGACAGCCAAAGCTGTATTCAATATGTAAAGTGGACCTTCTCCCCGGAATACTCCAGTTTCTTTGCGAGGCTGGAGGACCAAAATCATTTAAGATGGTCCACCTATAAGGCGGCCATCTTGAAACATTTTTCTACTCATAGAAATCCTCAAGAGGCTCGCAAGGTGCCTACAATTTACAATGTGGGGAGGATCAGGCCCCACAAGAATTTGTGCAGGAGTTAAAGCGTGCTTTTGCACAGACCACAAGAAGGGTGCGCACGGATAGCAGAGAATTTATTAATACGTTTTTCCATGCCTTGCCCAAATACATAATGACCCAGCTCGTGAGGGATTTTCACGAGAAAAGATCTTTAGACTGGGTCATTGAACAGGCGACCCGGATCTATGAGGTGCAGAAGCCAATAGAAAATAAAAATAATGCGCCCAAAAACCCCAAAGCCAACAACACCCCTGCTGCTGCCAAGGTGGCAGAGGTAAAGGTCACCCCCGTTTTAGAGTTGGAGATGGGGGGGGCCTAAAAACCTACCTGCACCTAATAATGCTAGGCCCAGAAAGTCCTCGGGCCAGTCACAGACAGGGGGCCAGGGAGGCAGCCCCACAAATGGGGTCCCTCGCTCTCCTGATTATGTAAGCCCCCGGTACAAGGGAAACAGACCCATCCTGGGTTATGTGTGGACTCCTCCAGCCCAAGGGGGGGGGGTCCAGCCAAGCACCTAACCCAGAGAACTTCCCTCCCAACTTCTCATTGGAGGGCAGAAATTCTCCAAATCCTGGGCAGAACTTTTTCCCCAGGTATCCACCCAACTTCCAACCCCAAAATCCTCCAACCTTCTTTCCCAAATTCCCTGAGCCCAGACAACCGAATCCGGGAGAGGGGAGGCCAAGGGTGGAGGGGTATCCAAATCTTCCCAACCAGGGGTACTACCAAAGAAGGGATAGCTACCCTTCCTGGGATCAGCCCAGGGGAGAAAACAGGGCCCCATATCAGCCTGAGCGGGTTTCCCAGTTAGAGGGCCAGGTTCAAAACATGGCGCGGGATCTGGGTCACATACTGAGGGCTCAGCAGAACCCTCAGAAGGGCATGCCGGCGCAGAACGCACCCAACTCTGGACCTGGTGCCCCAGAACAATGATGGGGGCAGCACCCCGATAACTCACCGGTTCCCAGGGAGGGGGCACAAGGGGAAAGGGGGTGTAAAGCCTTGGAGGAAGCTTCCTTCCTCACTTGTAAACAGCCCCTGGAAACCCAGGAACCGGAAACAAAATCTCTTGCCCCTGAAAGTCTGCCTCCTAAGGAGCAGAGGGGGGGTAGGAGAAACAAAAGACCCAAACAGACTCAGTTTGAGGAGGAGGTACAGATCTTCCTATTTGAGGGAGAGGGATCCTCAGAGGATCCTGGGAAAGGATCTTCTCCTTCAGAGAGGGGGGAACTCCTCCCAAAGAAAAATGGGTCCCTAGGGATGCAAATCCAGACTGGGGAGATGTGGAGACTGAGCTACCGCCGCCCACCATCTCATCCCAGAACAAACCGCAAGAAAATCCCCTGGTTCAAACCCATCCTGATGACTGCCTCCAAAAAGGGGGGGGCGGCCCGGAACCGGAGCCAGGGGCACCCACAATGGCTCTGATCTCCAGTTGCCAACTTTTTCTTTCAGATTCCCAAGGCTCTCCACAGAATTCTGCTCAAATCTCTTTGCCAGCGATGTCCAAAACCAGAAAGTTAGCCCACCAGTTGTCCAAAAATGTGCATTATCTGTGCCCCCTTTAGGAGAAGGAGGGAAGATACTATGCCCCGGTACAAGTACAGGGGCAGGGTACAATTTTGGCACTGGTGGACACTGGATCTCAAGCTACCCTTCTGTCCAGAAGGGCCTTTGACGAACTAAATGCAGGAAGGTGAGAGAATTATCAAATTCCTCTCACCTCTCTTCCTGGACAACTCCAGAACTTTGACGGGAAGGAAATTCCCGTCGAGGGGACGGCAGACTTGGACATTAAGATAGGGCGACACAAGTTGAAACACCCAGTCATAGTAGTGACTCCAGAGGGCACCCCTTGTTTACTGGGGAATGACCTCCTGAGGAGGTTGTCACCCTTAATAGATTGCGTAAACAAGGTCCTCTGGACCCAGACTAGCCGACCAATAAAATTAAAACAGAGTGTCAACCATGTTAGTTTAAACGGCACCTGCCACATGGTTGAACAAAAATCTGACCAAGTAGAATTTCACTTCCAGAATAGCAAAATTCCAGACGTGACAGTAATAGCAGTAGGACAAGAGACTGGTGGTGGAGGGTCCTCTCTATTTCTGAAAATCAACCTTCCTTCCAGTCTAAAGTGGTACTCCACGCTGGAAGGAAACACTCTGAGATTCTATACTAATCCACAATCAGAAACTCCCACTCCTATAGTCCAGAAAGATGTGAAATCAGCTCAGAGCCTGGCTGATATTCAGCAAATTGGAGAGCAGTTGTTCATCCCTGTTCAGTTAAATGATGGGAAGGACTCTGTTCTCGCTCGAGTGTGCGTGAACAATGGTAAGAGCTTCATCAGCGAAGCCATGTTTCGCCAACTCCCAAAAGATCCAGCCATTCCCACCTTCAAACTTATAGGCAAATGGGAAATGGACCTGGAAGCACCTAATTCCAAACATCTCCTGCCAAGCAGGTGTATGCTCAAAATCTCCATTGGCAACAAGAGGATAGTCAACAATTGTTGGGTCGTGCGAGACGTCACTGCCGCCTTTTACTTAGGCAGTGACATTCTCAATCGCTTTGCCATTAGTTTGGACCTAATAAACTTCAAAGCTTGGTCCCGATTAGCGGATAATCCCATGGGCTTTGATGATCCGGAAAAAGCATTTAGGTCAGCTCAATTGCTACCTTATGCAGTTGAAATTCAGAATAAAGAGGAAGTCACCATCCCAGAAAGGACCCGACAATTCTCCCTGGAAGGAAACTTAAAAGAGGACAACATTTGAAAAACCCTGATGCTTACATATATCTAAACGCTTCTCTCCAACAGCAAGGGTTGGGGGTGAACCCAACTCCATTAGTCAACATAGAACATGACACCATTCCAATAGAGGTGGATAACAGTGACTTAAAGAGTGTTACTCTAGCCGCAGGCACCATTATTGGAATGGCGGTTGATGACCGACATTTTTCCATAGATTTAGGTAATGAACTGTTAGGGCCAATCCCCAAGGACTGCTTTGACAGTGACAGTGATGACAATACAACACCAGACAGGATTTTTACCCGGCATGGGGGGAACTTCCTGGTGTACACTTCTTGCCCTTATGGTAAGGAAGATGTGACTTGTGACTTCAGGAGGGATGAGGTGATTTTCCAGGTCCATGAGGGCTGTCTTTCCCACCTGAAGCCTCCAGTCCAAATCAGCACTCTGACCAGGGACTCCTCCACCCAGCTGGAGGAGGCCGCTGAAATAGCCAAACCAGAAGTCTTTCCAGGCTTCAGGCAGATGGTGGAAGAGAGAGTCAACCTAGCTGATGCCTGTGTGACTCTGGAACAAAAGCAAAAGTTGAAACAAGTTTTCTTGGATTTCCAAGATCTCTTTGCGGTAGACTCATATGACTGTGGTCGCACTGAGATCCACACAACAACAATCCCCACGGACCCTGGCATGACTCCTGTTTTTTTGAAGCAATATCGCTTGCCTCTCGCATCAATGGAGTCCCTTACTGAAATAATTAAGAACCTTGAGTCCCGGGGAATAATCCGTCCAGTCCACAGCACCTTCAATAATCCGGTGCTTGGAATATTGAAGCCAAACGGCCAGTGGAGACTCTGCGCTGACTTTAGGGAGCTCAACCAACGGGTCCATACTTCCCGATGGCCTCTGCCCTACATTGACCAAGGGCTGGCCCAGATCCAGGGGTCACAGGTATTCACTGCAATAGACCTGACCAATGGATACTGGACCGTGCGGGTCAGTAGGGAGGACCAATACAAGCTGGCTTTTACCTTTGGGGGCCAGCAGTACACATGGACCCGGACTCCCTTCGGATACCTTAACTCCGGTAATGAGTTCAATATTTTCCTACATAAGTCCATGCCCGACCTGGGTGAGAGGGGTAACCTGGCTTATGTAGATGATGTCCTCATCAAAAGTTCATCTGTGGAGGAACACATAGCGGAGATCTGTTATGTTATGACGCAGTTGAGGGCCGCCGGAGCAAAACTTTCCTTTCAGAAAGCACAGTGGTGTAGAACCCGTGTTAATTTCTTGGGGCATGAGATTACTCCTCAGGGTCTCTGTCCCCAGGAAAAGAAAGTGGAAGCACTTCAAAAACTGAAAGACCCCACAACTCCGCGGGAACTAAGGAGCCTCCTTGGACTGACTAATTACAGCAGAAAGTTCATTGAGGGCTACGCAGAGATCACCAGACCCCTGATTCATCTCCTGAAGGGGGGGGGGGTCAAGTGGGAATGGGGTCCAGAACAAGCCGAGGCAGTAAAACAACTCAAAAGAAGCCTCTCACAAGCGCCTTGCCTAGCTTACTCTGTCAGAAACAAGGAGTTCTTCCTGGAGACGGGGTTCTCTAATACGTGCTTGACAGCAGTATTATACCAAAAGCATGACAAGGTCAATAAAGTAATCTCCTATGCGAGCAAAACTTTATCCTCTGTGGAGGAAAAATTCAACGATTGTGAGAAGGCACTCCTGGCAACGGTGTGGGCATTGAAGAATTACCGCCCGTTTATCCAGGGGGAACACATCATAGTGGAGACTCCACACCAGCCTCTGCAATATCTCCAAAGTGCCAGAATCCGGGCCGGAAATGTGAGTAATTCCCGAATTACTTCCTGGATTCTGTCAATGCAAGGCTTTCCTGTGGAGGTCCGATATGGCCAAAACAAGAAGAGTCCCCTTGCGCAAGGTCTGGCTGACTTGCATGATTGTGCCAGAGAAAACTGTCTCGAGGACGAAAGTCTAAAAATCAAGGACAACACGGAGGCATACCTTAATCCCCCACACAAAGTCTTTGAAGAGATCAAGTGTGAGGGAATTCCCACTGTCTATGTGGATGGATGCTCTTACCATGTTGACAACAACGGGGAGAATGAACTGGTGGCCGGCGTAGGGAATGCATGGGTGAATGAGTCCCCAGAACCCTCCGCTGGATACAAAATTGGTCCCCGAAGCAGTCAGGAGGCAGAATTGATGGCTGTGCATCAGGCCATCCTCACTGCTGTCCAGCATCAACTCCACGAACTGGTCATAATCACAGATTCGGATTATGTACAGAACGGGTTCGTGGAGCACCTGGTTAATTGGAAAACCAGAGGCATGTTATGTGCTAACAACAAACCCTTGAAACATGGAAGTTGATCCAAAACATTGATGATCTGGTCACCTCGAATGAGATGACCATCTATTGGAAAAAGATCAAGGGTCATTCCAAAGTAGAGGGACCAGACAAAACTGGAAATGACTTAGCTGATCAGCTGGCCAAAACCGGGGCCATCCAAGGGGATCTAATTGAGATTGAGTCCCTGTTGGGGGAAATCCAGGTCACTGCTATCACTAGGTCCCAGAAAAATGCTCACAATGACCTTTCAATTGCAAAATGGAGTAAGAAGACCCCTAATGCTGATTTGATTACAGCTCAGAAGGGGGATCCAATAATTGGTAAATTTTACCAGCACATTGAGGACCCTGAGAACTTTCCCCTGACGGATACCGATTGCATTGGGAAAGAGGACCTAAGAGTGTTGATGAAATGTCCAAAAATGTTCCGAATCCAAGACGGTTTGCTGGTAAGGAAATCCAAAGCTGGCCACGATCAGTGGGTGGTTCCTACCTCATTCCGAAGCCTGATGTTAAGTCACGCCCATAATGCGGCCACCGCCGGTCATAGGGGGTTTCACACAACACTGGAAATCTTAAGAGAGGTTGCATACTGGCCACACATGGGCCAGGACCTCAACCAATACTTGAAGGGGTGTCTTGTGTGTGCACAATTTCAGCCATCATCCCTCACGCACCGTGCGCCTCTCCAAAAGAGGGGGATGACACTGCCATGGTCAGATTTACAAATCGACTTTGTAGGCCCCGTGATTCGCTCTGCTAGGGGGAATAAGTACATGTTGACTGTGACATGCTTGTTTACCAAGTGGGTGGAATGTCTCCCAGCCCCAAATTGCAAGGCAGAAACTGCAGCTGCCCTGATGATTAACCACATCTTTTCCCGTTTCGGTCTACCTCAAAGGATTGAGTCAGACAGGGGTAGCCACTTCACCAGTGAAGTAATGACAAAGATGGGGGAGATACTGGGGGTCAAAAGGAAGTTACATATTGCTTACAGGCCAGTTTCTTCTGGGGCATTAGAGAGATATAACCGAACCATTGAGAGCATATTAAAGAAGTTTGTGGCAGATTCTGGGCCAAGTTGGGATATCCGATTACCTCTGGTCCTAATGGCCATCAGATCTACCCCTTCATCTGCAACCAAAATGTCACCATTCGAGTTGATGACTGGACGCAAGATGGTGCTTCCTCAGCATTTTCTCTACAGAACCCCAGAGCAAACGTTGATAAATGCCTCCACAACTCATGAGTATGTGGAGAATTTAAGGAAACACCTTCAACATGCTTTTGCTTTTGCTCAGCGGAATCTAGAAAGATCAGCTGATAGCATGAAGACCCACTATGACCTGAAAACTTCCAGGAAGGAATATCAGGTGGGGGACCGGGTCTATCTATACAACTTCCAAAGAAACCAGGCAAAACAGCGAAAATGTTTGCCTACGTGGAAGGGACCCTTTGAGATTATAGACAAAATCTCCCCTGTGGCCTATAAGATCTGCATCCCCAAAGGCGGTTTGGCAGAGGGGGAAGACAAGTGGGTCCACATTAACCAGTTGAAGTGTTGCCATCTCAGGCACACTCTGCAACAACTGGAGGAATCCTCTGGAATCCTAGAGGGTGCTGTCTCAGATTAATTCAGTTCTAACTTAAAATATCCTACTTATCGCCTATCAAATTCTGAGTTTCTCAATGTGGGTGTTTTCATTTTTGAATCCTAAAAGAAATGTGCATGTTCATATGTTTTGACCATAAATGTATATGCCACCCCACTATATCAATGGTGGGGGAAAAATGTCTATGAATAGGTATTGCCGCTCTTCCTTTGTCGTCCTAGGAGAAAGAAAACCTGGAGACGGGCCAAGGAGGACGATCCGGAGACCGGGAGCAGAGACGCGGGGGGCCCAGGGTACCGCCCAATATTCCCATCAGGACCGGCGAGGAGAACCGATCGATCCGACCGGATGGAGGAAAAGATGCTGAACTGTGCCATCTATTGGAAGAAGATGAGGAAACATCCCCGGTCTTGCGAGTTCCATCAGTGAAACCGAATGCCCATCGCAAGAGGGGGGCTTGTGGGATGTTTTTACCCATGCATCCGAGCCCTACCTCAAAAACTGTGCAGTACTGACATGGAAAACATCATGATGGCCAGAGCTTCCCAGAAAATGCACAGGGAAATGCATGAAGAATAGGCTGCCGCTCATTTTTGCCGATGTTATGGGCACAGAAGGGCACTGCCTAAAACCACCATTGGACTACCCACACAGTAGTCTGAAACCATTGGGAATGGCAATGCTGATTGCCAAAAGCAACCTAGAATTGTGGGGAATACATTTTCTTAAATCCCAAAAATGGTTGCAGTACCAGTACTCACCACTATCAGAAAGCCGGCATTTTAAAACCACCAGACTTTGTGTAAAACTGAATGAATGAACCCAGAGCATGCCAAAGAAAGACTTACTGAGAGGTGGATACAATGTAAAGTTATATTCTGAAGTGACTTGAAGGTTTATAACAAGACTGGCTGAGCTGTGGATTTCAGCAGTTTAAGTAAATTTGGACTGAAAGACACTAAAAATCTAAATGTTTAAAAGAAATGAGTGACCTACTTTTGAGTGTCACATAGGTTGCAATTGTTTAAATGTCATAGTTTTGAACTTAGAATCAGCATTCTAGCTGCATATGTAAACATTGTCTTGACTTAAACTGGGTAACAAAAAGTGACATTTTATCTGAAACCTGGCTTAAGGAACTGAATTCTGCCCACCAGCTAACCCCGACAGGAGATGAGACTTGCACAACAGCTGTGTTCCCAGGCCTAGCTGCCTTTTTGCTGCCCCCACCAAAAGGGATCTGACACTCCTCTGATTGGATTATCAAGGGACTGCTAGAGACTAAACATAGGACCCAGGCAGAGGGTTTATGGAAGTGGCCATAAATGGCTTCCTCTTGAACAATGGGCCTTCCAGGGCCCAGGCAGATGGTTTATTGCAGGGGTAATAAAAATGGCTTCCTCTTGGCAGAAACTGGGAGGGGGAGAAACTGGAGACAGAGGCTGAGCTTGAAGAAAGTGGAAGACTGGTTTCTGTACCATGTGACCTGAAAAGACACACCCCTGTAGCCAGAATATGGTTTTAGAAAAAGATGAATAACTCATAGTACGGACTTGTCATAATTATTTAAATGATACCATAATTCTTGTGATTTTTCTGCCCACATTTTAAGAGGTTTTTAGAACTGGTGGCATGATCTGGGGGCAAACTAGCAGTTAAGAGGGTATTACTTAAAATGTATGCATGTTAAAAATCTGACACTTCATCAATTAATGTCCATACTCCTTGCGCACATGTGTGTAAATTTGGGGTAATGTCCGATATTACGAAACCAGTTAAAAAGTGAAATATATTGCCTTTTCTGAATGCAAGCTCCCAGGAAGAGCAGATTTGGACAGGGTATACCTCCTGTAATGCATGATGGGTGCATGTAATTTTAAACAAATGTGTACCTGTGGAAATATGTCTTTTGGGTCAAAATATAGATTGTGTGTAATTTGACAGGGGTGGGTTCTCTGTATCATAAACAGACCTCATCATGATGACACTTCATTTCATTCCCCCAATCAAGGGGAAGAGGAGGAAGTGGCCAATGACAAGTGGAGAGGGGTAGAGCTTAGTGATGCTGCACACACACCCACTTTCAAAACACATAAAAGCAGACAGTCAGGACAGATAGGGACATTCAATTCCAGTTGCTGCAACGCGCTCTGCCGGACCACACTACATCCAGAAGATACTAGATTCAACACTTAGACTTTAAAACTCCAAAGAACTTGATTCAGAACTCAAAGCAAGGGCCTAAACCCACAAACTGAGAACTCTTCTCAGTGGGCCTCAGCATCCAGCAAACCTAACAGCGTGCAGATCAGCGCTGGATCCAGAGAAAGCAGAGCAGTATCCAAAACCAGAGGCAGAGCAGAGCTGACCCAGACCGCTGTATCCGGACCCACAGACCTGATCAGAACCAGAGACCCAGACCAGATCAGCAGAGTAGAGCTGACCCAGACGCTGTGCGCAGAGACCGTCCGAGGCGAGTGAAGAAAACCTGACCAGATCCGTGGCGAGGCCCATTTATTTCAAAAATATATTGTGAGTACCTAGCAGACTGTGCCGAACCAACCTCTTAGTTAAAATAATATAATTCAATCTATTTTAATCTAAGTAGAACTGCCTCCTAACTGTCACCTGTCATTTGCAAAACTGTCACCTGTCATTTTCTAGTTGCTAGCTGTCACTTGTCTTTTTGAACTTTAAAATTTCAAATCTGAAAAACGACCTTTACCATATCGCTCATATCTCCGTGCCCGTTTGTCTCAGAGACATGCAGTTACTTTCATCTGGAAGCTGAGATCCTAGGCTGTCCTAGGACCCCAAAACGATAGTGCTTGTAGTTGTCCTAGGACCCCAAAACGATAGTGCTTGTAGTTGCTCTGTAATCGCGAAAAACGCACTCGCGAATTTGCCGCGATTTGCAAAATTTCTTTACGTGTGAAAACAGTAGTTTTCTTGCTTTCGTTTGCCAAAAATTCGTTTAACCTGCTAGTTACTCCTAGATCCTTGCTAAAGTGAGCCTGGACTAATATTAACTTGATACCATTCACCCTGAACCTCTAGAGGGAATTAAAAGCATTTTATCATATTTTTCACTTCATTACCAGCACATATAAAAACATTTTGGGCCTGTGTTCTAACTTCTGTGGTCTAAGCTTGCTGGGGTGAACTGAATTACATTTGATTGCATTTCTGAGAACTATATGCTTTCCTTCCATTTCCTTGCATTGCATAAAAGGGGGGAGGGGATTGCCAGAGAAAAGTGATTACATTGTTTTGTTGAAATCATATTGAGTATTTTCTGTATTGCATTTTTCATTCAACATTACATCCATCTGAACTTATATAAAATATTCTCTACCACCTTATTCTTCTGTTCCTATTCACAAGTGTGCTAGTGCCAGACTATCCCTTATTGATTACTGATCAGATTAAGTGTGATATCCAATTATTAATCTATTATAAAGTGTGATATATATCTATATTGTTTAAATTCTCAAATAAACCTTTTAACTTGCAAAACAGAACTACTCCTTGGCTCAGTGGGTCAGGGAAAACTTCCAAGAGAGGGGTGTTATATAGGGGTAGTCAATGCAGAACGCATGAACTGGACATAAAGATATATCCATAAGGGTTTCCATTCAGTATCCCAGACTAGGCATTGATTTAGCTGTAGTGTTGAATTGAATCCTCTTACAGTATTTGTATTTTATTAAATTTATAGAGTGCTCCAAAGTGCTTCAAAAGCTCAGTGCACAACTAGGATCAAGTCCGTGACGTCTTTCGTATTCCTTCCCAGGATGTGGAGGAGGATAAAATGATGGTAACGTTATCTTCTGAGTAGGATGAAACTCAGAAACAATTTTGGGGAGTAAAGTAGGCTTCAATTTTAGTACCACTCTATCTCTATAAAAGACATTATAGATAAAGCCTGTAGTTCACTTACCCTTCGGACTGATGTTATTGCCACTAAAAAGATGTTTTTAGAGTTAGAAGTCTTAAGGGACAAGAGTGTAAAATCTCCAAAGGAGCTCCCATCAAAAAGTTAACACCAAGTTGATCCCACAGTGGGACTTGAAACGGGATTGGAGGGAAAACAGTAGTCAGTCCTCTTAATAAGTGTACTATCAGAGGAGTCTTAAAGTAAGGGACTTCCTCTGAAGTGCACTTAAAAAAAGAAAACGCTGCCAAATATCCCTTATTGGTACCAATCGGGAGCCCCAGATTTGCCAGATGTAGTAGAAAGGATAACACCATTGGTGAATTACATGAAAAATGTCTTATCTCTACACCAGCTGAAGAACTTATTCTAGCAGCAGCAGTATAAAGATTTGGTTGCTGGCTTTCTGGCCGAAAGCAAAATCGCCATTACGTCATCTGGGAGGTCCCTATCCTTTCATCTCAGCCTTTCAGATACCATGAGTGAAGGCCGAGCATCCTGATATCTGGATGGAGAACCTGATGCTCCTCCCGTGAAAGAAGTTCCTCTCTTAGTGGAAGACGTATCAGGGGGCAGATGGACATGTCCAGAAGGGCTGGGTACCAAATCCGCCTGGCCCAGTCCGGGGCAACTAGGATCATGTATTTCCTGGAATTTCTCAACTTCCTGATTATGTGAGGAATGACGGGGACTGGAGGAAATGCGTATAGGAGTGGAAATTCACAGTCCACCTCAAACACGTCTCTTAGAGCTCCTCTTGGGGGAAATTACCTTGAGCAGTACAGTTCGAACTACCGGTTGGAATCGATCGTGAACAGATCCACTTGAAGAATTTCCCAAATGGTAAAAATTCTCTGAAGGACTTCCTGAGCTAATTCCCACTCGTGGGAGAATGTGCTCTGCCTGCGCAGAGCATTCGCCCATCGTGTTCTTCTCTCCAGCTAGGTGAACTACTGACAGAGAGATTCCTTCTTCTATTGCCCTGAACCAGAGCTGCATTGCCTCTCTGCATAGTGGTAGTGACCCTACACCTCCTCTTTTGTTTAGGTTGTACATGGCCACTGTGTTGTCCGTCATTATCAGGACATTCTTTCCACATACAGATGGCAGGAATGCCTTCAGTGCTAGTCTGATTGCCCTCAGCTCTAAAAGGTTGATATGTAGTTTGGACGCCGATGACCGCTGATGGCCAAATCGTTGGTATGGCCTCCCCACCCCGTGAGTGACATGTCCGTCACTACTGTTATCTCGGTCATGGTTGCCAAAACGGTTATCCTTTCAAGATGTTCTCCTGATAGGCCCACCACTGAAGATCCAGTGAGACGCTGTTTGGGATATGTAGGAGATCTGACATCCTTCCTGAGAATTGTGACCACTGCATCCTGAGAGCCCACTTGAAAGATCTCATTCTCAGGTGAGCCTCTGGCACCAGAAATATGCAGGATGCCATGAGGCTGAGCAACCTCAGAAAATTGAAGGCCAATAGATGCTGGGCATTCTGTAATTTTGTCACCATCTGCAGAATGTCTTGAGCCCTCACCTCAGGTGGCGAGGCTTTTCCCAGGGATGCATCCAGTACCGCTCTGGTGAATTGGAGTCTTTGTGTTGATATCATGTGGGACTTCTTAAAGTTGAGGGAGAAGCCCAACCTATGAAGGGAGTGACAGGGGAACTGGCCCTGATCAGCCAATTATCTACGTAGGAGTAAATGTTTATCCCCCCTCTTCTGAGACTCGCTGTCAAAACCGCAATCAGCTTTGTAAAAAACCTTGGGGCAGAGGTCAGCCCAAATGGCAGAACCCAAAACTGATAATGAGTACCGGCAACGGCGAACCTCAGGTACTGTATGTGCTTGTGATGGATCTGCACATGAAGGTAAACATCTTGGAGGTACAATAATACCCTCCAATCCTGAAGCTGGAGGGCCTAAAGGATCTAAGAAAGTGTGAGCATCTTGAACTTGTCCTTCCTGAGGAACTTGTTCCAGTCTCTTAAGTCCAAGATTGGTCTCAATCCTCCATCCTTGGGTATTAGAAAATACGGGGAATACCAACCCTTGTTCCTCTTGCTACAGGTACTGGTTCTATAGCACCTTTCTCCAGGAAGGTTAAAATCTCCTGCATAAGGAGCGGAAGTGGAAACTTTAAAGAGCTGTTCCCCGGTGGATGACTCTGAGACTTTTGCAGAAAAGGGAGGCAGTGACCCTGTGCAATTGTTTTTAATGCCCATGCATCAAAGTAATAGCCTGCCATTATGTCAGATGCTTTGATAACCTGCCTCTTACTGCAGTCTTGTGAATGAAGACCTCAGAGAGGTTTTGGAGTAGCTGATGCAGTGGCTGAAGGTAAGGCAGCCGCTGCTTTTGCGGTTTTAGTACTTCTTCCCTGTCCACCGCGGGGTGAATCGTCTTTGTCCTCTTTGAGCTGGCTGTCCTCTGCCTCTTACAAATGTGGAGTAGTGGCAAAAGGACCTACCCCTCCAGGGTGTACCCATGGGCTGGTTTGGAGTTTGTCTTATTGCAGCTGCAAGGGATTTGGCCGCTGCCTTGAAAGTTTACAGCTTCTCCAAACTCTCATAAGCTTTGTTTCCAAAACATGAGTGCCTTCAATGAGCATGTTGAGAAGCCTGGATTGTACATCTGTGGCAAATCCTGACTTTCTCAACCAGGCATCAATGTACTAGCCGCCATAGCTCTGCTGATACTGTCAACAGAGTTGAGACCAGTCTGGAGGGATTCGCACATTGCATCTTTCCCATCCTTGACAATGTTAAGGAATCTGTCTCGCTCCTCCCCTTCAGGGATATGGTCAGTAACCATTGAAATGCACTCCCAAAGGTTGTGTGTATACCTTGCTAGCGTGCACGTAGCATGGGCCGACTTCAAAGCCATATTCCGAGCCAAAAACCCCTTTTTGACCATGGCGTCATAACGTTTGTTGCCTCTATCTTGAGGTATTGTAGGATAGGAAATGTGCCTACTCGTGGAGGTGGCTGCCTGAACTATCAGGCTTTCTGGTGGTGGATGCTTGAAGAGGTAAAAAGGGTCAGAGTCAGAAACACTGTACTTAGCCGTCAGCTTTTTATTTACAGCTGGAAACCCCTGTGGTGCCTCCCAATTAGTAGACACACGTCTTTGTAAGGCTTGATGAAAAGGGACAATTGGGTCCTCCTGTGACCCTCTGTCCAATATATCAGTGAGATTGTCTTGTTCAAAGACTGGTGTAGGTTTTTCATGCGTGAGTCCTCTGAAATCAATACCTCAGGCACTGATGGTGTTCCATACTGTAACCCAAAGGGTATCATCAGAGTATCCCTCTGCATCTTCATAGATAGAAGAGAGGGATTTGAAGAACTCTGAGCGTGGCAAAGGAGTGTAAGTCTTTTCAACCGAAGTTGACATGATATTAATTATCACAGGAGCCAAAAATGTAAAAATTTTCAACGTTGATGGATTCGACAGTTTTGTCAATGGCTTCAACGGTTGCGTCGATGACTTCGACAGTTGGGTTAATGGTTTTGATGGTTGATTCGATGGTTTTGACACATGCGCCATCGAGGAGGTCGACACTCGAGACGTTGATGGCATCTCCACAGATATCAGTGCAGATGGCGTAGATGGTGCACCTTTCGATCCTGTCAGAAACAAGTCCTTCGGGGTCGATGACATTGATGGTTTAGCCCTTGAGGTGACTTTTTCTCACCTCGAAAGATGGGATCGCTCTCCAGGAGACTTGGCTGTTGGGTCTGAGGATGCACAGCTCTTGTGCTTCCGACGTCTTTCGACCGGAGCATTGCCTTTAGGTGTAGTCGAGGGAGGCAAGGCCACGTTCTCGAAAACCCTTAACGTTCAGAGCCTAAACTCTTCCCAGTGGGCCAGTGAACTAGAGTAAGTGGGGCAAACAACCCGTTCCAGTGAACTAGAAGACTAGGAAGATGGCGATCTATGGCGCAGTTTCTTTCCGTGTCACAAAGTCGACGAATGGTATGAACCATTTCATGAAGCCCTGACTAACCTCCTCTCTGAGAACTTGAAACATTCAACCAAAGCCATCCTACTTGGTGACCTCAACCTAGGGCTCAATGACCCTTGCGACCCAGCAGCTAAGGCCCCCAACTCTGCCCTTGAAACACTTGGCTTCACCAATGCCATTAGTGGACCCACGCACACACAAGGACACACCCTAGACTGGATAGCCCAGCACAACTGTTCCATCTCCATCACAGCCAACACACCTACCCCTTGGTCCGACCATCATGTCATCCACTTCAGCATCCCCACTGCCAGAAGCAAAAAGATATCAGAGCCTCTCCTGTCCCAAGCCCTCACAAGAAGTTCCAGGCAACTTAGAAGAGATAACCTACTCCCTTTCTTATCAGGACCAGCTTTCAGGCCTCCTTTCTCGGCTGACCCAGAGACCCTAGTACGCACCTATGACATAGCTATCAAAGCAGCAGTGGAAGCTATTGCGCCACTCAAAGTGAGGAAAGCCAAACCCACCAGCCACGCAAATACCTGGTTCACTCCAGACCTCCTTGCACTCCGATCCAAGAAACATGCAGCACTAACTCTATGGCAAACATCCCACACAGAGGACGTCAAATAGAAATTCAAATCAATAACCAAAGAATATAAAAATCCATAATGCACGCCAAAGCCACATCCTTTCAAACTAGAATCCAAGAAGCCTAATCCAAAACCAAAGAGATATTCTCTATCTTCAGAGACTTAGAGACCCCCACACCACAGAATTTCATCAAAGACAAAACCTGGTGTGCAAAATCCAATCAGCCATGAACGACAAGCTTAACACCCTCCAATCCAAAATCCAGGCAACTAGGCAAACACTTAACATCTCGTCCCCCTCCTCCATACCATCACACCAGTCAGATACCACTAATTGCTTCACCTTCAAGGAAATCAAAGAAAGTGACATGACCAACATCATGAAGTCTATCAAACCTTCCAATTGTAAAGGGGACATCTGCCCTGCCGCACTCATCAAGGACTGCGCTAGCCAACTCACCCCGTTCCTTACAACCTTTGTGAACGCCTCCTTTGTCACAGGCACAGTCCATCATGACTTAAGGAAGCCTGGGTCCGCCCCCTCATCAAAAAAACCACCCTTGATCCCGCTACACCCACTTACTACTGACCCATCACGACAGATCCCTTTCCCCTTCAAGATACTGGACAAAGCAGCCTACTTACAGGTACAACAATTTATTGAGGAGAGCGAACTCCTTGAGCTGCGTCAGTCAGGTTTCCGCCCAGGACACGGGACTGAGACAGCCTTACTTGACTTAAAAAACCAAATGGACGATGCAAGAGACTTAGGAAAACCCGCTCTCCTCCTTTCCTAGACAGCAGCATTCAATCTTGTCGACCACAAGGTCTTATGCCACCACCTCTCCACCACAGCTAACTTCTCTCCTATCGCTACCGCATGGATCACCTCCTTCCTACAAGTCAGGACCATGCAAGTATTCTCTGACGTGGCCTCCGTCACACCCACCATCATCCTATGTGGTGTCCCACAGGGATCATGCATCTCACCCACCCTCTACAACATCTTCACACAACCCTAGACTCCCTGGCTATCACTTATACCAACTACACAGATGATACACAGATCCTACTCACACTAACAGGGGACTACGACACTGACTCCAAGACACTTAACAACATTTACAACACGATCCAAGCTTGGATGGCAAGCAATGGGCTCTGCCTTCATTCAGACAAGACAGAACTACTAATGGTTGGCTCAAAGGAAACCCTCAAGAACCTTGACCTCAAATTCAGCCACCTTATGATCGACAACATTAAAATACCTGTAGCCAGCTCAGTAAAAACACTAGGTGTATATATCGATTCCAATCTAACAATGACAAAGCAAGTCAACGCCATCGCCTCATCAGCAGCATACCATGCCAAGCTCATGACAGCAGCCAGACCCTTCCTATCCAAGGAGAACTGCATCACCATCGCCAGAGCTTTCACAGGATCTAGATTAGACTACTACAATGCACTGTTCTTAGGCACTTCCACTAAAAACAGGAACAAATAGCAGACAATACAAAACAACGCTCTACGTGCAGCCACGGGTATCCCCAAAAAGGAACAGAATACAGCCACTAGGATACAGGCACATTGGCTCCCAGTTAGAGAAAGAATCCCCTTCAATACGCTTGCCCTCACCCACAAGTGTACCCACCACACGGCTCCACCATACTACCTCTCTGAAAGAATCCACCTATCAGCCTCCATAAGACCGACCAGAAAACAATATGCTAACATGCTCACAGTCCCCAGAGTTAAGAGGGCCCGAGCCGGGGGTGCTAGATTCCCTTACCTCTCAGCTCTGCAATGGAACGCATTACTACCACCCCTACGAGGAGAAACCTCCAACCTAGTTTTCCGTAAAGCTGTAAAAACTGTGCTCTTCATCTAAATCCTGCCTGAACGCAATGCCCTGAAAAACTGCACCAAATCCTTTGTACTGTTCCGCTACCATGTACTTTGAACCACTTGAATATGCTATGCCAAAAGCACTGCCAACTGTATTGTAGTTGCCACTGCTAAATGTATTGTACCCCATGTTAATTGTGTAACTAAGCATGACACAAGTCACAGTGCCGCAATGCCCTTGGGCTGTATTGTGCGCTATAAAAATGTAATGAATACATAAATAAATAAATGAACGGAACGTTTGGATCTTTTTCGACGAGGAGAAACTGTCCTCGACTTGTCTGAGGTTTTTTGTTTTGACAGAGTCGAGGGGGATTTTTGGGTCTTACCTGCTGCAAGCTTCTTTCTACGCTCTCTCAGGGCTTTGGCAGTCTTAGATAGGCAGTCCTCGCATATTTTGGATGCCGGATCGAGGAGTGGATGAAGTCGAAGACAAAGCTATTTCGAGATAGTGAAGACATTTCTAAGAAGATTCGAAGATGTTCCTGTCAGGAACGAAGCGTTTTGAATCCGAAGCTGTAAAGGTGGGATACAGAACTGGGGCCAACTGCAAATTGGGCGTGCTACATATACCTGCGGTGACGTTGATGTCGAGACGGAGGCCTCCGATGGACATCGACTCGACAGGCATCGACGCACAGCGCCCCCTGCTGAAAAACAATTCAGAAGCAGGAGAGCTGGATATTGGGAAATCAAAGATAAAGAATACATGGGAGGACACAATCCATTCAAAAGTTCCATTTAGATTTGGCTCACCAAATTCATTTAGCAGGTCACTTGGGAGTGACTAAGACATCAGACCAGTTGTCTGCACACTTTTAATGACTGCAGTTTGGTGTAAATGTTAAGGAATTTGTCTGGTCCTGCCCGACTTGTCAAGCTTCTGGCAAATCAGGTGGTGTCACAAAGACCCCCTTAATTCCAATACCCGTGGTTGAGCGGGCTGTGAGAGAATAGGCATGGATATTGTGGTCCTTTGGATCCTCAAACCAGCTCAGGGGACATATATATCTTGGAGGTGGTAGACCACACCACAAGATACCCTGAGGCTGTCCCTCTGAGGAGCATCAAATCCCCTGTGGTTGTGAAGGCTCCGATTGGGATATTCTGCTGTGTTGGATTCCCCAAGGAAGTCGCTTCTGGCAGGCGATCAAACTTCATATCAGCATATATGAAGTTTATCCGGGAAGAGTGTGGAGTCACCTATAGGTTCTCTACATCCTTCCATCCACATACAAATGGGCTTGTTGAGCAGTTCAACAAGACCCTGAAAGGCATGATAGGTGGCTTGGAAGAGCACCTGGAGAGAAAATTGGATATTCTCCTGCCATGCCTTCTGTTTGCCTACAGGGATTTGCCATAGAAAAGAGTAGGGTTTAGCCCCTATGAGCTTCTTTTTGGACACCTTGTACAAGGTCCCCTCAACTTAGTGAAAGAGAAATGGGAACCCAAACCTTCATCACCTACACGAGATGTGGTGGACTATGTACTTGGCCTTCGTCCTAGAATGGCAAAGTACATGGAACAGTCGACAAAGAACCTAAAGGCCAGTCAGGAGCTGATGAAGAATTGGCACGACCAGAAGGTGAATGTGAGCGTCCCCCAAAAAGGTATTTAAACTCTACAATGGGAGACAATACTGGACACACCCCAGCAGGGAATGAGACCAAGACCAAGTGCGGGTGAAGTATAAAAGGCTTTATCTAAATAAATATAGGGCATGCAGAGGACTCTGCCAACTTCGAGAGGGCTCTGCCAGATAATAGGAAGACATTCATATTTATTCCAAAATCACATCGGTGAGTTAAGCTATAGGGGGCACAAAATCTTTGGGATTGGGCCGTGAAGACTATCTACTATGTACGATGTAGGTGCAGTGCTCCATGATTGGCGGAGATCCACGTGGTGGCAGCGCGGGGTGCTCGGGTCAGCTGGGCTCATCGGGGTGGAGTATCAGGTCGCGAGCAGTTCGAGTTGATACATCACGGCTGCACTAACATTTGCCCTTGTGGTCACACATACTCATTCATCACTGATTTCTACTTCAATCTGTCATATGAATCCTACAAGTTGTTAATCTAACATCACAAAAGAAATAGCATCTAACTCTGGGTCTTCTCAATACATCATCATAAAGTCATTGTTAACAGAGAGGGGCCAATTCATGAGCCCAGGTGTCTTATCAGGGGGCGTGAGTCGGTGTACCCTTATCATTCTCCTTCATTAGATGCAGTAAGAGACATTTTTATAGTGTGTTAGTACAAGAGTGAATAACTGCCACCATGGCCAATCAAGGTTGGGGTGAACTAAAATACCATTGGGCCAGGGGGGCACATAGCTGCTACATCAAGAGGTGGGGCCTTGTTACTCATAACTCTTCTAACCAGAGCGTCGAGGTACACAGTGATTTTATGGTGGCATCGGGTGTCAGCGGGCATGGGGGAAGGTAAATACTTTGTGCGGGTTCAGCAGGGAAAAAAGCAAGGAGGTGTAGCTGTGTTATTCTAACATCAATAAACCAGAGACCTTCAATCCCCAGCCGGGCCTTGGAGGGAGGAGAATGGGGGCTGAGTATGCAGCTTTCCAACGAAAGGGGGATTTGGCCTTGTAACTTCTTGCTCTTCTACGTTACAGGGTGGCATGCACATCATTAAAAATGAAAAACTGAGATAGGCCAGTACAATTGCATGTATACATATATATGTATCAATGATCACGTGAGCTTATGAACATTATTTGTATTATACTTTTCCGTATTTCATAAGTACTGTATTTGCAGAATCAATGAAAGGCTTTGTTTCCATCACATCATTCATAGTGTTGCATTTGGGTGCGGGGGGACACATGGGGAAAGCTAGCATAGAACGTGAGGTAGAACCAGGTTGGCGTATACATCAGCATCAGTGAAAGTTTGCAACATTCTACTTATGATCAGACTTGTGTACATACTCAAAAGTTAAACAATTACTTTAAACGACATTTCATTGATAAGAAAAGTGGTGCTTATCACTTTAAAAGACTCATATATGTTACAACACTGGATTATTTACTTGTAAACTTGTGTGTTTTATGGGAAACTATATTGTGCGTAGGGGATTTACACATTGCTTTTTAAATATTGCGCAGCAACAACGACCCTTGGTTAGTAATGACAAAGTCGAATATGCATATGTCTGATAACTTTACATGTGGGTGTTCTGGTATGGGTTAAGATCATTCCAATTTAATGAATATGAACTATCAACCTTATGGACTTACATCCCCATTGCAAATGGCTTGGTAGCATGGATAAAACTGGGTGGCACACGAGCTTAACATTCATGTCTGATACTTCAAACGGGGAACAAGGTTGGGGGTTATTCACAACATATATTAAAGATGCAGGGGTCTGCGAGGAGACCGGACATGTTTTATAGAGGCAGCTTTATTTTTTCTCAGACCCCAGCTTAAGGTCCGGTCACTGTCAGGTCAATGATCTACTGCGGAAGGTGAAAGATACTGTGTTTGTACTGTTACTTGTTCGTGCCTAATTGCTCGTGAGAACAGCCCTTCAGTGGAGCCGCCATGGGGAGGAGAATGAGGGGAGTGCTGCAGCCACTGTGCGCGGTTGGGTGGGGGAGAGCTGCAACCCTGCAGGCCGCTTGTGCCACTGAGGCCTAGATTGTTGTACTCAAAATGGAGTCTACGTGTATCACAAAATGGAGTCTGTATCATGCTACAGGGAGAGCCGTGCAGACTCATGCGTCGGCCCGCAGCCATCCCACACCCCGGCCCCAGGTGCGTAGATGGCTGCCGGCGAGTCATAAGCCCCACGTAGGCGAGAAATGTGGGGTAAGGGGGTCCTAAAGACCTTTCCTCCCACACAAAGGCCACTGTGACAGTCTATTCTCCAGGCCAGTGGGTCTGGATTATGGAGCCTGTCAAATCAAGTGCCTTTCAGGACAAATGGACTGGGCTTTACTGTGTGCTAGAAAAGGTTAGTGAGGTTAATTATCTCATTGACGTGAAAGGACCTAAACAGATGTGCAGGGTCTTTCATGTCAACCAGCTAAAACCCCATGATAGTCGGGATGACTTGGTCATGGCATTAGTGACTGACGGAGAGACTGAGGAGGAGACCAATCCCCTCCCAGACCTCTTGCACACTGAAGCCACAGATGGGTCAGTTGAAGGTGTCAATCTTGCAACAGACCTGTCAGAAAAGCAACTGACAGAGCGTCACTGTTTACTGGGACAGTTTACTGATCTGTTTTCTCTGACTCCCTGTTGCACAGATTGGTGCACCCATTATGTGCACACTGATGACAGTAACCGATGAAGAGTAGGATTCGCCAGATATCTGATAAGGTCATGGACACCATCATTGAGGAAGCTTCCAAGGTGCTGTGCCTTGGAGTGATAGAGCCATCCCACAGCCCCTGGGCTAGCCTAGTGGTACTGGTCCCTAAAAAGTCCAGTGGTGGGAAGACTGAAGTTCACTTTTGTGTGGACTACAGGGGGCTCAATTCTGTCACAAAGACAGATGCTGACCCCGTTCCTCGGGCAGATGAGCTCATTGACAAGCACGGTGCGGCCAAGTACATGAGTACCTTTGACCGCATGGCAGGTTATTGACAGGTCAGTTCATTGTGATGCCCTTTGGATTGAAGAATTCCCCAGCCACTTTTCAGCGGCTGGTTAACCAGGTTTTGTCAGGTCTGGAAAAATTCAGTGTTACCCATTTAGACGACATTGTTGTCTTTAGCCACACTTGGGAGGATCACTTATCCCACTTGAAACAAGTGCTTCAGGCACTGCAGAGTACAGGTCTGACTATCAAGACCACCAAGTGCCAGGTAGCACACGACACAGTGACTTAACTATGCCACCTGGTCAGTGAAAGTAAGAAACAACCTCTCGAAGCAAAGGTACATGCTATGAAGGATTGGGACATCCCCATGACACGGACGTAGTTGAGAGACTTTTTAGGTCTCACTAGGTACTTGCCATGCCCCTGAATGGTGTAATCTCCAAGAAACTGTCCAAGAAGGTAACTTGGATGCCCGCCTGTCAAACCGCCTTTCAGGATTTAAAGGATGGATTTTCTAGGGCAACAGTTCTGAAAGTGCCAGGCTATGGTCAGGAGTTCATTATCCAGACAGACGCCTGTGATTTTGGGATTGGAGCAATGTTAGTGCAGCTGAACTCTGAAGTGGTAGAGCAACCTGTCACCTACATTAGCAGGCGGCTGACAAAAAGGGAAAGGAAGTGGGCTCTCAAAGAAAAAGAGGCGTATGCGGTTGTGGGCCATAAAGAAGTTGAAACCGTACATCTTTGGGTCTCACTTTACGATCCAGACAGACCACTGGCCTCTGCAATGGTTAATGGCCATGCAAGGAGATAACCCTAAGCTTTTGCGTTGGGCAATATCCCTACAGGGATTAGATGTGGACCTCCGGCACAATACAGGTTTCCAGCATGGAAAGACAGATGACCTCAGCCGGTAATTTTACCTTGATTATGAACCAGACCCTCACAAGGCTGGTGGTTCACATGTTGAGGCTGGGGGGCATATGAGGAATTCAACCATCTGCACGGAGAGTGTGCACTCGCCCGGGCTGTTTTGCTATATTTTTTTAAAGAAATGGAATGTTGGTAGATAAACCTACGGGAAATGTGTGGGGCTAATCTGGACACATTTCCTAATCGTCACCACACAACAAACACATAATCAAGTGTCCTCTGGGGGACACAGCCTACCAGCTCAGTTCTCCTGTCATGTTTAGCTGCAATGTGACAGCCACATGTACATCAAAGCAACCCAAGAAGGGGGAAGGCAACACCTACTGCTGGCCATGGCCAGCCTAATTAAATTATTAAAGTTTCCGTGGATCCACCCTGCTTACTGTTAAGTCTTTGTGGTGGCAGCGCATACTGATAAGAGTTAATTGAAGCAGGCCTGCGAAGAGGCCTGTTCACACAACTAACAAAGGGCAGGAAACCCCAACACCTTTTTTTATATGCAATGTGTCAGCTTGAAGTTAGCTCTCACCACTCTGTATGAAGGGCAGTGAATGCCATGTCTGGGACAACTGTTTACAGTAGGCAACCCCTGGAGGGTGACCCCCTTTCAGAGGGAAGAAGTATGTGATATGAGGGAATCAGAAAGTCTGTTCTCGCCACAAACTTCAAGGGAGACCTGTGATTTCATAAGGAGTCACAGAGATCTCAATTACACAGAGAGACAAGATGGGTGGGACTTAGTATTATATGTTGTCACCCCTTACCTTTCCTGTTGCAAAGCACTCTCGTTATGACCTTACACATAACAAAAGACAGTTGGT
Organism: Ambystoma mexicanum; assembly: GCF_040938575.1. Classification (NCBI taxonomy): domain Eukaryota; kingdom Metazoa; phylum Chordata; class Amphibia; order Caudata; family Ambystomatidae; genus Ambystoma; species Ambystoma mexicanum. The sequence goes on along the minus strand of NC_090921.1, from coordinate 9,339,150 downwards.
GGGGACCCAGGATTGGTTCATTAGGTAGGCTTAGCCTGCACCAGTCACTGGGACCCATTTAGCTTTAAAAGAGGGGTTTGCCCCTCTTTTGGCAGATCATTCGACCGCTTCAAAAGGAGTAAGAAGAAGGACACATTTGGACCCTGGCTGAAGGTACAGTCTGCCTTACAGCTACCTCCAGTGAAGGAAGGCCAGGATTTCCAAGAGTGAAGCATGCTCCCTCCCCTAAACATCTCCCAGGGAACAGAGGGAGATACCAACTCAGCGGACCCATCCTGAAGCTCCAGAACCGGAACCCAGTCAGAACACAGTGTGCCCTGCTAGGTTCTTTCAGCAAGCTTCCTAGGTGGGAATTGCCAGAGAGTCTCTGAACAAAGGACAAGGCTGTTACCTGCAAACACTCTCCTCAGCTTTGGGCCGTCCACCTTAAAAGACGACACACACAATGGGAAGAAGCTAGGAGGAGTGTCACAAGATGCATCAACCAGTGTCTATCTTTTAAGGATATTTTTGAAACAATCGAGCCCCACAAACCACGTCCGGCTGTACCACTGACTGTGTTGTCATGCTGCAGTCACTAAAGCCATCCGAGACTCCTCTACCAGCATTCCAGATCAGCCAACCAGCACAGAGAAAACAAATCTTGACCCTGAGCCACCGTGTAGGCCTGCCTACAGCAGTCCATTCAACCTTGCTTGCCGAACTGCCTGCCGCCTGATACCAGTAGCCATCTCCCATTTTGAACTCTGTCGCAGGAGCTGCAAGTGTCCTCGATCCGACTCAACTCTGGCGAGCATCAAGATCATTTCAAGCGCCAGGTTTATTGCTGTTCTGTCCCCCTAGTGACATTTACAACCCTTGCTCCCTTGGTGCTGAAACCAAATAACCTTGAACAGTTAAGACTGATTGCTTTACTGACTACGCTACTGTCATTATCCGGAGTGCATCCCTTTCCTTTGTGACACTGTCTGTGCTCCTTTACAGGGTGGGCTGTATTTTGTTGTTTGCTAGAACTTTCTGTATTAATAATAATAAAGTAGATATTTTTATACAACCTTGACTGGACAGTCCCTTTCATAATTGGGTAAAATTTGTATTTTCACAGTGTAGCAACTAACCAATGATCCAGGACCGTGCAGAGATAAGCCTGCAGTTACATCCATGTTACCAAAATTGGACAAGGAGGTTTATCATTAACTTGTGTTTCCTATCTGTTTGGATCCCTTCTGGTGTAATAGAGGTGTGGGGCTGATTGATGTTGGGCTGTCCACCTTAAAGGATGACACAAGTACTGCAAAGAAGCTAGGAGGAGTGCCACAACAAGCATCAACTAGTGTCCACTTTTATGGACATTTTTGAGTCAGTCAAGTCCTCAAACCACAACAGTCTGCACCTCTGACTGTTGTCACACTGCAGCAGTCACTAAAGCCATCCTGAGTCGTGTAGGTACTTTTTTTTTGCTAAAACTGGACATTAAAAAAATGAGAATTTCAAATAGGAGTGGCAACATTTCTGTTCTTGACACCTGAACCAATCCTTAGAAAGGGGCTGGACTTGGAGGTTGGAGAGAAATGCAAATGTCCAATCCTGGTTGCGAGATCATAAGTTAGCACAACCTAATGTTCACTTTCTATGAGAGGGGCTTATAGAATAAAAAGGTCTTGCACTATGGAAGATGGAGAGCTGTCAAAAATCACCAAAGCAGATTTGATGAAATTGCATTTGGGTGGAAATATTGGAAGAGGGCTGGAGCTGTCTATTGCTGGGGAGACTAGAAAACAGAGGCCGGGAGGCTTTCCTGGAACCATAGAGGGAGGATTGCTGTGGAATTCCATTGACTGAAGTGCTGCCCAGAATCCTGTTTTTCCCTAAGAGCAGAGCCCTGCTCAGTCTCCAAGATTGCAGAGCCCAGAGATTTCCAAAAGTAAGTAGATTGTCCAACCAAATGTCAACATGGAGATGTAAACAGAAGATAAACTTGCCCCAAAAAATGAAATTCATAATTGTCATCATTCCCAAACCTTGCCTTTCAACCCAAAAGATAATTGTCCCAAACAACCTGCTTTTAAATTAAAGGTATTCTTATCTTAAAACGAAATTCCCCCAATTGTCACCATTCTTTCAACATTGTATTGAACCAAGGTGTGCCTTTGGCCCCACAAACGAAAACTCAAAACTGTCAACTTCCCCAACATGGGCCTCTAATTGAAGGGGGTCTGAAAAACCAAAATTCATAATCATCTCCATTTTGCTGTCCAGCTTCCCCAACATGGGCCTTTAAGTGAATTGGTGTCTGAAAATCCAATATTCTTAACCATCAACCCAATTTTACAGTCCAACTTCCCCAACACAGGCTTTTAAGTGAGGGTTGGGGTCTGGAAAACACAACTTTTACATTGTCCCCACTACCTAGACCTAGCCTTTGAAGGCTCAGTAGCCCAGTACCTTCCTATATGGGACCATAAAGGCTCAGTGGCACGGTACGTTCCTATGTGGGACCATGAAGACTCAGTAGCCAGTACCTTCCTATGTGGCAGCATGAAGGCTCGGTAATCCAGTACCTTCCTATGTGGGGCCATGAAGGCTCAGTAGATAGTACCCTCCGAGGTGGGTCCATGAAGGCTCAGTAGCCAGTTCCTTCCTATGTGGGTCCATGAAGGCTCAGTAGCCAGGAACCTTCCTATGTGGGGCCATGAAGGCACAGTAGACCAGTACCTTCCTATGTGCGACCATGAAGGCTCAGTAGCCCAGTAACTTCCTATGTGGTAGCATGAAGGTTCAGTAATCAAGTACCTTCCTATGTGGTACCACAATTCATCTGAACTGGTCACAGTACAGAGTTTTATTCACAAGGAGAAACCTGCCTGGTTACACATTTCCTTCTATTCATGGATTCTCTGAAGCTTGAAGGAGTGACGGCCACTTGAGCTGACAATGGAATGTCACCTTTAGTATTTAGTGACATCTCAGGGGCTTTATTGGCTGTCGACTGTCAGTTAAATATATCCCATTCATCAGCCGCATTCTAGACTCCTGGCAGCTCACTGTACGCTTCTTGGTCAAATTTAATGTTCATTTGTAAGAAATCATTTGTCTCCTTTGCAGAGAAGAGTGGGAGATTCATTAGGAAATCCATGTTTTGATCCATTATCATAACTTCCAAATAAATGAAGGGAACAGTTTTGTCAGCCTCAAATGCCCAAAAGCTATTCAAGGCCCTCTCATTGCATGCCGGTCTGGCCAGCGTAACCCCCTAACTCAAACTTGTCCCCAATCCTTGGATACTCCAATCCTCAGACCTCCCAACCTCAAATGCCCCATAATCTCAGCTGCACCCCACCCCAATATGCCCTTCATCCCGGTGTGACCCCAATCTTCAGGTGCCCACCCCCCCGAAATATCCCCACTCCTATTTCCACCTTAGTCCTTCATTCTGCCGATCATTAGACATTCCAATCCCATGATACTCTCGCCAAGGAAACCCAGTCCCTGCTCTGAAAAACCCCAGCCCCCAGATGATCCTCAGCTTCAGGGTCCCCCCAACTCTAAGGCCACCCGCAATGCTCCCACAGCTCTGCAGACGTCTACTTCTCAGCGGCTATCTCAGCCTGAACTGCCCTTTGCCAAAAGGATTACTGCTCTGCAGGAGTAGAGGGATGTATGGAGGTTAAATCGCCTTCTGAGCTCTGCACTGCTACTAAACCAGCAGTGATCCCAATCATAAAGGTGAAACAGACAGAGCCTGAAAGGCACAGCTCTTTAGCCTTTTGTGGTAATCCGTGCCACGGGAAGGCTATACTCTCAGGAGAGGTATGAGGTGATAACAGTAGCAATCCAAACACCAATAGGATAATGATTCTAAAATAAAAGAATGTCAAATCAAGGTTCAATAAAGATAGAGACATTTAATTAAACACTAAAGATCCAATCAACCAACTAGAAAACACTTGGAAAGTCCACCCCTATAAGGAAACAGAGAGAATGCAGACATTTGAAATAGCACTCTAGGTAGATGGGCTGGGGTGTTCAGGCAATCAGATTGGATAACAATTCCAATATATAAAGTTATATCCTTCAAAGTAGAGAAGGGGCTTAAAAGTCACTATGATCCCAAAAAGGGGACCAGGGGACATTGGCCTCTTCACAGTACCATTATCCTTGTTTCTGGAGTACCATTATCCTTGTTTTTGGATGATCAACAAAGTCCAGCTGGGCTTTTTGGTATTTTAACCCGCGGTCAATCCGAGGTTGACACGTTCGAGTCAATGCGATCCCATTGGAAGTTTACTTCTAGTGGGATCGAAAAATGCACAGCTCCTGATGGATCAAGTCGGCGTCAAGATACTGAGAGGATGTCGTTCATAGTTCGGAGCAGCAGTCGAGTTGGCAGCGAACAATGGTTCTAGTGGGTCAAGTCGATGTTCGGGATGACAAGTTTGGTGGTTTACAGCAGTCAAATCAGTGCTCATGTGGGCTGCTCTCATGATGTCGAGTGTGCGATCGGGTTACTCACGGCGATCCATGGCAATGGGTCGAGCCGATGTCTGTATAGCTCATGGTGCAGCAAGCAATTCAACGTGAACTTAGAGTGCCACAACTAGTGCTGCATGTCTGATGAAAGTTTGAAAGTGTCAAGTTTGGTTGCATCAGCTCAAACACATCTTAAGGCAGCAGCACAGGATTTCAGCTGCTTCTGAGTTGCTGGCAGGCCGAATCCAGGGGCTAAATGATCTACACTCCCACTCCGGAGAGCTTTGCTTGAGCCTAAGGGGAGCATTCACCTCCAATGAGGAGCTGTTCACACCTAATGTACTGGGGGATGGTCTGGAGACAGAGTTCCTCCTCTACTTTGGATGCCTTCAGTCTTCACCTCTATGGTAGAGGACATTGGAATGTGCTTTACTCCCACCAGAGGTGCAAAAAGGGTATTCTTCTTCTTCTTTTGATGATCAATAATGAGTCTCTGATTGCGCCTCCCAGAAACTCAGAAGCCCAGAAGCAGCTGAAACCATATGCAAATTCTGTGCAGCGTCTTTGAACCGGATGACTGCACTTGCTGCCTTCAAACCGTCACAGTACCTGAAGTGCTAGTTTTGGCCCTTTGGGCTCACTTTGATTCACTTGACATCGTGAGAACAATCGATGCAAGCACCGATTCAACTGCTGGAAACCACCAAACGCGTTGTCCCGAATGTTGACTTGACCCAGTAAAGCCATCAACTTACTGCCAAATCGACTTCTGCCCCAAACTGTGAAAGCCACCCTCTCAGCATCTCGATGCCAACTTCATCCATAAGGAACCACGCATTTTTGAACCAACTCGAAGCCAACTGCCAGTGGTATTTCATTTTCTTGAATGCCTCCTATCGGCTCAACCTTTCAATCTTCTGCACCACTGTTCCAAATCATGATAATGCTGTCTATAAAGCACTGACTACCAGGCGACCACTTGTGAGATGTTCCTGTGTCCTGCAAGGAGGGTGTTACCCTTCCTACTGGAGAATCAAAGGGGCAACATCCTGGCTATTGCTCCACATGGCTGTAGCAGAGACAATCACAGCAGACACCAATTAACGTCGATTATCTAAAAGCTGGCCCTGCTCACAGAGGGATATCACAATCATTTCTATGGCTGTATAATTGTGTGCTCATGTTAGTCACCATGCCACAACAAGGCATGGCTTATATTTAAAGACGTGCATGCCACCTGACTGTCTGTCCACTAAAGCCATGAGAAGCAATAGCCAGGATGTTGTCAGTTTGATTCTCCACCAGGATGGGCAACCCTCCACACCAGGACATACTAACCCCCCACCCCCCTTAGTAGTTGGTGCTCAATAGACAGCATTATTATGATTTAGGACAGTGGTGCAGACGATTGTAAGGCTACCTCTGCCTGCAGGAACTTTGTGGCTCAGAAGCTGTTAAGGGGGCACATGTGGCATTTAAACCTGCCTATGCAACTACTGAGCTGGGGTGGAGCGTGTCTTTAGGGTGTCTCAACAAAGGCACATTTGTTCACTATACTTTTTGGCGTGGAGCATTTACCAAAGGAAGGTCCGATTAGTAGACTGCCTTTTCAGTAACAGAATTACCCGTAACATTTTATATTAACACAAATAATAGAAACCTGGGATATCCCATGCTTTCCAGATTGCAATTCTGTCACCCCCCCTAGTCCTGCCTGACTCCAAGTATTGAATGCTCCACTAACTCTGCTTGCTCTCTCCGCCACTGCATAGGACCCAAGCCTCCAATGCAGTGTGCAAACATGTGCTTGGCTACCTTGGTTCTCAGCCCACTAGTTTTGTATTTAGACTCGTGGGAGGCAGCCTTTGCTTAAGTGCCTTTGTACAGAGGTCGTATTTACCACTGCTTGACAAATGAACATATTTCTCTAAGGCCATGTTCTTGAATTCCTGGTAATCTAGTAGTTTTTAATTTCTCACTGGTCGACACTTATCAAATTTATTTCACAAAAGTAATAACCATAATTAGGAAGACGATGTGGGATAATTTCACAATTATTGCTTCTAATCTCATTACTGCTAGCCCCACCCTTCCTTGTCGCATCATGACATGCTTACTATTGTGGATGGCACCTGTTCACAAGTAATAATAAACAGGAGAATTGCGGGTAAGCAGATGTGGTTTGATGAATCCTCGCGCAAGGAGGAGGGTTTTGAGTGTCTGTAAAGCAGAGGGGCACATTGTGATAGTATTGCCTGTGACGAAGAAGAGCAGGAACAGGAGTAATGACGATTACCGGTAACTTACTAATGCATTACTAAGCATGCTGCTACCATTTGTTTTGAGGCACTTTTATATCTACACCTCTGTATCTCAAAGTTAAAACCCCATAAGTGGCGCTCAAATAGTTATCTGCCTACCAATGAATGCAAATAATACACTACTCAAAGCGTTCTGCCCCTTTGTCATGGTATCTGGTTGCGTGACACGTAACATGTGTGTCTTGTTATTAATTGCAAGATAATGCACAAAGGTGGAAAGTGGGTAGCGCGCTCCTAGGGCAGGAGCTCCGATGGAAGTTGGGAGGGGCTAGTTTGAGATAGGGCCACTGGGGCTAAGGGTTGGCTGTCGCTGCTATGCCGATCCCAGCACCTGAAGGCAAGCAGAATGGGCCATTTGCCCGCTGATTACGGCATCCATCGGTCGCGCCTGATGGAACAGCAACGGCCTACTGCCCGCCCAAAGGAACATAAGCAGGAGCTCATAACTCACCCAAAGCAGGACGGCGCCTGCACCGGGAGACCAAGTTCCATACAAAGAGCTGCCACAAACACTGACACCCCGCTGCCGGCCCGCTGCCCACCAGAATTCCAAAGGAGTGCAGAAAGTGTTCCTCCCACGACAATAGAAACAACTGAATACACTGTCGGTGAGAAAGGATGTCGCCACTTCAAATACTCCCATCACAAAGGGGATACAGAAACAGAGCTCATCAGAAGAGCAGAAAAAGGAAAGGAGTGAGAAGCAGGGCGTGACGACAGGTGAAGGAGCGTAAATAATGCCACCGAGAACAAAACATATACCAAGCCATCTACCAGAGAGAAGAGAAAAAACTGAGCCAACAATGTTGATAAACAGGGGGTAGATGTTGTGGAGTGAATAAGGACAGTCTCTCTTAAGACCAGGGACGACCATAAGGTGGAGAGGAAGGACAGGGGAATGGGAATGAGGGAGGAAGAGGAGGGGCTACCAGAGCCCGGGAACAGAAGCTGGAGAAGGGAATAAAGGAAAGGTTATTGCTACAAGGGCTCTGGTGTGATTATTGGGTGTGTGTTATCAATGGTCGAATGAGCAACAAAACCCCCATGTCAAAGAATGACTAAAAGCATGTGACTTTATCACAGGCTCTTTTGGAGTGTATTTTTAAATCTCTTAAGAGCATTCACAGATATCTTAAACTGTCTATTGTTAGCTGTGCACACAGTCCTTCCTGTTAAACTCACAAAGCTTTGCATTGTGGTTCTTGAAATCCTACATTCATAAAGGAAGATTTACACTAGGAGTGCATTACACAAGTTCCAAATGATGTAAGCTAGAAGCCAGGACTCGAAGATCTATTCTTAGCGCTCTAAATGTTATTTTTCCAAATAATTGTAAATGTTAATGGAGTGACTATAGGTGAGGAGGTGCATGGGAAGCTGTTCAGGTCAAAATTACACCTTTATGAATGTGACATATTGAAATGACTACAACATGCATTGAAATGAGTAAGGCATACATTGAGATGACTATAACATGTATTGAGATGAGTATGACATATATTGAAATGAGTATGGCATACATTGAAATTCAACGAATAAGACATGCATTCAAATGAATAGGACATCCATTGAAATGACTATGACACACATTGAAGTGAGTACGATTTGCAATGGAATGCACATGACATGCATTGAAATAAATATGACACACACTGAAGTGAATATAACATACATTGGAATTAATATTACATGCATTGAAATTAATATGACACTCATTGAAATGACTTTGAAACACATTGAAGTGATTACGGCATGCAATGGAATACATATGACATGCATTGAAATAAATATGACACACACTGAAGTGAATATAACATACATTGGAATTAATATGATACCCATTGCAATGAATATGACACACGTTGAAGTGAATATAACATGTATTGGAATAAATAAGAAATGCATTGAAATGAATATATAACATGCATTGAAATGAATATTATACACATTGAAGTGAATATACTGCGCATTGGAATGAATTAAACATGCATTGAAATGAATAGAACATGCAATTGAATAAACATGACACCCATTGAAATGAATATGACACACATTGAAGTGAATATGACACACGTTGAAGTGAATACGACATGCAATGTAATGAATATGACACCCATTGAAATGCATATGACACAATTTCAAATGAATATGGCCCCTATGTTACTGCCAGTTGTTGCCATCACTGTGCCAGTTAATTTGAATCTTGATACTGACAGACTTGCTGCTCCCATGCTACCGCCAGTTGTTGCCTCCACTGTGCCTGTTACAATGACATCGCCAGCTGTTGCCACTAGTGTGCCCGTAATCTCCAACAATAACACAGCCATATTGTGTTCCCCTAGCATACCCACAGCGGCCGCTGAAGCCAGCGTCCCCCTTGGTTTACCCCTGACCTATCCCTAAATCTGGCCCTTCCTACCCCACCCCCCAGTTGTGCCCTCATCAAGGCTCGGTCGCTTCCAGTCCATGCCCTGGACATTCACAATTTTATCACCAGCTGCAACCTTGAACTACTAATCACTAGCCAAACCTGGCTACACAAAGCATCTGGCCGTGCCCTTGCTCTAGCCCACTCCAAGGTTTACACCATTTTTAGGCAAGATTGATTCAGAAAGGTGGAGGGGTAGCTCTCATAGCCAAAGACCCATACCAATCAGAATGGTGCAAGGAGATCTAGGCTTCAACAGTGACTACCTGCTCCTCAAAGTCAACCATTCCCCCAACTGCACTATTGCTCTCCACATTGTGTTCCGACCACCTGGCCCAGTCACGGATTTCCAAGATGCCCTTTTACACGCCATCTCAGATAATCTAAAAGAAAACACTAAAGCTATTCTGCTGGAGACCTCAACCTTGGCCTTAACGACCCTGCCGACTCCAATGCAGCCACCCTCAACAAAGCTCTATACTCCTTAGGATTCAAACAGGTTGTTACGGAGCCCACCCACATCAAAGAACGCACCCTTGACTAGGTCGCACACCACAACTGCCCTCTCATGATCGCAGCCATCTCACCCATACCCTGGTCAGACCACCACTCCATTTGTTTGGAAATTAACCTAGCCAAGGAGTCTCCCTTGCAAATGACTCCACTCCCCCCCTGCTCTCACCAGGAGCTCCATAGGCTCACCAAGGATAGGCTTTTACCCTATCTCCTGGTGCCGGCCCCTCAGCCCCCTTTCTCCAGGGACCTGGATAATATTGCCTCAACCTACAACACCATCATAACCCAAGTGGTTGACGCCATTGCCCCACTCACCCTTAGGGAAGCTAAGTGCACCAAACACACAAATGTCTGCTTCTCCTCTGAGCTTCATGTGTTGCACACCAGAAAAAGAACAGCGCACTCCACCTGGTTAGCCAAGCCTAGTGACTCATCTAAAATAACATTCAAGACCATCTCCAGGGAATATAAAGCTGCCATAATTAAAGCCAAGTCCAATTCGTTCAACACCAGGATAGCAAACGTTAAATCAGACTCTAAAGAGATCTTTGCTATTTTCAGGAAGCTGGAATCCCCAGCTCCCACACCGCCAACACTCACTAAAAACAGTGAGTGGTGCCACAGTATCCAGGCTGCTTTACTTGACAAACTGAACATCCTTCATAACAAAATCACCGACCACCAACATGCCCAAAGACAACAAATATCCAACCTCCACTGTAACACCTCTTGTGACACCCCCTCCTTTTCCTTCAAGGACATGAATGAACAGGATGTCATAGCCCTCCTTAAATCAATCAAACCCTCCAATTGTAAAGAGGATGCCTGTCTCGCTCAAATTATTAAAGAATGTTGCTCCACCATTGCCCCGTTCCTTACAGTATTTATCAACGCCTCCTTCACATCAGGCCACATCCCAGCTTGCCTTAAAGAAGTCTGAGTACACCCGCTCCTGAAGAAACCCGCCCACGACCCAACCATCCCAGGGAACTACAGACCCATCACCACAGTCCCTTTTCTCTTAAAAATCCTCGACAAAGCAGCTTACCTGCAGGTCTATCAATTCCTAGAAGCTAATAACCTTCTTGGTCTCCGGCAGTCTGGCTTCTGTCCGGGCCATGGGACCGAACCCACACTATTAGGCCTCAAAAATCAAATTGACGATAGCAGGCAAACCAGTCCTCCTTCTGCTCCTCGACTTATTCGCAGCTTTTGACTTGGTGGACCATAGCACCCTCTTCCACCTCCCTCCTCTGCTGCAAATTTTTCACCTAATGTTACATCCTTCTCCACAAAGAGTCATGAAAGTCTTCTCTGACCAAGCTTGCTCCAGCCCTAATATGATCAAATGCGGAGTCCCACAAGGTTCCTGCATCTCACCCACCCTCTACAACTTGTTCATGAGGCCCTTATTCAACTTCCTGGATGCACTAGGCATCATATATACGAATGATGCTGATGGCACGAAGGTCTTCATCCCCCTCACCGGCGACTATGAGTCTGACAGGGAAACTCTAAACTTTTACTCCACGATTCAAACTTGGATGGCAGAGAATTGGTTGTGCCTCAATGGTGATAAAACCGAACTTCTACTTATTGGATCACCGGGAACCCAAAAGAAACTCGAAGAAAAGTACAGATATTTCATAATTGATAAAACTCTAATCCCTGTCTCCCAGGCAGTCAAAACCCTGGGGCATAGCGTCTGTTACAGCATACCGCTCTAAATTGCTCACTACAGCCACACCTTTTTTGTCTAAGCAGAACTACCTCACCATATCTAGAGCAATCGGGTCTCGGCTTGATTATTGCAACGTCCTCCTAGCAAGCACCTCTGCTAAAAACATCAGAAAACTCCAGACTATCCAAAACAATGCCCTCAGGGCCACCACCGGCATAAACTCAAAGGGACCACATCTAAGCAACCAGGAAACAAGTCCACTGGCTCCCCATCAAGGAACGCATCATTTTCAAAACTCGCCCTCACACACAAATGTCTCCATCAAACGGCCCCTCTTTACCTATCACAGAGAATTGCCAAACCGACTACAGACAGACACACAAGAACCGCATACACAAACTGAATCACCATTCCTAAGACCCTAAAGACTTGTGCTGGAGGAACTAGCTTCCCTGTCTTTACCGCGACCCACTGGAACGCCCTTCCACCACATCTGAGAAGCATTGACTCGCACACAGCCTTCAGGAAAGCTATCAAAACGCTGTTGTTTGTATAAACTGGGCCCTACTGGCCTTGTTGCCTTCCAGTGCTGTATGATACCTCTAACCATGCTTTGAAACCCTCTCGACTAATGTATGACATGTATGTATGATATATGTATCAATACAACCACCCATGTACTTGCCTCACTTCGCGCTGTTAGGCTTTCGCTCGCTATGACCCTGAGTAAAGTCTTCTTACCTGTAACTAAGACACTTCCTTGCAACAAAACCGCGATGTCCTTGGGCTGTAGTGCGCTTTACAAATCCAAAAAATAAAATAAAAGTTGCTTATCAGTGGATAGAGGTAGCCACATATGTAACATCCCTTTCGAATTGCAAGTTATGTTTCCTAAAGTGGGTGTCTTTTGCAGCAAGCTTTACAGGCCCTCCTAAAAATGAAGGCACTCCCAACCAGTTGGGAAGGAGGGAGAGCAGCATGATAGAAAAATATATTTATTTCTGAGCTTGCTTCATTTAAATCACTTCCCTGTATGCACCAAACTTGTCAAGTGGAGATACTAGACAAAAATACCATTGTATTACATGGATAGCACAAACTCATGTCTTAGGTTATTGGATTCAAGGGTCCCGGTACCCAATCTTATATGAATATTTAAAATGTGGGGAAGTCTTCTCTTGTTAGTAAACCATACAGGTGGCTGGTGCTGTGCTTTGCACTTCAATCATTCACTGTAATTTTACTTCTTGATGTAAGTACTCGGATTGGCGAGGTACCTACATTATTATGCAAATGTTACCCCTAACTTCCATCACAGCCTAAACACAAGTTACAAAATGTGCTGACCACACTTCAACATTCCATCAAAGCTTAAATTTGATGGGGGGCGTGGTCAATTGCGAGATGCGGTAGACGTGCGCCTGAAGAGCTCCCGCGGCTAATATCCTGACCCGAACGCCTGCTTACCAGCACCTGCCGACCCCCAGAATACACCCACCGGTGCAGGATGTCCTGGAGCACACTTGTGTCCAAAATCAGCCCGTAACGCACCCGGGCTGAAACACCAGGAGCGAGTAACGGCGGCGCCGAAACAACGCACCAGGCACCCAAGATGGTCGCCAGAGTCATGGGTGCGATTTGAATGGACATCGGAGCGGCCCCGACACCAGCAGCCTGACTCCATCGAGTGGAGCCAAGGCACCAGAGGCGGGCGAGGACCCAGGAAAGGAGATTGCCACGCCAAAGGAGTGGCAGAGGAGGGGAGCGGAGGCGGAGACCAGCAGTGACCTGGACCGACGGAGTCGGAGTCCCGGGCCTTCATCCGGGTGTGAGGAGACAGGAGAGATCCAGACAAGCACCTCCGCAGCGTCCTGTGAGCGGTGGAGTCTGCCCCCACCGATGATTGCCAGCGCCAGAGTCCCCCGCATGGACATCACATGCGGAGCTGGGCTTCCCCGCTCCAGGGCACACAACAGCGAAAGGAGGACTTGAACGCCCAACCTGATCCCAGCCCCCGGCTACCGTGCCCACATGCGCTGGAGGCACGCTCCACCCGTGGGCACATCGACCTCCAGGGGAACCAACAGGAGCCAAGAGGAGCTCCCAGCCGCCTGTGTGCATCACTGGTACTGGAGGCCACAGTAATATCAGGGCCCCTTGACCCCCACATAAGGCAACCTCAACATTACTGGGAGGTCATTGAAAACTAGGGGCGAGCAAGGACACAACGGTGCAAACAACCCATGGAAGGGCCGTCTCCCTCCAGTTGGAACTACCGCCACCGAACCAAGTAGTAGACAGTGGGGTGACCCACTGCCGTGCGGGGCGAATCACTGGGGGCTGAACTCTCTACAACCCCCCTGCCTCACTCAAGTGGACACTGGGATTCCAAAAGGGAAGCGGAGTGGGAATGCAACGCACACAACCCGTTTGGGTGCGTGAAACCTCCCGGTGAGACCCATCAATGCCTGCAAAGCGGACAGACCACCACAGCCGCAAACACGAATCTGGCACCAGGGCCTAGGGCCTACCATCGCTCGCCGCCCTGCAATAAAGGAAGCACTACTTTGTTAGATCTCTTCCCCCCTCCGCCACGGAACGAGGCGTCTTCATAACCCTGCCATAGTGCCACCAACTGCATACCGAACTGGGCAATAAGCCTGGGCAGACATCCCCTCAAGCTACCGGACATGGCTCTGGATACATAAGCATGCCCGCAGGGCCTAGCGGCAAGCATGGGGAAGGACAAAACTAAGAGGCCCACTGTGCAAAACAGGATTGACCAGTATACGATCCCCCATCACAATCCCTCGAACCTCAACCGTCGCCTTCTGAAGAGGTGGACCCTGCGCCTCTGCTCTCCCTGAGAGATGTCATGGCAGCGATAGCGGACTCCCGCTCATCAATGGAGCAGAAGATGGACGGAATAAGCTTGGATGTATCCCTCCTCCGACACGACTTGCAGAAGCTATCAGCACGAACTGGAGAGGCGGAACAGCGAATCTCCAACAAGGAAGACGGGCTACACGCTGTGCAACAACAACTCCAAGGAGTCTCAGCCAAACTCAAGATCCTGGAGGCTAGAGTCGAAGAGGGAGAGGGTAGATCCAGGCGCAATAACATTTGAATCCTTGCCATTCCCGAGAAATCCAAAGGCCTTTGTATGGAGCTCTTCCTGCAGCAGTGGCTGATGGACCTGTTCGACCAGAAATCCTTTTCTAAATTCTTTTCCATAGAAAGGGCACACCGAATGCCCACAGGCAGACCCGTGCCCGGCGATCCCCCACGAACGGTGATTGCAAAGTTGTTAAACTATCGGGACCGCAACGCGCTGTTGCACCTTGCACTAACCAAAGGCACGATCACCTTCAATAGCTCTAAAATAGCCTTCTTTCCAGACTACACGAGGGAGGTGCAGAAGGCGAGGCAATCCTTTGAAAAGCTTAAAGGACAACTTCAAGCGTTAGGAGTCAAATATGGCCTGCTCTTTCCTGCTCAATTGAAAATTTATCATAAAGGCACAACGGTCCATTTTAAGGATCCTAAGGAAGCCTGGCGATGGGCGGAGCAGCACATTGAGGGGGACTGGTCGACACCTCGAACCAACAGGAGCAGAAACCCCAGATCACCAGCGGGCCAGCGTCCGATGCCGGATCAGCCACCCTCACCGAACCGGCCGGCGGAAGACGGGGACTGACCTCGGTTGGTTCCCCAATGAAGATCCCACGGGCAGGTGCGGAACTGAAACTGTGGAATGTACCGAGCTATGCCACAGAGACTTTCGTAAGGCATTTACACCTTTTATAATGCGGCTAGCGGAGGTGTACCGCCATCGCACTTGGGGAAAAGTTACAGCCCCCCCCATTTCTTTAGTTTAATTTGATCAAGGGTCTGTTAAATTGACACCCTACCTGTTTTGAGTATCAGCAATGTTGGGGCTACAGGTACTTCGTGTTGGGCTGGAGTATGGGGAGGGAAGGGAAAGTTGTGAAGAGTTTTTTGTTACCCTGGGAGCAGCGCACCCTTGCAAACTCCAGGGTTTGTTATGGTTCATGGCAAGATGAGGCCGCAGTTTGTCCAGACAGCAAAACAATCACCACTTAAGGCATGTACCACAATGCATCACACTAAACGGGTACACCTTCCCCGCAAGACACCCGCCCAACCCTCTAACTAAATTACTAGATGGCACCCATACAATCCCAGTCGACTCCGACTGAACGCCTCAAATCCCTCAAGGTGCTCACATGGAATGTAAACAGAAAGGGCTCTGCAATTAAAAGGCACCCAATCAAGATAGTACTCAGTAGACACTCCCCCGACGTAGCCCTGCTATCTGAAACGCACCTAACGGGATCGAACTGCTCCCTCTTCCAACACACCAATTATATGCTGCCTTCCATGAGGTATACACAATGGGATCTAGGGGTACTATCATTCTCATACATAAACGCATCCATTTTGCCCTCCAAGGCTTGGAACAGGACCCCCGGGGTCGCTACGTGCTAATCCTAGGAACGCTGTGGAACGAGAGGGTCGCTTTTGTCTCTATATACTCCCCGCCCGGACTGGGGCAGGAGCTGTTGGATGAACTGACTGCCCTCATAGGCAAACACCAACCGGATAAGTGGTTTCTGGGGGGTGATTTTAATGATGTCATGTGCATCACCACTGACCGTACCCATCTCAGACAGCGCAACCCAGATACTCCCACGAGGCTGTTTAACTTTGCGTCTGCCTTGGGTCTTTGTGACGTGTGGCGAGAGTTGCACCCGGATACTAGGGGGTACTCCTTTCATTCCGGAGCCCACGGCTCCCTCTCTAGGATCGACTATCTCTTTCTCCCGCAAACAGATCTTTTCAGAGCACTGTCAGCTGACCTACTCCCCCGGGGCTTCTCGGACCACTCACCCCTACTTGTAGAAATTCGCATACAGGGCGCATCTCCCCCTAGAACGTGGGGACTAAACAATTGCTACCTGGGTTTCCCCAAGCTCGTGGACCACCTTGCTGAAGTCTCCACCGAGTACTTCGAGCTTAACGACAATGGAGAACAGGACCCGGTAGTGGTTTGGGAAGACTACAAGTCCGTCTTGCGAGGCGCACTAATCTCCTGGGTGGAGAACAAACGGAAGGAGAGACTCCATCCACTCAGACCCAACTGTCCCTCAAACGAGCCACCAAGCGCCTCCGAAACTTATTACTAGACAATGCTAAACAAGCCCACTGGGACTCCAGAGCAAGAATTTACGAGCATGGGGACAAGGGCGGCAGAATGCTAGCTTGGTTGGAAAGAAGAGATGAGGGACAACGCTGTGTCCGGGAGATTATCACCCCACAGGGTGATAGGTGCCAGTCGGACACAGAGATAGCGGAGGACTTTACCCAATTCTATGAGGCACTATAACAGGCCCCATCCTCGACGCTGGACCCAACCCTCCTAAATGACATACTACTCCCAACTCTGTCAGCACAGCAGAGGGCAAGTCTGGACTCTGATCTTTCGGAGGCCGAGGTAGCCGAAGCACTAGCACAATTGCAGACTGGGAAAACGCCTGACCCCAACAGGTTCCCAGTCGAAACCTGGCAGAAGCTGGGCGGGGACACCATAACGTCCTCCCTCAATAAAATGTTACTGAGCGCCCGGGAACAATACACCCTCCCGCCAGACCTGTGTAAAGCTACCATTGTGGTTATCCCTAAACCTGACAAGCCCCAGGAAAAATGTGCCTCGTACAGGCCAATCTCGTTAATCAATGGTGAAGCCAAGGTCCTCGCTAAGCTCCTAGCCAACAGGCCACAACCGGTTGCTGACACTCTGATACAGCCAGACCAGTGTGGCTTTATAAGTCAACCCAAATGAATCTGCGTCGGCTCCACTTGGCACTAGAATGGGCTCCTATCATTGACAGCCCGCTTGCCCTTCTGGCAATCGACTTTGAGAAGGCCTTCGACTCAGTCCAATGGGATAGCCTTTGGGAGATTATGGAACATATAGGGTTTGGTGAAGGGTTCCTGGGATGGGTGAAGCTGCTGTATACAAACATCCAGGCGGAAGTCAGGGTGAACGGGTGGACCTCTCGACCGTTCCACTTGGGCAGGGGCACGCGACAGGGGTGCCCTCTCTCCCCCCTTTCCTTCGCTCTCGCTATTGAGCCGCTGGCCATATGGCTCCGCCAGGTACATCCTGGAAGGGATTTTGATGGCCAGAGGGACACGAAGATCGAATCTCCCTATTTGCGTATGATCTCCTGGTATATCTGGGAGAACCCGCCTGGACTTGCCCCATAGTGACTCAGATGCTCATCCAGTACGGGGAATTTAGTGGCCTAAGGATCAACGGTAAGAAATCTGTTTTCCTCCCGTTGAAGGGAGGAGGACAGACTAACCCACGGAAATACCCATACCGTACGGAGCAGCTTGGCTTCCGATACCTTGGGATCTGGATAACAACAAATCTTACCAGCTATACCACGCACAATCTTCAACCAATCATTGACCGGTTCTCCAATGACGTCCACCACTGGAAGCTTCTCCCCCTGACCCTCATGGGCAGAGCCGCACTTTTTAAAATGATGGCCCTTCCGCGATTCTTCTACGTCCTTCAGAACGCCCCATTGCAGATCCCGAAATCTGAATTCGACCGGGTGGAGACCCTTCTCAGGGAGCTTCTATGGGGTGGAGGTCAACCACATATTGCCCTGACTACACTTCAGAGGTCGGTCTGGAAGGGTGGGATAGGAATGCCCCACCTTCAGACCTATTACTGGGGCTCACAACTTGTAGTGATCAATGACCTACTGCATGGGGACCGGGAACTACCCCATATTAGAGCCGACATGGGGCCTTGCATGACACTGATCCACTACACTTATTATATCTATCCCACCCGAGACCCTCCCCACCAACAACGAAGGCACATATCACCACCATTTTTGAGAAACGTACACACGTTTGTGGGGTGGGGGAACAAAATAACGGTGGCGCAACCCCTATGGCAAAACGCCAACCTGAGGGAAATTGTGAAATTTGAGCCATGGCCATGCTGGGTGAGGGCCGGGATTCTGAAAGTGGGGGATGTCTTAAAAGACGAGAATCTGGCCCCGTTTGAGGACCTGCAGCGCAAATTTCAACTCCCAGACACCGAGAGGTACCACCACATTCAAATGTCCCATGCCCTGAGAATCCACATACTGACAGATGACAATATCCCTTATTACAGCCCTATAGAATGCAACATATTGCCTGAATATATCCCCACCAAATTCACATCCATCCTCTATAACGCCATCACATCCTTTGCTACTCCTGAACTGACCAGTTTAAAGGTCAAATGGGAAAGGGATGTAGGGGATGTCGACCCCGAGGACTGGATCCGGGTTCTAATGCACCCACAGGAGGCGGCCATCTCCTCTAGACTCAGACTGGTGCAACTTAAAATACTGCACAGAGTGTACTACCCTAGAACTGCACTGTATGATTGGAAAAGGGCAACAAACCCGAACTGTCTCAGATGTGGGGAGGAGCAGGGAACCTTCTTTCACATACTGTGGTCATGCCCCCGCATCTGAATCTTCTAGGATGCCTGCTGCCGGGAACTGGCCAGGGTACTCTCTAGCACGATAGAACTGGACCCAAAGGTCCTAATCCTGGGTGCACCGGGAGATAGCGATTTCAACAAATGGGAAGAACTGTTACTGCACACGGCAGCCGCCCTGATGAAGCGCAACATCGCACAAAAATGGGGAGTCCTAGAGCCTCCGACGCTGGAGCAATGGGCACTGGACATGGACACATGTGCTATGATCGAACGACCGATATACAATGCAAGAGGCTGTCCCAAAAAAGCTTCTAAAATATGGGAGAAGTGGGAGAAGGGAGGACCCTGATGTATACGGACACTGGTGATGTAACTCTGTACACATGCAAAATGGGTCACGGTCGGGATCTACGGGAATGGTGATACAAGATCTAACACTACTGTATGACTGGTCGAGCCGGCCTCAATCGCTCTAGCTGCCTTTTTTTATTTGTTTTTAGTTGTTTTGTTCATGTTATAACTATTTAATAAAAAATGTTTTATTAAAAAAAAACTTAAATTTGATTCTATTTGTAAAGTTTAAAAATGGGTGTCGGGCCCTCTGCACATTATGCCTCAAACAATAGGCTTTTTCAAGGTAGTATTATTAAGATGGATTTCTGAACTCTGACCTGGAAGGGCAGCGGTTCAGAAGGCCAGCCTAGTTTCTTGGAACAGGGTAACCTCTGGACAAGCCAAACCAATCAGGGTAGCGATGGCGGCGGTCAAGACTAAGTCTCAAGAGGGGTGAGGGTGACGGAAAGACCTCAATGAGCACACAAAGCAAGGACACTTACAAATTACTCCAGATAGGTGTTATTTTAAAAATATAGACACATTTATTAAAAGGCCTTTGTAACATCGACCATAGCAAAGAATCACGATAATACTAAAGTAAACCAATACATCACAATCAGTACAATATATATACAAGACCGAGGGGTCTAAGGAGTTAGGAGCACGTAATATGTAGACCACCTAGATGGGGAGGAAAACAGGCAGTGCAAGTAATCATTAGACCCAGTTCGACATCTGAAATACACCTAACTAGGAGGAAGTCCGAGCCCTACGAAGAGAGGAGCCTTATGCTCAAAAGTACCTGCACGCACTGGTGCCAATGGACAAAAGAGGGCCTCTTCAAGGTTATCAGGCAGTTCAGGAAGGTGAAGGAAGCGATGCAGAACAAGTCCCCACTACTCAAGCAAGGCCTCCACTTGTGGGCAGAGGCAAGGTGAGAGTGCGGGATAGAGTCGCTATTTCGCAATAGCGGTAGCAAAGAAACAGGCTCCTGCACGAGGGGCCACTGGTTGGGGTATGGACTACTCACCGGTCCCTGACGCAGGCAGATCCAGACTTCTCCAGTGCAGTTCACGTTGCTGGCAGGGTCAGCTGCGATGATCAGGACGTCTTGACACTGTGTCGATTCTGCGTAGCAGGATGCAGGGTCGAGGGTGTCCCAAATGCAGCGGACGTGCACAGGTTGTTACCACAGCAGGGCAACAGGGCAACCACGTTTACTCTGGTCCGGGCGCACTCGTCCCACTTCAGATCTGGGAATGCCAAGTGTACAAATTCGGTGTGAGGGTGCCGTGGACGCAGAGCAAGCAGTAGGCCAAGTTTCGAGGGCTTCCCCGAAACGGCGGCAGTGACAGAGCAAAGCGTCCTGCGTAAGCTGGTCAGCCCACTAGTTGGCCCAGGGACACTTCCGAAGAGGCTTACTTGCAGGGTTTGATGAAGGTGCCGGGAATATTTGATCCCACTATTCCAATGGGTCGAAGCGCCTTCGCAGACCTTCTAGGACGATCAGATGCAGAGGGGCCTCGCAGGACGACAGCGGCTCAGGGTGCTAAACCTTCAGCAGGTCACCAGCGGTTCCTCGACTCAGCTTCTTGTTGCAGGATACTTGGCTCCTTATCCCTTGTTCGGTGTGAACTCAGGAGATCGACCTGGTAGTGGTGTTTTCAGCCTCCTCTTATCCAAAGTTCCCTTTGTGCCAAAACGGAGAGGATCCAATGGGAGGTCTGCTCACAAACACTCACACCATACATGGACCTATCACGGACCACGGTGGTCCCAGGCGTTCAGGACACTCCAGACTCTCTGGCACCCAGGATGTGTATTGGGAAAAGACATCCCAGCCTACATCCTGGAGGCACACACAAGGCATGCTGAAATCCGCGAAAGCGTTGTGTTTCGCAGGAGAGTGCATGACCAAATAAGGACTGCCCCGGGTCGGCTCGACCTGGGGGAAGGTGAAGGGCAAAGACGGTCAGCGGACAGGACAAAGAACCTCATGGCATGGCCATTTTGGAGCCAGGCCACTCATTTGTGCCAAACGCGGTAAGCGCGGATAACATGGGGGAAAAGTGTTCAAAACACAAGAGAAATGATAGCTCCCACCAGCCCCATCAGTGACACACCTGCACAGTTTATAATAAGTCCAGCGAGAGTTTCTAGGGCCTTTGGAATGACTAGAGCCCCAAGAGCGCGGCAATGTATGTTACGGTGCACTCTTGATTCATGTTGCACAAAAGCTGCAACATGAGGAAAGGACGAAGGGAAACAAAGTCTCCCAGTACTGACTGTCTTAAGGACATGTCAGTTTCCCCATAAGAATTGAGCAAAAGCCCAGAGGAGTGTGGCAGAAGGCTGCGCTTCTCTGGCAAAGTCTAGATCAGGGTGTGAAACAACAGCAAAAAGTTTTGGAGTTGCCACATGGAGGGAATATTACATACAATTATGAAATCTTTCCTAACAAGTATCACTTCTATTTTTCTGTTTTTGAAAGTATGAGATAAATATTCATCATTCTAACTATCAGTGTGTATATTTTTCAGGCACATTGACAGTAACCACAAGCTCATACAGTGAAGGTTTGTTTTCCATGGCTGCATCGATGGCTTCGTCAGATCTGTTATTTATGTACAATGCCATACCAACAATCATGCTGTGACAGTTCTTAACCTCTTCAAAGATGGAGCATCCAGATGTGGACTGCCTCTGAGAGTCAGAGCAGACATGGGTGTTGAAAATGTCCTTGTTGCATGTTACAAGATACACAAAAGAGGATTCAACAGAGGTAGTTGTATTTGTTGTCGAAGTGTTCACAAACCACGTATAGAACGTCTTTGGGCAGAGGTCAACAGAGTTGTTGTTTCCTACTTCAAATATTTGTTCTCTTGCATGGAAGAGAACGGAATATTAGATCTTCAGAATGAAATTCATAATTTGGAGTTACACTATATTTAGCTGCCAAGAATAATTAAAGCTACTGCTGAGTTTGTGTGCCAATGGAATAATCACTGTATGCGTGCAGAAGGGCATTTTTCTCCTCTACAGTTGTGGACAAGTGGTATGTTCAGTGCCACCTAAATGTTAGACACATTCTGCAGTGGAGATGATTATGGTGTCGATAACTATGGCTTTTCATTCACTCCAGAAACAATCAAATTTTGCCAGAAAATGCTTTAAGTTTGAGTGAGGAAGACTTATTGACATAACAACAAACAATAGACCCAAATGCTGTTGACTCAATCATGGAGTAGACATTTTCATCAACACATGTAACTTAGTTGCAAGCCAGAATTTTAATATTGGCAATGTTTAATGTTTTGCTGTCTTAAACTTGCTTCAACCTGCACATTTTTCCTTCACATCCTATATGTTTGAATTCGGAAAATGTGCATCATTAGCATGCACATTATAACAAATAAATACAAACATTCTCTCATTGATTCTTTTTTAAATAGTTTATTAACATTAGTAAACATACAATCCAATATGAAGTAGCTAACATTCAGAAATTGTGTTTTCAATGTATAAACTATGTGACAAATCTGATAATGGGCCTCATTACGACCCAGGCGGTAAGTTACCGCCTGGGCCGTGACTTTACCACCATGGCGTAAACTATGTTTACGCCATGGTGGTTGGCGGACTTACCGCCCCATTCCGACCTTGGCGGGGCGGTAAGTCCCCAATCCCCATTTACCCTTCCCCATTCCCATTTTTGCCCCATAGGGTATAATGGGAGTGGGGAAGGCGTTAATTACGCCACCGTAAATTACGGTGGCATAATTACCTCCATGGTCCCTTAGCGCCATGGATTTTAACACCTGCTAAAAGCAGGTGTTAAAAGCGCCATGGCGCTAAGGGACCTCGTACTCAGGCGGTAAGGGTCGGCGCTGTTAACGCTGCCGTTAACCCCTTACCGCCTGGGTCGTAATGAGGCCCAATGTCATCACTGACTCTCTGGAGGGAAGCTTCTCCAATGCGTCAAGGGAAAGGCAGAAGCTACTTGACTCTGACACTGGGGTGGCTATCTGTGGGAGGACCATATGGGGGAATACCAACTCCAGGGAGGTAGAGCACACATAGTGCAAAATAACCTCAAGACCTTAACTCGTCATGACACTTATACACCTGTACAACATACATGTATGGCCTATTGCAGCATAAAGGAAGAAATTGAGTTTTTTTCAGCCAAATACCCCTCCCCATATAAGTATTGAGACGAGAAAGAGAATAGGATTAATGAAGATGACTAGAGGCGGGAAGCCAACGCCATGCTCTAGTTTTTGGAAACGTACAACTTCTGCTGGGAAGTTTAAAACCGGCACAGCTGATGGTAATGAGGTAGCGTGGCAGAGTAGAAGGCTGTCAGTAACCAGCGAGAGCAGCACAGAGGACCTGAGCAAGCAGAGGTGTGAGAACGGCAGCGCAGAGGCGAGGAGTGACGGTGTGAGGAGAAGCTGTATTGAAAGCAGCTTGCCACCTGCTAACTGGGAGCCAAAACCACCAGAAGCAGGCGAGACACGAGCCAAGACTTACCCTCCTTTTTTTTTACTTACTTGGTCCAGTGTCATACCTGTGTCCATTCCTGCCTCTCAAGCGACAGAAAACACATCAGATAGAATGGTTGATACAGGTTTTTGTGGCACACAATGATATCATTAGCCTTGAAGAGTGTATGGAAGGGATGAGAAAGGATAGAAATGATAGCAAGGTAAGGAGAGAGAGTGACCATTACAGAAGGAATTGGAGGGTGAATGCTATGTGGTCAAGGATGATTTGAGGATGGAAGGAGCTGCGGGGTACGGGACTGGTAAAATTGTGGTACCCGCATGGCTAAATCAATTGGTTGATGTGGACCATTTGGCGCAAACTAAAGCAGTCCTGTGTAGGGATTACTGGTGGCCAAACTTTCATAGGAAAGCGAAAAGGAATGTGAAAGTGGGTGTGGAGTGTGAGGAATCAGGAAAAGGGTTTCAAACTTATACAAAGCCGATGATTGGGGTCGAATTCCAAAAAGGGGTGTGGGAGGTTGTTCCTAGTGGTAATGGTGGATTGAGGTGAAGTCTGCAAGAGTGGTGAACACAGACAGCCTCATCATGAGTTTGGCGGTACCCCCAAATGCAGCGGTAACAGTGTTACTGCCATATTTAAGGGTCGGCCAAATCATTGGTTCATCTGCATTTACCCCCAGCTCTGAGCTGGGGGTAAATGTGTTGGGAAATTCCCAATTTTCGGTGCAATTACCGTGCAGTAATACCACCAACGGTAATTGTGCTGAAAATTCCCCATTGGGTCCAGTGGAATTACCGGGAGGTTTGGCGGTAACACTATTAGCCTGGGTGGTATCCCGGTGGTTATACCGCCCAACTCGTGATGAGACCCAGAGTCTTTATCAACTTCATGGAGATTGTGTTTGGAAGGGAGGGGTATCTGAGTAGCATACTCCCAGACAATGGAGTGCAGAGTGTCAGCAGGAAGATGGAAAAGTACCTATCAAATCATTGGATCAAACACACAAGATCTTCTGTTAACAGACAAATGGGTGCAGGCAAAGGGTAAACATGTCTATTATGGAGGCCGTAAGAATGGATGATGTGTGTGGGAAAGGAAAGAAAGAGGAGATAGAGGAGAGGGTGAGAGTACTGAGAAACTCTGCATGTGTTGTGTTTGTGTTGATGAGGGGTCAGAAATGGAAATACCATGGTGTGTCCTCCATTGTTGAGGTCAAGGATGGTAGACATAAGCATGGAGTATGTACAGAGTACAGAGTGTGTGAAGTGGGGGAATGATAGCAGGAAGGGAGTGGAGGGATGTGAGTTTAATGTGGGAAAATGGATACATGTGGGGAAAGCGGTATACGGCATAAAGGTGAGTGTTTGTGGAGTGCGTCAATGCAACTGTAAAGGGTGTTGAGGAGTGCTGTGGGCCTACAGGGAGGACAAGTGTGCAACATTAATCAGGTAGTGAAGATTGGCTCTGGTGTGAGCGTGAAGGAAGGTATGTTGTGAGTGGAATGTGTAGTACTGTTTCTAGTGGATTCCAGTTCGTGGAGTGGCATTTGAATGAAGAGAGAGCACAGTGAGAAGGTGGGGTATTTCTCTCTATGAGCTAAATGACCTTGTAACTGAATAAAGGAGAGTGAATCCTTACTGGTCTCTGCCTCACAATTCTAACACCATGTGGAATCTATGGTACTGCCCCAATCTGCACCTTTATCCACTCTTCCCCAAAGCTCTAATTAAAAGCTAGTCTGATTCATCAGCACAGTTGATTATTTGTACAAGTCCTAAGGTTATTATTAGTGTTGGTCCTTCCTCTGATACTGTGTCCTGTTTAACTGAGGCAGGGATGCCGTATTTAAAGAAGTCTGCTGGCATACCACTTGAAAGTGCTTGTTTTCACTGAAGATGATTCTTTCAAAATCAGCGATTTATTTAAACGCTTTGCACTAAATGCAAGTGCTCCTGGCATGTCCTCCATGGATTTCAGCACTCGAAGCAGAAGGCAAACACTTTGTGAGTTTTACACATCTCATTCAAATATCAAATAAAATATCACTTTAACTGATATTAAATGGAACCAAAGACAATTTCCCAAAAGCAAACTGATGCCAAATACTGCAAACTATGCTGCTTCTTGTAAGTGTGAGGCAGATGGTTAAAGTGTAGGGAGAACAAAAGACCAATGGAGAATGCTTCAAGTTTAAGTAAGAGAGGCACCTGTAAAAAATGCACCTTTTGAGTTATGATTTCTGCCCCTTACTTGCCACCATGGCAAGGGTGCACCTGCAGGAAGCGGGAAATCACTTGCGCACTTAGGAGATTAAACTCGACAACTTGGGACTCTGAGCATATTTTACCCAAATACTAAGTTTCAAAAACTATGCTTTCATGGAGAGCTGCGTCTGCTGAAATGGAACTGCCCAAGCAGAATTCACATAGCTCAAGTGTCCCAATTTGAATCTGCAAGGAAATAACCCCATTCTGCACTGTGGAAATAAGAATGTCATCCAATGCGCCAGTCGTCATCAATTGTGATGTTCTCAATTAACTTGTTTTTTGCTTTATAATAAAGCACAACTCATTGATAAGTGGATTATATCCTGCAATGTGAAATAACGTTGAATGTAAACATGATACAAATATAAAAGAACAAAATAAAGAAGAACTAGACCTTTCGTTTTGGATAGCACTGTATTCAATTCAGGCGACACTTTACTGACCTTAAACTGACCTACATTTCAACCTGGAGCAAATTCCCTGCCACCTTTGAAATTCTTCAGGGGAGGATGTTAAGAAAACAACTAGAATATACAACCTTTTGGCTTCACACAAGATTGACATGTAATGTTAATTAGACATATACGATGCACCGTTAAAATTTACATGGTCTTCGGTCACTCACATGGTTCTGTAAGAAAGTGGGTTGGTGAGGGAAGAAGGACTAGGATAGATTTCATCACACTTTGCACCAAGACCACACTTACTTCATTTAACCATGTGTCACATCTAACCCCTTCATTTCCTAAAAAACTGTACTATTCCCAAACACACCACTTCCTATACTGCTATGCCACTATCAAGTCCCAACACTTTTCTACACATCACCATATTCAAGCCCATATACCAATAAACACCACAGCCAAAGACCCACACTTAAACAACATACTCCCATCACAACTCTGCAAAACCCTACTTTTCAATAAAATCCAACACATGAAGAATTTGAATATTATGTGTGACCATTCAACAAAGGCAAACCTACAACCTGACACCATTTTCACTTAATGAGCTCTACATGGTCAGTAACAGTAAACATACATTTCTAATAATGATCCGTGGCTCCATTTTATTATGCTATATCAGTACCCCAACAGGGCGAGAGATTATGAGATTTGAAACAGGAAGTTTGGTGGATTAACATCTTGCACAAAGCAATACAATCAAGAACAAGATCTATACTATTTTCTTTGCGTGCAACAGAGAGTTTTGTTTTAGTGGTAGAATGGGGTGGAAGACAGGTGCACCCCTGCCGTATTATAGAATTCTGTGTTGTCTTGTTGGTGACTCTGTATACTATGGGCCTCATTACAACCCAGGCGTTAACCATGGTGCTATTAGCGCCATGGTTGACGCCGCCACCTTACCGATTCCGCCATGGTGAATGGCGGAATTACTGCCCCATTCCAAGGTTGGCGGGGCGGTAATTTCCCATTCACCCTTGGCCCTTCCCATTCCCATTTTTGCCCCCATAGGGCTCAATGGAAATGGGGAAGGCGGTAATTACGGTACCGCAAATTGCGGTACCGTAATTTCCTCCAAGGTTCCTTTGCGGGTCCCGTCCTTAACGGCTGGTAAAACCAGCCATTGAGGGAGGACTCGCAAAGGGACCTCGGAATTGGGCGGTAAGGGATTACCAGCACCAGTGCCCTTACCGGTACCGGTAATCCCTTACCGCCCGGGTTGTAATGAGGCCCTATGTCCCCTAATAGATGTGCATTTTGGTACAATGGATGCAATACTTTTTTATAAACTCTTTGGGCCTCATTACGAGTAGCGCAGTAAAAATGGGGTCATTACCGGCATGGCGGAACGAGCGGGTCCGTGCTCGTATGACCCTGCTAATAGCGGGTGATTATGAGTGCGCAAGCACGCATGAACCCCCATGCAGGTAATGGCCATACCGGCATGCCGCAAAAGGCCCTCCAACCCCCCGATAGCGCCATCACGGGACCCGCCGATACTGCCACCGCCTAGGAAGAACCCCTAAATACCGACCCGATAATACCAACATGCTAATTCCGGGCTCGTAATCCCGGAACCGGAAATAACGTCATTGTGTCGGAATGGGAAATGGGCCGGCGGCCATCTTTAAAAACACAATCCATTGCAATCCTCCAAAACCACCAGTTGATTCCTGGAGAGCTCTGTGCCAATCCTTCCATAATGTCCAAAGCAACCAGGAAGACCACCCCCCGGCTGCGGAAACAACGCTTTTCCGACGCAGAACTAAATATGTTAGCTGACACCCTTGCTGCACACGCAGACATCATAAAATCCCAGAGCCTGAAGCGTGAGGTGCAGCAGCAGAAAAAGGACATCTGGCAGGAAGTAGCCCGCAAGGTCTTGGCCGTAGGAACCACCCCACATAGTGTAAAGGACTGCAGGAAGCGGTGGGATGACCTCCGCTTGCAGGTCTGTAGCATCATGGCAAGCAACAGGAGGGATGCCATGGCCACAGGCGGGGGTCCCCACTCTCCGGTAAAAATGACCAGCTGGGAGTAGAACGCAAGCACCTTCATTAGTCCAGAGACCATCGAGGGATTTCGGGAGATGGAGACGGGTGCGGCATCATCACCAGAAGGAGGTGAGTGACCCTGCAGATCCCTGTAGGGGAAACCATGACGTAGCACAAGTGATGTGGAAGAGAGTCTAGGCAAGGCAATGCATGTCCCAACACCCACATGGACACATACAAGAGTGCAAATGGCGGGCCAAACCCTGCCAGACAGAAATGCATGCTGAGTGCCAATCCCATAACCAACACACAGCCAACACACATGGACCGTGCCCATGTAATACATCACACAATCCCCAAATGAATGGCATGCCACCTGCCATGCAGCAAATGCCAAAATGCCCCCTCAGACTACCCTGTGTGACATACCTGTTAGACATGAATGCATGATTAAATGAATAATGAACAGCACCATTGTATGCTTCTGGCACGTAATACCATCACTGATGCCCTGCATCTCTTCTTCCCCCCAGGCACCGATGAGGAAGATGCCAGCCAAGACACCACCGCGAGGGCATCCACGTCCCACCCAAAGAAAAGGGCTACCGCCACCACCACCTCTGTGGCAGCCAAGCAGGCCACACCCACAGCCAGTGTGCCTGACCGAGCCGAGACACAGCAAACAACACCTGCTGCCAGTGTGCCTGACACACTTGAGACCCAGCAGCCCACACCCACATCAGTTGAAGGGGAGTCCCTACAAGCACGGACCACCACTGAGGATGACTTGGAGGACAATGTGGACCAGGAGGGAGTCACGGAAGTGACATGTCCACCCAGCCCAAGCCCTGTGTCCACCCCCCGCTCCATATCCAGCCCTCACCCACCTACAGCAGTGCTGATCTCTGCCTCCATGATTCAGACCTGAGCCACTTCCAGGAGGACAGCACCGAAAATTCAGGCCCCGTGAGTGCACCACCCACCACTCCAGCTCCCACCAACACCCTCGAGTCACGTCTGTCGAGGGTGGAGTCCCGACAGGAGTCCATGTTGGAGCTCCTGCGGCAGTACATTGCGGATGGAGAGGACACCAGGCGGGAAATCGCCACTGCCATTGAGGGGACCACAGCAGCCATTACAGCAAACACAGCCACTGTGAATGTGTCGGCTGTGCTGATGAGGGACTTTCTGGGGGCAATAACACAATTACTAACATCAATCCTGCTCCACATGCAGCGGCCACACCTTGCAGCAGGCGTGGAACCTGCCACTGACTCCTCATCAGCCACCACACCTGCTTCCTCAGTCCCCACCAGCCCTGTGCGCCACACCATCAGGAGTGCAAGGCACACCGAAATGCTGCCCCCGGACAGCAAAAAGTCCCGCAAGTAGTGTGGGCGGACAATGGGAGTGGGACACATGGTTGGGGGTGAAGGGGAGCATTTTGTGGAGTTTATTGGGGGGGTTTTGGAGTTTGTTGTGGGGTTTGTATTTAACTGGGGGGTTTGGGATTTCACTGGGGGGGTTTGGGATTTCACTGGGAATTTGGGGGGGTGTCACATTTTTGCTGTTTGAACTAATACACCCGTTGTGAGAAAAAACATTCAATGGCTGGACATTGTTCATTTCGTGTGTATCCATTTAATGTGTGACGGTGTTCAGTGCCCAAATCCCAACATTCCCTGTGTGCATGTCCACATGGACCCAGTGTGTCACTGACACATGTCTATCATAGTCCCTGTGGTTGAGAAGTATTCGTGAATCAGTGATTGGCGTACTGCATGGCCATCCCGTGCATCACGTACTGGCAGGGGGACTACTTTACCTCCATCTCCATCCTCATCATCCTCACCCGGTGCATGCATGTCAATGTCAGGTGGCAGTGGTACATTTCTCCGGACGCACATGTTGTGCAGCATGACACAGGCCATGGTGATCTTTGCCACCTTCTCAGGCCTATAAAGGAGTGCCCCACCAGACCTGCTTAGGCAGCGGAAACGCGCCTTCAACAGGCCAAAAGTCTGCTCAATCACAACACGGGTACGGGTGTGAACACGATTGCACTCCTCTTCATGGCTGTTCGGCGGGTCCCGCACAGGGGTAAGTAGCCACGGCCTCAAGGGATATCCTCCATCACCTGCAAGCAAATACAAATAGTTATGTGTCACTCTGAGCTGCCACCTTCAGGAAGCACAGTCATGGCCGCAGCTATTTGGTGTCGACATGCACATGTCCCTGTACGTATGCAAGAATGGTACCTAGATGCATACTATACTGCTATGAGGTGTGGAAGTCTGGCTGGCGTTCAATAGATGATGCAGGGTGAAATAATGCATGCTGAGGCAGATGTACTGTGGTTGTACGACAATGTTTAGCCTCCCATTTATGCTGTGTATTCTACACTGTGCATGGTCACACTAGCCACATTGGCACAGTTGCAATCCTGTTCAGTCATGCATTGCTTGACATACCCATGGTGGCCTGGTTGTGCCTCTTACTTGTTGTCATCGATATGCATAATTGGTCAAATGTTTTCCAGTGATGTGTCATGTTGGGTTTGGGAAGTTCAGGTCAGGAGTGTCTAGCTCTGCATGCATTCTCCAATCACCGTCAATTGCCACCCAGGTGGAGTATGCATCCCCCCCTTTCCCACCCAGGTGAAGTATGCATCCCCCCCTTTCCCACCCAGGTGGAGTATGCATCCCCCCCTTTCCCACCCAGGTGGAGTATGTATTCCCCCCCTTCCCAACTGGGTGGAGTATGCATCCCTACACATCAGTACCCCAAAACACTGCCATGGGCCAGTTGGGCAACTCACCAGGCAGCCAGGCACGTGGTCCAGCATGTTGCTCCATGTGACGGGGTAGCGTGGAGTTGCGCAGCACCATGGCATTATGTGTTGATCCGGGAAATCGGACGCAGCAATGTGTGATGATCTTGCTGGAGTCACGTACCATTTGCACATTTATGGAGTGGTATTACTTGCGATTGCGGTACACCGCCTCTATGGCATGGGGGACTACCAATTCCACATGGGTGTAGTCCAGGGCACCAACACAATTGGGCATGCCTGCCAGTGCATGGAAGCCTACTTTGGTGTCGGCTATCTCCTGGGCAGTCTGTGGTAGGGATATGTGGGTGCTTGTGTGCTTCCGGAGGGCATCCATCACTTGGTTCAGGATTTGTGAAAATAGTGGTTGTTAAATGCCATGTAGCTGCCCCACTGTGTGTTGATAGGTGCCTGTGGCCAGGAAGTGGAGCACAGACACCACCTTTAGTAACGGGGGATGAGGCTGGGATGAGGCTGGCAATGTCATTGTGTATCATGTCCACTATGGTGGTGACGGTGTCCCGGTTTAACCGGTACAGGGTGTGGATCTGCTCAGGGGTTAGGTTGAATGGCCTGGGTCTGATGCGAGGGATTGGTGGTTGCCTACGAGGCACTGCTGGCTGCGCTGGTGGTAATTGCTGGCCCTGTCTCACCCTCCTTCTCCTCCTGTGTCTCCTCTGTGCTGCCGGTTGTTGCTGCTGTGGTTGTTGTTGGAGTTGCTGTTGTTGCTGTAGTTGTAGCAGTATAGGCATGTCCTCCAGTGCCATGATTGCAACAGCTAGTGGTAGCATTTTGGTGCAGGAAGGGGTGTGGGTGTACTCATTTTATACTGGCCCAGCCTCCATTGACTCCACCTGTGGTGATTGTGTGCACCTGTGGCAGTTGGCTTGATTGCTGATTGCTGTTTGCGGGTGGTCCGCGATGCCTGTATGGCATCGTGCAGCCCCTGATTACTGCCTTCGGGGTGCCGGTATATGCATGTCCGCGTGGGTTGTGATGTCCTCCTATTACCGGCATGCCGGTATTTTCTCCCCGAAGGGGCGCCTGTACGCGCCCATGCTGGTATGAGGGGGCACGGTACGGGCGGTACCGGTATTGGTGGGTTGTCGGGTCGGAATGCCCCGGACCCGTTAACGATGCCGCTATTACCATTCCCCCTTCCTTTTTTCATTACCTTCATTCTCGTAATGAGGCCCTTTGAATTTATTCTTTGAATTGGCAATTCAATTAAAATGTATATTTGCTATTACAGGAAATGAACCTTAAATAAAATAGCAAAGCATATTTATTTAATGCATTATTAATGTATGATTAGTAAGCACGTCCAAAACCAGGGAAATTCAGTATTCCAAAGTCCATGTTGGTTTTAAATTCTTCATAGGTCACTGAAAGAGGTAGGCACTATATATTTTCACACGTGTTTGCCTCTGGGAACTTCGATGGTTCTACTGCTCCATCACTTTTATTTATAACCTCAATTGCGGGTTGAGGATGAAAACCAAGTGGTGGTACAGTGTTTGCTTCAGTCACAAAATCCAGGATGTCTTTCAATTTAGCTTGACATGCCAACTCTAAAATAAAAACAAGAGATATATATTTATAACATCACACATTTTCTTTGTCTTGGTGCTGGTCAGTCAAAATAGCGGGCCCCACGTGTGTGGTGCCTACAGCCGTGAAACCTATAACTGTGAGATAAGGATGGCCTGCCCAAGCGTGAGCTGCCAGATGGAACAGAATGCTACCTGGTACCTTATACAACTGTTCCTCCCAACACTAATGTCTCCAGTGACGTGGGAGCCAATGGTGTAGATTGAGATGCAACCCCCACCAGCAACTGTGGACAAATGTGAGGAAGCCACATGACTATCTCCACTCACATGAGCCACAGCCATGTGGGTACCACCAACAGATGATTTGTGTTGGCCCATGTTACCAGTTGGCAAGCTTGACTGGGTGTCACACGCAGAGTCACCCTCAGACATGCGTTGCAGGTGTTCTTCCTGATCCTGGGCAGTGAGCTCTGGCCCATGCAGGATGCTCTAAAACATGTCCACCTCATCTGTTGGAAATTCCTTTTTGGAGGAAGAGACCCCAGGCCTGCTGACAACAGCCTCCATGCAGTGTAGGTTTTTGCAGAGCTTGGACACTTTGCTTTTTAACACACCGTAAATATGCCCCACAACCTTGTTGGCCTGTGAGTGGTAGATTGTGCTCATGTGATGCGTGATGCCCATTAATTCTGTTATCTCTTTCAAAAGCTCATTGAAAAAGTGCATGCAGTTATCCGCTCTAATTCCATTGCACACGCCCCGATAAGGGAAAAACCTTCTGAGCAAAAACTTGGCCGCACATTTAGCATCTGGATGTGTAGAAGGACCAGCCTCCACCCACCATGAGAAGGGACACATAACCACTATTAGGTGACTGTAACGCTTACCTCTGGTGCCCTACAGGAGTGCCTGGTCTGGATCGCCGGAAGTAAGTTCCCTTGCGGTTGGATGCTTAGCCCAAAAAGGCTCTCTCCCCTCTGCTTCACTGGATGGCAATTGCCCAGCGTACAATATGGTTGGGAGTGATTCGGTAAGGCCCCTCAGTGAGGTGGGGTTAATGATGGGCAGCAAGATGAGTGGATCTGTGCGTAAACAAGGAGGAAACGTAAATGCCTGTTGTTTTACTCTCCCCCCTCCTTCCCTGTCTCCCCAGTGTGTAATGGCTGGCTAGACAAGGGGCCTGGCTCACCTTATTATTGAAGTTGGGCTCAGGGCTCCAAGGTAGACATCCCGTTCCAGTTTCCTGTCTGGTGGCTGTGGCCTAGTCCTGCTGCGGTGCACAGGATGATGTATTGAAGGTGAGTGTCCTTCTTCTGCACGTTATGAATGTTCTTTCCTGTTATGTATGTCCTTCTGTTATAAGTGTCCTTCTCTGTTGTCCTTTGTGTGTAAATGTCCTCCAATGTTATGTCTCAGAGCGCGATCTTTTGGAGAGTAACGAAGCAGTTCTTATTGACTTATCTCTTGTTCCTTTCAGATCTGGCAAAGCTGTACGTTCAGAATACTGCAGCGTTACAAGTCGCTGGTGTCCAGAGCATCATCCGATGGATTCAGAACTCCTAGAACAGTTATTGCAGGTGAGCGGGTCTTGAAGGGGGTTTAGAAGCATGTGGTTTGGTTCCCCTGTAATATTGCTTACTGTGTCTTTCCTTTCTCCTCAGGTGCTGATAACACTGAGCGTCGATAAGAGCTCAACCCGAGCCATGGTTAGTATGGAAGTCACAGAGGAATCTGCAGGATCCAGGAGCAGGTAAACAGATGACCGGCAGCATGCAGAAGTTGCAGCATGTGAGTTACTCGAACCGGCAAGCGTTATGCTGCTTGATAGTCAGCCGAAGAGAACACAGAGCACCGGATGTGGCCCAGAGTGGGTTATATAGCCCTGGGCTACACCCAGCACCACTAGACAAGCAAGGATACTTGAGACATGGATTGCCAGGGGCCATCTTACTTTCTGTGTGACATCCTGCTCTGGGGGCC
Organism: Ambystoma mexicanum; assembly: GCF_040938575.1. Classification (NCBI taxonomy): domain Eukaryota; kingdom Metazoa; phylum Chordata; class Amphibia; order Caudata; family Ambystomatidae; genus Ambystoma; species Ambystoma mexicanum. The sequence continues at coordinate 9,304,261 of NC_090921.1, read as the reverse complement.
ATCTTGATGGAGGCTGCTGCCGTATTTGCAAACTGCTGCTACGCCAGCTAGCAACCCTTAGTGCCCAGGCCCTGCCCACATTATGTGCCTGTTTTCTGTTACGGATCGTGACAGTGACAGGGTCCATTGCACCTTTCCCCCATGTCCATGTAGTTGATATGTAACTCGCGGAACAGGCCGGAAGGGCAGGGCAGGGTACCTCAGATTGTCCTTAGAGTAAGACCAGTGCTGTTAGTCTGACGTTTAGTACAATTAATAATCATTTTAGTTACTGCCTGCTGCAGATTGTGGATAAACCAGTTCTCCTGTATATCTGCAGCAAAATGTTGTTCTGACACATGGGATGGATGATGCAGCTGGTAGAATGTGACCAGCAGCAATTCATGCTGCATAACTGCTTTGCCCAAGGTTTCCTGTCTTCATAATAAATCTGTAGGGGACTGCTTACATCCGCTATTTAACTAAAGATCATTCTATTCCTATGTAACATGTCCCTGCAACTCAATCAATAGTGCAAGCAGTAAGGAATTAAGAGTCTGGCAGCTGCTCTCTGCTCTTGCTACCACTGGGTACTCGGAAACACTTGGCACTGGGAGATACGCTGCTTGCTTGACCGCCGCATCCCCGGCAGCGTTACTGAGTGAGACCTCATCTGTGCCATTAGTATGGGCGTTGCATTTCACCACCGCCAGCAAGGAGGGCTGGGACAGTGTGTCAATCAGTTTGTCTAACAGTGCTGCATGCTGTACCAGGACCCATCAGCCCTCCTAAATCTCCTCCTCTTCCAACGTGCAACACTTCCTGCACTGTGGTGGTGACGTAGCCGAATAAGAATAGATGGTCACGCGGCATCCTTGAGACGCTAAAAGTGCCTTGATAAGTTTTGCTGCTTGAGCTGAATAGTGCATTGGCAATCCCTTTTGCACCAATACTTCATAGACCCCATCTACTAGGTGGACCACTACCATCCCAGTATGCCACAAACCAGTTCCCTGGTTGATAGTTGCTGACCCATCAACAAAATGTACCCACCCCCCTTTCAAGTGGGCTGTCCCTCACCTTCGGGATGTCATCTTCCTCCCCTTCAAATGTCAGACAATCATGCCTTACAAAGTCTTCGTCTGTGCATGGATCTGTCAAAAAGGTGGCAGGATTTACTGTGTTATACCTCACTATATGTATGTTTGGGCTGGACAGTATGATTTCATATGCAGATGCCCGCTGTGTGGTCAAAGTTGACTTAGATTTTTCAAGAATGGCCAATACTGCATGCTCCACATATAGTGTTATGGAATACCCAATTACAATTGTGGAGCTTTTCCCAATCGCAAATGCAGCTGCAGCAAGCACCTGTTTGCATGGGAACTGTCCGGGCATCACTAAATCTAGCACTCTGCTGTAATATGCTAATGGCTGGTGGTACATCGTGCTCTACTGTGTAAGTACTGCAGTCATCATTTGGCTATTGGAATGGGAAAACAGATAAAACTCTTGTGTGTAATCAGGGGTGGTTAGTACTGCAGAGGTGGAAATTACATATTTCAAGTCCTTAAAGCTGGTGAGCATGTCCTCCATCCATGCAAGCTTGTGGTCATTCCTTTGAGCATCTTTGAGGCCCTCTAACAGGGGCCTTGTGGAAGCTGCATAAACTACAATCCAGGCTCTGCAATAATTACACAATCCTAGAAATGTTTGCATTTCCTTGACAGTCTTAGGATGTGGAGTGCTACGTACTGAAGCAGTGCAATCAGGTATTATTTTCTTCCTGTGGACAGATATAAATTGGCCCAAATAGAGCAGTACCTGGAGGCAATATTGAAGCTTTGCCTTGCCTACCTTGTAACCCCTGTATGCTAGCAGCTGCAAAAGGGTGACATAGTCCTACATGCATTGTTGCTTACTCTCATTACATACCAGCATGTCATCCACATACTGATGATGGTACTGGGCACCTGAATGTTAACTATATCAGCATGTAATATTCTGTTGAAAATATTGAGGCCTCACATCATCTCTGAGACATGTGTAAACGCATTGAGGTACTGCGATTCAGGGTGCAAGGGTATGGAAAAGAAGGCGCTCTTTAGATCCCCTACTGTAAAGTTTGTCACCTCTTTAGGGATGCTATACAGAATTGTTGCAGGGTTCGGAACTACAGGAAATTCTGTCTGTACAATGTCACTCAGAGGGCAGAGATCCTGTATCATTCTCCAACTTCTTCTTTTTGCCTTTTTGATTGGACAGGTAGCCGTATTGCATGGAGGGCTGGAAGGTACAATTATCCCCTGATTCAGGAGTGCAACAATGGTGTCTCGTATTCCCTCCTCTGTCTCCTTGGACAGTGGGTACTGTTTAGATCGGGGCAGCAATGCATTTCGCTTGAATGTTATTCAAACTGGTGCCACCCCCTGCAAGAGCCCTTCCTCATGGGCATTGGCTGTCCAAACCATTTTCTGGGACCTGTTCTAAGTGCTGGTAAGCTTACCGGCACTGTTGTTTCCAGACCAGCATCTTCAGGTCGGCCTGCCGGAGCTGCCATGCCTGACAGGCCTGACCCTGCCGGGCACAGCAGCCACGGTAGGCACACCGTCACAGAAGCACCAGCACCGTTAGCAACGGTGCCGGTGCTTCCGTGGTCCCCACTCCCATACAGTACTGTGGGACTCTATAGGAATAGGGACTTACAATTTACTGGTGCCTGACTTTCCAGGCTGCCGGGGTTGTAATCCCTGGTGGCACCATGAAGTAAGGCACCAGTAAATACTGGTAAATATTTATGGAATCGGCAGGCAAATCCCGGTATTGCCAGCACAGTTACCACCGGACCCGTAAAGGTCTATATTGAAGCCTCCCTCAGTTCCAAGGGACATGTAGATGGACTCGTTAGCAATTTGTATTGCCACCTTAGAGTGTTAAGACTAGGCAAACTCTTCAAATCTCAAAAAAAAGGTGAAGTACTAGCCCGAGCCATCATCATGCCTCGGCTGGACCACTGTAACGCTCTTCTTCTAGATGCAAATAAACAATGTGACACTAAGTTACAGATGATCCAAAATGAAGCAGTACAGATCATTTTTGATATTCCCAAGAGGGAGCATCTCTCTGGAGCCAGAATGAGACTGCACTGGCTACCAGTGTCAGTCAGAGCAAGTTTCAGGGCTCTCAGTGGCACACCAATGCATACACGGAAAAGCTCTAGATTATGGTAAGAAACACATATCCCCATATATTCCTTCCAGGCACTTGTGATCAGGTACTCAAGGACAATTGGAAGTTCCATGTGCAAAAAAAGCCAGAGGATGCCGGCGTTCCTTCAACATCCTGACACCGCAGTTCTGGAATACACTCCCTCTGCTGTGGCACCTAGAGAAATGTCATTTAGCGTTTAGGAAACATCTGAAAACCTGGCTGTTAGAATAACTCCACCCCTAGCCTTTCTTTCCCCATCCTCCAAACCAATGTGTCCTGTCTGGCCCTTGTGTCGATGTCTACGTGTGTATGTTGACTGCGCCCTGATGCATGCAGGTTTTGGCGCTATATAAACACATTTAAAAAAAGGCTGTTTCAGTGAAGTCGGGCGGGGCTACAAGGGCTAGCAAAGAGCATTGCACTTTCCGATACTGCACCATAATGTCACAGCGAATACAGAATGGCAACACAATCTCTCCATCATTACCCTGATCCTCAAACAATTCAATGTGTGTTACTTCTTTAAGGGCCACCGTCGGATAAATACACAACACAGTACGCCACTCGCACCCGTCATTGTCCGTCCCTACCACAACAATCTGTTTTGCTGACACCACTAGGCCCTATAAATCTAGGGAGAGTATTCCTACCACAAACTCCGGTGTCACCATGGATCGAAAGATAAAATCAGATGGCACCCACCAACACGCTTTACAGATCTGGGGCACGGCATAAAGTATAACTGTGATCCCATACACAAACATTTCCAGATCCACAGGGATGCCACAAGCTACCACCTCTGCATGCCGGGCCTGTATTATGACCACTGCCCTCAAGGCGCACACGCCTGGGGTGGCAAAAACCACCCCATGATCCGTGAAGAAGATGGTCATGTTCAATTTACTTAGCAAGTCCCGCCCCAACAAATGTATCAGGGAAATAAGGGTGCATGCACTGCTTTTCCTCCTATTTTGATTGCTACCTCTTCTGCATAGGGAATGTGTGTCGAGAGTTTCACCTGATAATGGAATGCATGATTTAGTGGTACACGTGTGGAGCATAAAGATGAACTTCTTATTACCTATCTCAGCGCCCACCAAGGTTGCTTGTCAGGGTGGGTAGTCATGGCCAGGACTGGGCACGCAAGAGCTTTCTGTGAGCTGTTCTAATCAGGGTACGTATTGATAGCTGGTAACGTGAAAGGGCTGCCCCCATGACACTGACCACTCCGTAAGGCACTACTGTTCCATTTGGCACTGCATTAGTAGTGAACATTTCACCCTTGTATGAGAGGTTCTGCTGCGCCGCTTGTGGTTGGGCATAAGGCAGGGCTGGTGCTTGCATGTGTGGAGGTCTTGGTGGTAACTGGGTATGCGCCTGGTGTATTTCATAGGGTATGGAGATGGGCATTGTAGGTGGGAAAGAATATGGCTATGGCGTTACAGGGGTGGGTTGACTGCATGGGTTGTACTCCGCTCCATGCCTACTTACACGTTCTCTGATGAAATGCCAACACTTTCCACAACTCCAACACTGCAAGCACTACCTCTTCTGGGTCCCATCCCACCAAATCCCTTCTTTCCCTAGTGCCCCCTTGGAACCGTCCTCTTTCCGGTGGCTGACCTCCTTGTTGCCATCCAGAGTACTGATGCTGAGGACTGCCACCCCACTGCCTCTGTCTGCCGCCTGGCCAAATCCCTGCTATCCTCACATCTGTGCATGATGCAGCCTGCTCTGCCGAATCTGTCTGTGTGTTTGCCATTACCGCTCCTTCAATGGCTATTTTAACTATTTGTTTCTGCACCAGTTTCACTTCCTCAGCCTGCAGTCTATGAGCCGTTTCCTTCTCTCGCTCTTTGATCCTCTTACAATGATGTACACTTATAGGCTGAATTTCTGCCCACCTCTTCACCTCTATGCCCACTATCTTCTCGAGTGATTTCTGAACTTCCTTGGGCAACCCCTTTTAATGACAAAATAAAACCCACTGGTTTCCTGTCTCAGCTCGCCAAATCTCCTGCGCTTTTATAATGTACTGTGTGGGGTCTTCATCGTCCCACATGGTGTACTGCATTATAGACTGCAAGTCCGGTGTGTCAGGGTATGCCTGCCACAGCGCTTCCTACACTTGTGCTTTGATATTGATTAAGGTTGCCCCATCGTGCGCATCATCATCTAACTTCACTCCCCAATACCCTGCCTTAACCCACACGTCCCCTGCCTGATCTACAATTGCAACGAGCAAACCTTTTATATCTCCCACTGCCAAAGTAATCCCTGCTGTCTGCTTCTAAAATGCATATATCCACTTCTCAACCTCAGCAGTGAGGGGTGGGAGCATTAATCATATTATTCTTGTCCTTCTGAGCCCAGGGCTCATAATGCACCCTCCCCGGGCCTTTATGCGATAATGGCTGCTGCGTTCTCACGCCTCAGCCTGCTATCGCTGTTCGTCATTCACCTTTTTCCTTGCCACTGCTACCCGTCCAAATCTGCTCCCCAATCGCGGCCCCCACAAGCGCTCTACTCTCAGTGGTAGGTATGCTTCTTGGAGTGAGTACTCTGACGTGGAGGGGTAGATGTAGGAGTAATGAGGATTACCGGTGATTGTCATGATTACTTACGGTAATCACATTACTCTGAGCCCTTCTCTTTCTCTTTGCAGCCCTTATCATGTGAGGATCTTACCAGCAACAACAGGGATTAATTGCACACCAAAGAACGTACACACAGAGTTGCAGTGCAACACATAAAAGCTTAATTTAAAAAACTTTGCAGAAGAAAAGGATTGTCTAGACAACCAACATACAGCTTATGTTTATAGATGAATGTCACAGGAGAATGTAAAATGGCAGCCCTACAAATATCCCCCTTGACGCGCGCCCAGCAGTCCAATGTTGCACGGGTGGACATACCCTGCACTGCCTCAGGAGAGGCCTATAGCAGATGATGCCTAAGCCATGCTAATGGCCGTCCTCACCCATCTACTCACGGTAGCTGTGGGAGCAGTCGATCCACACGCTCTGAGCAAAAGATAACAAACAGCAGGTCACATTTCCTGGATGCCGCCGTCTTAGCCAGGTGCAATATCACAACCCTGACCGCACCCAGGGGGTTCACCATGGAAGTACCAACCTCACCAGAGAAGTCATTAAGAGTAGGGAGGACCAGATCCTCATGGAGATAACAATCATAAATGACCTTGGCTCAAAAAATGGGAGGAGGACACAGTATTTACCCCTCCGGGTCAAATCTCAGTTAAGGTTCCGAAGCAACCAGTGCACCCAAATCCCAAGGGCCAGATGCCATAGGCACCAGAAAATACTCCTGTGGGATAAGAGACTGATGGGAAGCTCGTCCAATGGCTCCTGGATCAAGGGACGGTCCCAGGTAGTAAAACGGGAAGTAACCCTAGGACGGGAGATCCATACTCTTCAAAGGAGGTGAGCCGCCAGGTTCTCCCCATGGGCAATAGACCCCCACGGTGGTTGTTAAGGCCCTGTCTGCTGCTAGCTAAGCCATAAGACTAGAGGTGGCCAATCCCAAACCAGACCCTTGTAAAAAACATCTAAGACCCACAAAGGGTTGCACGCAAGATGATCAACCTCCTTTCTGAGACACCATGAGAACCTATGCCTGGCATAGCGCTTGAGAGTTGACAGACGCATGCAGGCTGTACAGCCAGGGCTAGCCATAGAGACAGGCCTGCCCACACGAGACTTACCCACTCAGAAGTAGTCCATCAAGTACAATAGGGACAGCATTGGTCGTGGAAGGGTGGGCCACCTCAGGGGACAGGGGCCCAGTAACAGGGGAGGTGGAGACTCTCTGGAGAGGTACAGCATGAAGGGAAAACAATGCTTCTGATGCCAGGCAGGGGCACCCAGTATCAGGCGAGCCTTGCCACTTTTGATCCTCAGCAAGACTCAGTTTAAATAGAGTGAAGGCAACACCCCTGCTTACGGGTTTTGCCTGCATGTTCTCCACCCCCGGGATAAATGAGACTTGAAGAGACAGCGGATTGACTTCTAGCCATTCCATAATCCTGAATGCAGCCTGTTAGGCAGAGTGGGCTCTGGTGGCGCCATGGCGGGTAAGGTATACCATGGTGCATCTGATTGTGCAGACCTGGATGGCCATCATCAGGGGTCAAAGGGCAGAGAGCCCTTTAAATGGGCATTATTTCCCTGTAGGTCCAGAGGAATCCATTTCATGCTTCAATGCCAGTCTCCTCTCACCTTATCTCCTGACACTCACTGTCATGGGTATTGCTAGGTCTGGAAAAGATCTGGGGTTACGCTAATGTGGGGACTGTCGGGACTCGAGCTAGCTAGACTTTTGGTCGTAGCCCGTGAGCTTCTATCTGGGGCTACAACCAAAAGACCAAGGGCTATAGCCCACCACCCAGCCTCTTCCTCTGCTCACTGTAACACATGCTGTCCATCGCACAGGCTACCAATTCCTGGCTTTACTACCACAGCTCACACTCCTCCGCCCGGCTCTCCGGCAGCTCCACCTGAATGCTGTGAACAGGGAGGAATGACTTCCCCCTTGGCCACTGGGCACCTTGGAAACACGCATATCCTCCTAGCACCCTGCCCCGTGGGTTGGCTTTAGTAGCATTACTGCCTGGACCCACTGGGCAATCCTGCTTGTTGAAGGCCCTTAACCATCCTCATTACACGGTATGCGGTAAGGGTTAACGTTCACCGGTAAGGGTACCGGTGACCGTTAACCCTTACCGCCTTCTTACGAGGTCCCTTTGCCGGTTGGTACCTTAACGCCTGCTTTTAGCAGGCATTAAAAAACGAACCCGCAAAGGGACCCTGGGGCTAATTATGGCACCGCAATTTGCGGTACCGTAATTAGCACCTTCCCCATTCCCATGATGCCCTATGAGGGCAAAAATGGGAATGGGGAAGGGCCTTGGTGAATGGGGAATTACCGCCTCCACTCACCTTGGAGTAGGGCGGTAATTCCGCCATCCACCAAGGCGGACACAGGGCCTCATTACGACCCAGGCGCTAAGTTACCGCCTGGGTCGTACCTTTACCGCCATGGCGTAAACTATGTTTACGCCATGGTGGTTGGCGGATTTACCGCCCCATTCCAAGGTGAGTGCGGCGGTAAATCCCCATTTCCCATTTACCCTTCCCCATTCCCATTTTTGCCCCATAGGGCATAATGGGAGTGGGGAAGGAGATAATTACGCCACCGTAAATTACGGTGCCGTAATTATCTCCAAGGTCCCTTAGCGCCATGGATTTTAACGCCTGCAAAAAGCAGGCGTTAAACTCACCATGGCGCTAAGGGACCTTGTAAGCAGGCGTTAAGGGTCGGCGCTGTTTACGGCGCCGTAAACCCCTTAACGCCTGACTCGTAATGAGGCCCACAGTAAAATACCAGCGGCAACCATGGCGCTAATAGCACCATGGTTACCGCCTACCGTGTAATGAGGCTGCATGAGTCGTTCTTCTGGGCAATTTAACAATCATTATTGCCCAGGGTTCCTATCAATAATGATTAAATACACTTTTTGTTTGGATACAATAGATCTGACATCTTCAAAATTTGACAGTTTCTACGGGAGTAAAAGATTTAGAAATTACAAGAAAATAATGGGTCATTTACACGCAATTTTGGATGGACTATGAAGTATAGAAATCAAAATCCGTTACCTCTCAGTTGTTCTGAACGTCTTCGACTGTATCCAGAGGTTAAAGCTTTATCGTCTCTAGGATAAGCCCAGAGGCTTACATTTCATGACTCACATAGCTGCCAAGTTTACCAGTTCCATGCAGACTCTTCAAGGCAGTTCACACTGTATGCTGGGACTCGTAGGCCCAACCTTGCAATGGGAAAAACGAAACTACAAGTTCCGGCATGCAAATAGAAGAAACAAACCAGGACTGGCTCGAGATGTCCCACATGGAACTGGGAAACCTGGCAGGGATGGACTTCTTTCCATTCTGGCAATACTTGCCCATTCCAGGTTTTAACTGTGAATTCTGGGTCTTGTGGTCCTGAGTTTATAATGGGTAAACTCAGGACTAAAATGCAAAGTTAAAACCAGGATTGCACTACTAGCATATTGCCAATGGAATGTGCATGTCGCATGTATGTAAACGAGTAACCATGTCTCTTAATCCTAAAAACCAAACTGTGTTTTGCAATCGCTCTCCATAGATGTAAACACAGCAGAAGCGTCCCATCTACTGGCAAAAAATAAAAGATTGTGAAATAGTTTTTGATGATTCTCCAGAAACCCGTGCCACCCCTTGGTACAGGACTTTCTCTTTTAAAAATTAGAATTGCCCTTTGAGCGAGAGGTCTTTCTGGCTTTATGACATTGTGGAAAAATAAACAGCTGATAATCGCCTATGGGTCCAGATGTTAATTGGTATATGTATTTAACGTTATCAGGTCAGATTTTCTTGCTGCAGCACCTTGTCTGTTTTCAGATCAAAGAAGGTTTTGCCATTTTGCTGAAAATCCACCACTTTCTCTTGTATGTCAAAATGAAGGCCTTAAAGTAGAGATTACTACTTCTGGGCGAATTAGTTCGGGAAGAACTCGAACCACACAAATTCTGGCTACTTCAAGGTCCTGCAAATGTGTCTAACCTTCTAGAAATGTTTGATATTTTTCCACTGGTCATTTGTTAGGGTTTGGTAAAAGAGGCTCGGCTATTTGAAACCCCCAGAGGGTCCTATAGAATTCCTAGCAGGCCCTGGAGAGTATATATATTTCCAGTTGGCGCTTGGGCGAACCTTTAGGTATTCCAGCAGAGCGAATGTAATGGAGTGAGGAGTGAGTGACTGCCTCCTTCCCACTGCCACGAGGGTTATGGGCTAGTGCTGCTCCTCAGTTGGGATCCCCTCCAGCAGCCCCGCTAGCATTCATTTAGATGTACTCCCTGGGCGCACCCGGTCTCACTCCGCTAGCCTGCCATACAGGGGGAATTTAGCTGTTTCTTCTGGATGAGTTTTTCTGTTGTCCCTGGTACAATGCTAGGGCACAGGCAGGTTCCTATCCGGCATCAGGACCAGCAGGATGCTGGTTGTGTAGCTACTCCAGGCACCGACATCCCTTTGCATTCAGGGATCAGATTTGATTTGCAGGTTAGATGTCCCTCAGTTGTTCCTGCCGACACGCCTCCAATACAGGAGTCCGGCATGAGTCGAGTAGAGAGGAGCTTATTTCCTCAGCCCTCTCTCCAGCACTCTATCAGCTTCCAGCCGCCACCCTCTGGGTAGGGGAGGGATTTCCCCATCTCTTAGTGTCTCCTTAGTGAGTTTTCTGTGACCGCCATCTCCGGGTCACCTTCGGTGGCTCTACTGTGGGGCTCGTTTCATTGCTTCCTTCCAGTTCTCCTCCGCACACCGCAGCGTTCCCTTATTGTTGCATCGTCTGGGAAAGTGAATGCTTCAGAACCTGTTCTCCCCGTGGGGACATGCCGGGGTCGGGTAGGGAAGCCGGGCGGAAGGGATTTCATAGTTCCCGCGGGCGGCCACCATCTTACATGGGCTCCGTCGCGGGTACGGCAGAGCCGTTGTTCCGAATATCAAGACATCCAGCTCGTTCTTGGTTCTGCTGCTCACTGTGAATGCTCCCCCACTACCTATGAACGATACCCGAGATTTACTGGCATCTCTGATGTATCGAGCCGGCATTAGCTTCAGCAAGTCCGAGCTTCATATGGAGGCTTTCATTGAAGCGACCCCATCGCTGGCAATTGAAGCCACGCCCTCGGTTGTATTGTTATTTAACAATTCTATATAGTATCAAAATCAGATTATTAGTCATAATGTATGTTTCAAAGCGCATCAAATGTCGCAGGGCCGCAGTTTTAATGCCCAAGCTGGATTCATACATTAGGTGGTCGATGTTTCCTCTCGAGCCATAATAGACCAGCCAGGGGTACCCCCTCTACTGCCCACACCTTCTGCCCATGCCCCGTGAACCATTCTCTTATTACTTTCAATTGTGCCCCCATATAGTACCTTTAAAAGTGTGGAAGTGTCGGCCCACCGCTCTGTTTTGGAGCCGTCAGAGTGCTCATCGCTATCCTGGTGGGTTTGTTTTGCCATATTTAGGATGAAAAGAGTTTCATAAGGGATTTAAAGAAAGTAGTTGGGGATAATTTGCTCTATAAGTTTGATCTAGTAAATTTGTCAAAACAACTTCTTTGTAGGTAATGCCCTTCTCTGCCACTGTCAGATCAGAAGGAGCTCTCAACCTCTCTAAATCAACAGGGTCAACCGATAACTTCAATATTTCAGATTTCTGCCTATTCATTTTTAGACCTGAAACTGCACCAAATTCCTCTACTTCCGCCCACAGTGACGGTATTGACTTTTCTGTGTCTGCTTCTGCAATTAGCATATCGTCTGCGAATGTCATTGCTTTATGCTCCGCTCCTGCCATGTCTATATCTTTAATCAAATCCCTATCCAGAATCCCTGCTAGCAGAGGTTCAAATGGATAGCATATAAAAGAGGAGACACAGGGTATCCTTGTTTCGCACCATGGGTCATGGCTATCTTGTCAGATAGAGATCAATTTATTTCCAATCGTATCAGAGGAGCCTGGTAATTAGCTCAGACCATGTGCAATAATCCTAATCCAAACCCCATATTTTCCATAGTTTGAAATAATAGTGACCACTTCACTCTATCAAACGCTTTTTCTGCGTCCAGCGAGATCAACAGAGCTGGTGTCTTTGTAATTGCAGTTTTTTAAATCAGATGGCAAACCCTAAGGATATTATCACTAGTTCGTCTCCTAGGTATAAACCCTGATTGTTCTGGCCCTATAAGTGTAGGCAAGAGATCCATTAATCGATTTGCCAGTATTTTGGTATACATTTTGCTGTCCATATTGATCAGCGCTATAGGCCTACATGGTCCCGGAAGTGTCGGGTCTTTACCTGATTTTGGGAGCACAATCATCCTGCCCTCATTCATTGGACCCGTGATTTTACCCTTTTGCCTAAATGAGTTAAATAAATTTGTTAGCCGTGGAGCTAATGTGTCTACAAATATTTTATAGAAAATCACTGGTATCCATCCGGGCCCGGTGTCTTATTACTCGGAAGCATCCGAATAACCTTCCTCACCTCCTCGTCCCGTATATCCTCTTCTAATCTCTCCCTTTCTCCCAGGGTGATTCGTGGCAATGGGACCTTATTCAAATATGTTTCTTGTCTTTCCCTCTCTGGGTTGTCCGATGTATATAGAAACCCATAGTCCTGGAATATGCCCGTGATGGTTTCAGTGGTCATCACCACCCCCCGTTGTCCTTTTTTAACATCAACATTGTGCGTGCGTGAGTTTCCCCTTTAATTGTCTAGCTAACAGCATATCTGCCTTGTTTGCGTTTATATATTAATATTGTCTCATAAACAGTAGGGCTTTTTCGGCTTGCTTCAATCGAAAAACGTTTCCAAGTGGCCTTGTGCATGTTTCAATGCCCATTGCAAAGTCCTGGTAGAGCCCTTCTCCATTTCCACCTGTTTCTCTTTCTCTTTATTCACCAGTTTGCCTCTTGGGATCTTCTTTGTTTATCCCTTACTGCTTTATTCGATATGTGATTCCCTCGCATTACCGCTTTGAAGGCATCCCACACCACTTCCTGGGCCATTCCCTGAGTCTTAGTCTCAGCATAATATGTTTAATGTTTCCACTAAAACCTGATGTTGTATTATGTCCGTTGGAAATGTACACCACCAGAGGGCCCCACAATGCTCCCAATTGCTAACTACATTAACAGTGGTGTATGATCTGATAGGGAGATAACCCACAGGTCCATCTGTTTGACCCTCCCCAACAATCGTGTAGATACCCACCCATATATAGGCGAGACTGGACTCGGATAGCTGTACATGGGAGTAAAACATGTACCCCTTGTCTTGTCCTTCTATCTCTCACCATGTATCATGCAAAGCTAGTGAAGTGATTTTTTGCTTCAGCGGCTTTATACACTGTGTAGCTCCCGCACTCCTATCTATCTGGGGGGCCCAGGCCATATTAAAATCCTCTGCTAGTATTATGTCCCCCTTTAGCAAATCCCTCCAGTTGTGAAACACCCCTCTTAGGAATCCGTCTTGTCCAGTGTTGGGAGAGTATACATTTGCCAAAGTGTACGTTTGGAGCCCAAGTGTTATGTTAATAAAAATAAATCTCCCTCATGCGTCCATCCAAGTGTCCAGGACCTGTACCGTTATCTATTGCTTTTCGCAATTTGCACCCTGCTCTTTTATCCACAGCATTAGCCTGATGTAAATTGAAGTAAAATGTAAGCCTAAGTTTATCTTTATCCATTTTACCAGAGGGGTGGGTGTGCACATTGCCCTTGCTATTCGCCATCTTCCATCACCAAGGTTTCCTGTCTCGTCTGTCTATTCGATTAGATGTTCCAACTCATCGGCACACCCAATCCCTCCTTCCCTGCAGCTCTCTGGCCGGCCTCTCTTGGCCCTCCTCCCACTCCCACCTGCAAGGCAAAAAACCTTGGGGTCACCTTCGACTCTGCACTCTCCTTCTCCCCTCACATCTCTGACGTCTCTAAGAGGTCACATTACCAGCTACACCTCCTTAGAGGTATTCTTCCTTTCCTATCCTTCCCCCAGAAGCTCACTGTCTCCAGAGCCCTGGTCCTCTCCAAGCTGGACTACTGTAACAGCCTCTATCTAAATCTTCCTGCCTCCACTCTCCGCCCTCTGCAACTTATCCAGAACAGGACTGCGAGACTTGTCCCTGGCCTCAAGCCCAGGGATCGTATCTCTCCAGGACTGAAATCTCTGCACTGGCTGCGAGGATTAAATTCAAAACCCTCTGCATTGCACACAAGGCCTTCTGTGGTCTGGGGCCGAAATACCTTCAACTCTCCCTTCCTAAATACCTTCCTTCTCAAGCTCTTCGCTCATCTTCCTCCAACTCCCTCAGGGTCAGTCGCTTCTCCAAGCAACAAGTTGGTGGCAGATCACTCTCTTCGGCAGGGGCCTCTCTCTGGAACAGCCTTCCTGCCTCACTGAAACTTGAGGAGAACCACCTCCGGTTCCGGAAACACCTCAAAACCTTCCTCTTTGCTTCTGATTTCTCTCCTCCCCTCCCTTGCTGTACTCCTGCACTGCACTGTGGCCCAGGCCCTGTCAACTGCCCACCTGCACTGCCTCTCTGGCAACCTCTGTACTTGGGGACTGTTTTCTGTATCACTTCAGTCCCCTTTCCAGCACTTTGTCTGCACTTCCTTGCACTTGCCTGTTTTTTATGTATTTTATCTTAATTATTCCACTTCCCATGCACTGCACTTTCCCCTCTCCCTTTCCCCCCTTGCGCTCTTCCTTTCCCCCCTTCCCATGCACTTGCGCGATCTGAATGACACCTGGCCTAGTAAGATCGTTGTCTGTCCTCCCTTTGTTCCCCCCCTTGCCTCGTTGCGCCTTGAAACACTTGTGTATAGGCGCGTTATAAATACCATATCATATCATATCAATGCTGTCCTGACCACCAATGTCATCATCCTGTATTTGCAGAATTTGCTGTTCCTCCTCACAGGTCGTAATCGTGTGCTGCCTACCCTCCCATGTGAAGAGCAGTCCAAATGGAAACGTCCATTTATATTTAATTTGTTTTTGGGCCAAGAGTCTTACCATTCGGCCCATGGCCCTTCTCCTTTGAAGCGTTGTCTGGGACAAATCTTGGTATAACTGGACTTTGCTGTCATTAACCTTAATCGGGCCGAAGTTCGTGCTGCCTTTAATATGGATTCTTTTTGGCCAAATGAAGTAATTACATCATCACATCTCTGGGTCCCGCGCCCGGGTCTGCTCTTCTTGGGCCAACCCTATGTACTCGATCCAATTGGACAGTCTCATCTTTGTCCCCTGAGGGAAGGTCCCCAAATATATGCTGTACTGTAGCTGCCAGGTCGCTGTTCTCAATGGATTCCGATAAGTTTTCAATTCGTATGTTGGATCTTCATTATCGATCCTCGTACTGAATTTCCAAGTTGTGTGTGAGGCGGGAGAGGTGTTCCAGGACCTCATCGTTTTTATTCGATTCCTTCGCTATATTCTTCAGTGCTCCTTCAGTAGTGTCGAGACTTTCCTCCATGTTCACCACATCAGTCTTCAACTCCTGAAAGGATTGTCTCATTTCATCTTTCAATTGGGCAAATTGGGATTGGACAGTTATCGCAAATTGATACTGAAATTCCTTGAAGCATTCTTGCAAATCTTGTTTGCACATTGCCATGGCCACTACTCTTGGACTCAACTGAATTGGTATGTCCTGTTCTTCCTCGCCTCTTGTCACCTGAGGTGATGTCTCCGCCCCCCACAGTTTTTCAATGCTGCTATCCGTGTTTTTCTTTGGAGGTTTCTGCCCCGCTGTCGGTACCTTCCCCTTAATTTTGGGCATTGGGAATATTTATGTGTTTGCTGGCTATGTGTTTCCTGATGTTCACCACCTCCAAGAAGAACTGATAAGTTGCACTCCTCTATGCTCCCTTTTTCACTCTTCCACAATGTTCTTATGTGTGCTAATGGGTATAGATTCGGGGGTAACTAGGCCCACCTGGCCTGTCTCCTTCCAATGCTGGGGCTGCGAGTGGAGGTGATTGTACTTTGCCTCTTCCCCTTCCTTTCCTTTGATGTTATTTGTTCCCCGCTTCATGGGGTGCTGCCAGAGTCCCTTTTAGAGGGCCTCCAAAACATATAGCTGCTCCACAGCCTCACATACAAATTCTTCCAGTGACCTCGCCAGGTGGGTGTGATACCCGGGTCCAGGGAGTGAATCAGACTGACGGTGAGCACCACCTCATCCTCCTCCTTAAATTTGGTGGCTGCCTGGGAGCAAGGGGTGGTGCAGTGTTTAAGCTTCCCTCAACCTTTGATTCCCACCTGCAAGACCCTCCACGTCACCAACACCCCAGCGTTGCTGCTCCGGTGCATCATTTTCTACTCCCTGCCCGCCATTTTACTTCGGGTACTATGCCAGTATCTAACCCGCCATGTCTCTTGTCCTCTTCTAAGGCCCGGTCCCAGAGGCGGTGTTCTGTGTGATATGCACGCCTTTTGTTCGCTTGGCTCTTGGATCACCCGTTTCTGTGGCTCCGGGATCTGCCTTTGAGCGCTGATCGCATCCAGCCTTCTCTAAACCCTCCCCTCCGGACCCTCCCACCACCGATGCTCTAAGTTTGTACTGCCACTATTCCAGTGTTCCCGCTGTCATTCTGGACACACGTATCTCCTTAATCATGCTTATGGAGCGGCCCGGTTGGGAAGAGGCTGCTCAAGCACCTCCGTCCCTGCCGGCAGCCATCTTGAAATCCCTAGCTTTTTTTTTTTACCAATAGAAATATATGTGCAGAAAATCAACATTGACTTCAAAACGACATGATCTTCATTACATGTTTGGCTTCAGTGATGAATCACCCAGCAATTGCCATTCTGCCAAATTATGAGTCTGTCTGTCTGGTTTTCTATGGCATATTTTACCACCACACAAAATGATTACCACATGCAATATTTACTGGGTGCACTATTACCTTGTGCAGTAATTGCTGTACTTCCATTGAGCCCTATGCGGCTGGCAAAATGGGGAATAACGGTGTGGTCAGCACAACTTGTACTCATGTGGGCCTTCCGGCCAACCCAGTAATTACTGCATGCAGTAACAGTAAACTAGTATGCTGGTATTAACCAGTAAAATACCTCAAAACTCCTAATCAGGCCCATGTTTCTATCCAAAAAAGATATTCTTAAAGAAATCTAGGAAATGAAATTGTCCTCAGTCAAAAGCCATAAAAGGCAGAGGCATTAAGAATAGTCCCTCTAACTATCAGGGTGGAAAAAGAAGTCTTGTTAGTTGGGTCACTATGGATGTATATACGTATTATTGTAATTATAACTATAACTGTTCTTTCATAACATGTTTAATCAAACATGTGTTGCTATGCGTTGTTTTGCTTCCAAGACAAATGCATTGCCCCTGAGCTATCCTCCCAGTATGTTTACCAGATGACTCCATGCCATCAATGGCACCCTATTAAAGTCATGGGATTTGCTTTCACTCTTGTTATATTTTTTCTCTATTGATGTGACCCAATACTAAAACTCCCAGAATACAGTTGATGGTTGAGACAAGTAGCCTGATTGAAGCACGGCGTCTTGCTCCTATTTCAAGGGTTTTTATTTTAGCACACAGTAAAGCTATGTTGTGGTTTTTAAAGTTTCACAGACAGGAAATGAATGTAACACATGGCTTACCGGCTGGAAAAGGGATTTGGGAAGATGGCGCTAGGCTTCCTCCTCTCTCTGCTCTCTCAACTCCCCCAGGACTCCAGCCCTAGCCCAGGCGTCTGTAGATTGGTAACACCTACCATATGTTCGCTGAGACATAGAGAGGGAGTCCCTGAGACGTTGGCTACCTATCGCTCTCAGGGATTTCCTACCTATTTCTACTCTACCACAGATGTTAGTTCTAGAGGGTGGTGTATGTGTGTCTCCTGATCTTATCACCCCCCTCGCTTTATAACTCTACTCCTCCCCCTACTCTCCTGCGTCCTGCCAACTCCGCCTACGTTCTCTGTTCACCTGCTTAGAGCTTCAAGCTGTTTCAAGCTGCCTTGGTTCTCAAATCTCCTTATGTTCACAGATGCTACATATATTTAAGCAATAAACACAGACGATTAGGTACATTAATGGGTCAAGTTACAGGCCCGATAAAGCCAACTCTTGGGGAGCAAGTATCACATTTGATGGACTCTGAGAAAATGCTCCCACCAATATTTTTTTCCAAAGAAAGTTGAGTTCAAATAAATGGGTCACCTTTTGTATCTGAGCGATGTTTGGGCATCACATGTGCCACTTTCCCATTATGGGCAGACTCACATACGATCAGGCCCTGCTGAAGATGAGCCCATTTCAACATGATGCTTGGGGTCCTTGGAGTGGAAAACAGTCTGAGGCGCTTTGGGGTGCATATATTATAACAAAGACAACGAGAAAAAAAACGCCAGTGAGTAGCTGCCGATTATCCGGAGACTACCAGCCAGCAGGGAGCTGAAACACTAAAAACTCACTGATAATCACCTTGGTTCCTTTTAACACTGGTTCCTCCTCATCAGTCCTTTGCTGTCAAAGAAGGATTTATAGCTTTTCAGTGGGTATTTAGTTTTTCAGCTCCCTGCTGTCTTGTCGTCTAGTAATAATCGGCAGATATTAACCCACGGTTGCATCTCTTTGCTTTAAATGTGTGCATTGCAACGCTCGTGTTAAAAGCATCATTTGCTGGAGCCTTTCACTTTGCCACTTCCCAGTGACTGCCTGAAGGGCTCTAGCAAATGAAGCTTGTAAGCAAGTGCTGAAAAGCACACATGATGACCTGAAAATCTCCAGCAAATGATGTGATCTATTGCCATATTATAAGCATGCAGATCGGCAACATGGGAGCAGTTGCAGTGGGCACCCTGAGGCTTGATGCCCTTTCATTTGAAAAGGTTGAAAGGCCCTTGTGTCAGCCCTGTACACGATGCTCGATTTTTTCATTCCTGTTCAGTATTTTTACACTTGTAGATATACGTTCAATGCACCTTGTTCTAATGCCCCTGAATACAGCCTGCTTTTCCATTTATTGCATTTTACAAACATTTTGTGAACTTTTTTTGCACAGATGACGTAGAGCGAACAGAGTGTTTTTCTCACTGAAGGAAGCACCTAGATTGCTGTAAATGTATTTGGGAACTAACTAGACCATGGCATTAAAGCCATCAAATTTAAATTTAAGAAACATGCCATTCATATTTGAGGTTACAAGAGGTAGTAATAATGTTACCCGAAACAGGGCAGTGAACCAAACTAGCCATACAACAGAAAAAGTTAAAACAAATTAAAAAAAGGCTACATACTTATGCAGGAAACTCCATCTACACCACTGGTGGGTTCGGAGTTGTACAAACGCCATCAGAAACACAACAACTATATTTAGCCTTGACATAAGAATTTGTGACATCTTGGCAAATGTGCCACGTATGACCCATTTGCCAAGATGTCACTTTTCTCAAAGAGCTACTTTGCTTGCCAAATCGCCTTCCTAAGTTCCCAGTTGCTAAATACATGTGCTAGTCGGTTCATTTGTGGTTTAGATATGCCCAATTCATCTCTACAAGTGTGTCCAGATGTCGGCTTCAGAATCAGTCTTGAAAGTCAACCGAACAATAACATCTCACAGTGGAATTTTCAAGTTTACAAAAACGCTTTGCATAAAGAGGTTGCATACATATGCAGGACACTCCACCTGCTCCATCTACACGACTGGTGGATTCTGAGATGTACTAACACATCAGAAACACAAAAACTATATTTAGCCTTGGCATGAGAATTTGTAACAACTTGGCAAACGTTTCAGGTATAACCCATTTGCCAGGAATTCACTTCTTTGTGACCTTTGGAAGCAATCAGTTGTTAAAAAACAGTTTGCAGTTATCCGTGAGGCAATGGCAATCCAGCTCAAATGGCTCTCGAATGGCACTTCTGGCTCGAGGCCGTAAAGGGCTGGAAGTGTGCCAAAGGTGAAAAGAGGACACCTTCTGGCCACACTGATGCCGACTGTGCCCATACGCTGATTGAAAGCATGGGTGCAACTGCATTTAGTTGGTTCTACGTGGTTTCATCAAAGAAAATTACTTTGTGCTATTTTATTAGGTTAAAACTACTTACCCACCCCCTCCGCTAACTTTACCCACCACCCTATGCCTCCTACCCATCAACATATAGGTACCCATTTTGCCACTGCAAGGTAATTTCAGCAAAATAAATAACCACAAAGCAATTTACTGAGATGAAACACCAGTGTGTGCATGTAAATATCATACCTGGTGTGTACTGTGTTTCTCTCAACCCCATAAAAGCTGTGAATCCATTGGAGTAGCTATGTGCCGACAAGTCACTAGGTGTTCAGAAAACACCATCCCCACACATAAGTGGTGGCTATCTCGAGTATTACTGTCCCAGGCCCACCTGCACAGCATACAGAAAGTAGAAATATCCTCTGCCTCACCTTCCACAATGAAACTGGGCTACTGCCAGACACCTCCTGCTAGGTACCCAACGGATCCCTCCCTACTCTCCCACCAAAACTCCTTGGATCCCTCCCTACTCTCCTGCTAATACTCATTGGACGCCTCCCTACTTTCCTGCCAACACTGCTTGGATCCCTCCCTACTCTCCTGCCAGTACTCCTTGGATCCCTCCCTACTCGCCCTCCAGTACTCCTTGGACCCCTCCCTACTCTCCCACTAATACTCCTTGTATCCCTCCCTATTCTCCTGCCAAAACGCCTTGGATACCTCACTACTCTCCCTCCAGTATTCCTTGGACCCCTCCCTACTCCCCCATCAATACTCCTTGGATCCCTCCCTACTTTCCCGCCAATACTCTTTAGATCCCGCCCTACTCTCCTACCAATACTCCTTGGATCCCTCCCTACTCTCCCGCCAATACTCCTTGGATCCTTCCCTCCTCTCCTGCCGAAACTCCTTGGAACCTTCCCTACTCGCCCGTCAATACTCCTTGGATCCTTCGCTACTCTCCTGCCAATACTCCTTGGAACCCTCCCTACTCTCCCGCCAATACTCCTTGGATCCCTCCCTACTCTCCTGCCAATACTCCTTGGATCCCTCCCTACTGTCCTGTCAATACTCCTTGGATCCTTCCCCACTCTCCCTTCAATATTCCTTGGATCGCTCCATGTTCTCCTGGCAATACTCATTTGGATCCCTCCCTACTTGCCCACCAATACTCCTTGGATCACTCCCTAATCTCGTGCCAATACTCCTTGGAACCCTCCCTACTCTCCCACCAATACTCCTTGGATCCCTCCCTACTCTCCTGCCAATACTCATCTGATTCCTCCCTACTCTCCTGCCAATACTCCTTGGATTGCTCCCTACTCTCCTGCCAATACTCTTTGGATCCCTCCCTACTTGGATCCCTCCCTCCTCTCCTGCCAATACTCCTTGAAAAGGTCTCATCTGAATGATTTTATCTTTCAGATTCACTACCCCCATCTCCAGGTGGAGGATAGGCTGGGGCAACATGCTCATCTTTGGAACAGGATTGATGCCGTGCAACGTGGGTTTCTTCCCCTAGCCAGTGCTTAGAGGCTGGAGGAGTCTGGCAGCAAACACTCTGTTAAATCACCATTGAGTAGCTGCTTCCCTGCATATACACCTGGCAGGTGGATCACGGTTTGGAACATGACCTCAATACATTCATCACAACTTCTCCGTGTCACCCTACCTTCTGCAAATGACCAGACTTTAAAAGATTGAGAAAGGCCAGATCGCTCCCAGATGGCACCACAGGCAAATGATACACAAAGCTCCCGAGCTGTTCACTTGGGTGTCAGGGAAATCCCCCACCCCCTCAGACACTCCCCAAAGGTTGAGATGTTTAGGGACCCGCACCCTCCTTAGTTCTTGCTCTGCCTTTTACCCCTGAGGTACTTTTCATTGTTTCTGATCTAGTTGGTGTGAATGAATTCTATATGAATTACACACACTCGCATTAACAAATATATCTCTTTATGTATCATTTCACCTGCCTTTTAGACCACAGTAGTTCATAAGATCTACAACAGACAGAAATAAAATGTATACATTTAATAACATGGATGCATCGTACATGAATAGTAAACATGATTACTTTGCCGCAGAGAAGAGGGTGTGCAATAGGGCGCTGCCCATGCTGGTCTTTTAGGAATCCTAAAGCCTAACCTGATCTTGAGGGGCCTCTAGATGGAGTGGTCCTTCAGGGGGTGCACTGGTAAGGCAATACAGGGGGTGACTAGGGGGGACTATGATTCATAACAGGAATTCCTTGCATTCAGTACTCCTTGCTGGTTGTGTGTCTGCATGCACTAATCATATGGTTCAAATAGTGGAGTACTGGAAGCACTATGCGCTTGATAAAAAAAAGGCAGAATTTACAGATTGCCTCAGCAGTTCACATGACCTAAATAGTGCAGTGGTTACAGTCTGTGTTGTGCCTGGCGGCTGCATGAAGCTTACCGGGTAGCAGTGCAGTGTTTACAGTCTGTGTTGTGTCTGGCGGCTGCATGAAGCTTACTGGGTAGCGGTGCAGTGTTTACAGTCTGTTGTGTCTGGCGGCTGCATGAAGCTTACTGGGTAGTGGTGCAGTGTTTACAGTCTGTGTTGTGCCTGGTGGTTGCATGAAGCTTACCAGATAACGGTGCATTGTTTATAGTCTGTGTTGTGCCTGGCGGCTGCATGAAGCTTACCCGGTAGCGGTGCAGTGTTTACAGTCTGTGTTGTGTCTGGCGGTTGCATGAAGCTTACTGGGTAGCGGTGCAGTGTTTACAGTCTGTGTTGTGTCTGGCGGCTGCATGAGGCTTACCGGGTAGTGGTGCAGTGTTTACAGTCTGTGTTGTGCCTGTTGGCTGCATGAAGCTTACCGTGTAGCGGTGCAGTGTTTACAGTTTGTGTTGTGCCTGGCGGCTGCATGAAGTTTACCGGATAGCGGTGCAGTGTTTACAGTCTGTGTTGTGCCTGGCGGCTGCATGAAGCTTGCTGGTTAACGGTGCAGTGGTTACAGTCGTCTGGGTGTGCACTAAGCACACAGACGGAAAACACGTCAATGCGTGGGCACGAGTCACTCCGGGGATCTGCTCTCACTAACTGCACAATACAAAAGGTGCAGTGTTTCTAGTCCTTATCTGCACAGCTTAGAAATGGTGTAGCATGTTGGGTCTGTGTCTTAACGCGATCCATATAGTACATGTGCACTTGCCTAAAAGGAGCATGTGATGCAAACAGTGTCCTGTACCCTAATTGGTGGGCAGAAGCAGGGGTTATGATCATGAAGGTGGCGTAGGCACACACATCACAAAATGCTTTGGAGCTCACCAGAGAGGACAGCATGGTACAAAGCAGGCTCTCTGGCCAGTGTGATTGGGTGTGGTGAAGCTGGCAGGCATGACTGCTGCCTATTCCAGGAGCACAGTGGAGGCCTGTGGTAGATTACACACAGTGAACGCTAAAGGGTGGCGCTGCTCGGGTTCCACTTGCATGCAGTGTTGCTGACTATAGATCAGATGCTGGGCAGATGCCCAAGGCCATGCCACCACGTGGCATGTGTCACAAGGCCTTCCATATTTAAGTCCTTGGATGCACCTTCCTCTGCAACGAGGACCCCTTCTTCCTCATAGTGCCCCCTTGAGGATGGAACCTGCGGTGCAGTGCTTCACAGAGACCCTACCTAAACCAGACAGACAGGAATATGGGTAATGCAGTGTTGAGAAGCTCCTCCTCTTCTGGAGGAGCGGAGGAGCACTCCCTCCAGGCTTCATTGTTGAGACAGGAAATCATCGTGGTGCTGTCAGTGTCGTTCAGAATCGTAGTCTACCAGGAGGATCTGTGGAAATCGAAATAATATTATACCTCCTATCGCATTGTTTGAATGTATGTTGGCCTACGCCAAGTTGTTTAAGAACATCGTGTAAATAGATTCCGCGGCAAGGTCTTGACCTTAATGTATTGTGTAAATTTCGCCATCGCTGATTTAGCCGCCATTTTAGGTTCTCTTGTAGTGTGGAAGTCACCCTGAACAACAAAATGGAGGCCGAATGACATTTCGAGTGGGATTCTGGCCGTTGTGACCTCCGTACACATGAATAAGTAATATGCCTGCAGGCCACTTGTTGGGGTCGCGAACTGAGACCTTGTCCTATCCCTGACCTATGTGTAAATGAACAACTGTATCAGCGGAACTGATGGAAATGCATACATTATGGGATTGACCTGGCAACGAACCCCTAGGCCTGTTTCTAAGAATGGTTAACCCGCGAGGGGGTTGGCCAGAGCTGGATAAAAAGTATAAAAACCCGAGTATCCCAATGTACGGTCTCTCACACTAACACGGCGAACTACCGTTGATAGTTCGTTCTGTTACTCTGAGGGCCGAATAGCTATCCGTTTGTCAATTGACTTTTGGTAATTGTTGTATCTTTTGAATAAAGCGCTTTGTATGTTCTTTGTAACCTGTGTTGGTGTGTTTCCTTTGGGCTTCCCGGCCTCATATCAAATTTTCTATTTCCACAGTTGGCGCCCGAACAGGGACCCTCAAGATTGATGCCGGATCATTGAAGGTTGACGCAGACTATCGAACCGGGATCGGACAGTGTGATTCTGCGGGCCCGACCGATCGAGACGCGATACCTCGGCAGCGCTGCATGATCCGATCCTTGGACGATAGTCGTGTGGTCTGACACGGCATCTTGACGAGGGTCCAATTTTGAGGCGGGCAGATTTGCCGAAACCACCAAACACAAGGTAAAATTTGTTAGGTAAGTTCTTTGGTAAACCGTACGGTCCTCCTTAGGTTTGGTCAGGTGCAGTTGTGACCTGGCTCTTAATTTAACCCTGACAATTTGAATTTGGCGTATTGTATCTGCAGACACAATTATTGAACCAGGTAACACCAATTTTTTGTGAAATGCCTGGGAAATTGTCTAGCTGCTTTAGGGCTCTGTTCCGCAGCGATCGACAATCCTTGGAATTTAGCCATCCGGCACCACAGGAGGGGTCGCCGGCGTGTACTATGTACTGTAAGTATGGCATTGGAAGTATAGTATTTAATGATATTTGGCACAGACAGACCAGACATGCCTCCGAATTTCAGTGGCCAATCAACCGTAGTTTTGAGATCCCCCGTATTGAATACTTAGAATCGATCTTGTTAAAGAAAAAGGCTAGACCAGCAGCCTTTGATGTGTTACAGAATTGGAAGAAAGAAGCATTACAGCAGCTTAAAAGTAGGGATAAACATGCACGTCGTCATAAAACAAACGCTAAAAAAGCATTATTATATGATAAAGAAAAGCGGTCAGAATCAGTTAAAAATATGGATAGAGCCTTTTCACTCGGGATCCAGAAAATGTACCCCTCTAAAGATTTCCATGTTTCTGAGGAATTTATTGAGAAGTTATTAAATGAACGCAGGCCCGATGCCTCAGCGCCACCTCCGTATGCTCCTATTTTGGGCGCTTTGCCTATTCCTGTTGTCGCGCCTGTTGTTACTCCTGTTCCCCCTATACAACCTATTGTTCCTAGTCCTTTGGTTGTTGTTCCTCCGCCTATCGCACCGCCCCTTCCCCCTGCACCGATAGTTGCACCTTTGTTAAATTTACCTATACCTCTGTTCCCGAGTGGCCCCGTATTGATTGAAGTCGATCCAGGTGCAGGGTCAAAGATTGTGACTCGTAGTACTGTTTCTGCAGATAAGAAACAGGAATTGTTTGCATGGGCTAAGCATTGCACAGAGAAAGGTGATCAAGCTAATGTTTTTTCCACATTATCTAATTTGAATAGTTTTCCCGAGAAAAATGTTTTTATCGAAGGTTTGGGGACTCATTTGTGTGTGATGTGGGGTAGATTACAAAATTCGGATCTTCCACAAGGGGTGAGAGATCTGAATGTTTTGGCACTTTCGAGGGACACAGAGCAGAACGTATATGGACATGTTGAAAGATTGTTTGAGTTTAGGAAAGACTTTGAAAAAGCACGAGATGAGGATGATGAAGACGATAGAATATATGTACAGAAACGGTTCCTTCCAAGCTGTAGAGCGGCACCTGAGGAAGTACGAATTTGTACCAAAGATGCGGTTCGATGGATCTCGGATTCATCGATACCGCCAGACGAAGTGTATGACACGTATAGTCAGTATACAGTAGAAATGCAAAGAAAGGTAATTCAGGTGATGGTACAGCACCTGCAGGAGGAATGTGTAAGGAAGAGGGTTAGTTGCCCCATAGAATTATTGGGCTTTTGTAAAAGGGCTTTTTCGCCCGACACTTCTACAGCTGCCTTAGCGCTCGACCTGGCTCTACTGCTTAGTAGGCGGCCGGAGGTACCTATATCTCAGTTGCCTATGAGAGAGGTTCCTCCGACCTTTGTCCCAAAAGTTGAGATCCCCGCCAACGCTGGGACTGGTGCCCCAGCTGTGGATATCCCTGCACATTATGTATCGCAATTTGTTCACGTCCCGTTTTCACGACAGGAAGTGAACACAATTAGACAATCAGTTCCCGATATTAGGAAAAACCCGACGGGGTTTTACAAAGAAATAGAGTCCGTTTTACAGTCCTCCGTGTTCACCTTGAGTGACATTGACTTGTTATTCCCTGTACTCCTACCCGTAGATGTATGGAAACAGGTTCGGACAATAGATGATGTGCCGGGGTTGGGAGATACGTGGGCAAATATGATTAGAATTGATGGAGAAAAACCAGCTGGTGAGAAACCACCACAGGTAATACTTACTTTACCTGATAGGATTGTCGCTACACTAAAAACTATAATTCCAGACAAAAGGATTATTTGGGACAAGCTTACGGCCTGTGTCCAAGGGAAAACTGAAGGCGCCACTGAATTTTTTAATAGATTCGAGCAAGTATTTTCTGACTTCAGTTGACAGGATTTAGGTACAGAGTCGGGGAAAAGGTTGTTTGTGGACAAATTTGTACTTGGATTGTTACCTGACATCCAGTCACAAATTATGTCCTCTGAGAGCGCTTGGCAGGCAAAATCTCAATCTAAGGTTTTGCACATGGCTCAGTATTATGAGAACCGTGTTAATAATGAGAAGGAAAAAATTGAAAAGAGAAAGGGAGATTTGAAAACCAAAGTATTATTGCAGCAAATTGTTAGAAACCCCAGAGGAGGTACGACACAGACTAGAGGTCAGTATGTTCCAAAAGGAAATGCTCCTCTGAGTCCTGTGAATATTAATCAATGTGCTTATTGCCGCCAGGAAGGTCATTGGCGAGCACAGTGCCCCGTCCTTCGCCAAAGGTCAAACAGTGCGTTTGGGAGTATGGGTAGACGACCTAGGGGCCGCCCTGGAGCAGGGGGCCCTGACAGAGGTCAGCTTTTACAGGATTCTCAGCAACCTTTTTCACGGGAAAAGCAGACCTCGAGTATGGACTCGAGAAACATATTTGATCACCCTTCTGCTGCCTACCTTTCTGAAGAGCTTCCTTCTGACGAGGCTCCGTTTTATTAGGATTGCCCGAAGCAGGGTTTGGAACCTTCGCCTATTCCCGTTAATCAAAAAGGCCCCTACGTTGAATTATTAGTAGGGAATAGGAAACACCAGTTTTTGATTGACACTGGAGCACAGAAGTGCTTCATTGATCATTCTCAGGTTCCAAACATCCCACTGTCAGGGCAAACAAATGTTTCTGTAGGGTTTTCTGGTATACCAACTGTCTGTCCGGTTTCTACGCCGGTATCCGTTTCTTTGGGTCCCTTTACGGACCATTGTCCTTTTCTTCTCACTTTGAACTGTGGAGAGAATTTGCTGGGGTTGAATTTGTTAAAGAAATTGAACGCAGTAATTCATTGTTCTTCGGATGGAGTACGGCTAACGATTTCACCACAGCAACTTCCTAATTCTCAGTTCTTGATTCGACCTTTACCTCCCGAGTTTAGCATTGTCCCGGAATGTTTGTGGGCGGTGGACGACAATGATGTTGGAGTGTTACAGATTGAGCCCGTTAAAATAGTTCTGAAACATGGGGTGAAACTGCCAAGCATCCCGCAGTATAAAATATCAGTCGAGGGCGAACGTGCTTTGAAATGCATTGTCTCCGATTTTGTACATCGTGGGGTGATCGAGGAGATTACAGGTAGTTTGTGTAACAGTCCGATCTTACCCGTATATAAGAAAGGCGACAATGCAATTCCTTACCGGTTTATAATTGATCTTCGTGCTATTAACTGAGTGGTCGCCCCACAATTTCCTATTGTACCTGATGTGACGACGATATTGACAATGATCCCTGCTATGGCCACGCACTTCAGCGTTGTGGATCTAAAAAACGCTTTCTTTAGTATCCCTATACATAAAGAAAGCATATATTTGTTTGCGTTCACTTTGGGGGGACGCTCATTTACATTTACAAGGGCACCTCAAGGGTATACTGAAAGTCCTAGTATTTATAGTAGAGCCTTGAAAGAGCAGCTCGACACCCTTGAATTGCCACCTACTTGCACGCTGCTTCAATATGTTGATGATTTGCTTTTGGCTGCAGACTCCGAGAGTGCCTGTAAAGAAGGCACTGTACTGTTGCTCGTTCATCTAGCTAAAAATGGTCACAAAGCTTTGCTTAAAAAATTTCAATATTGTTGTCAGGAGGTTGCCTATCTAGGCTACCTCCTGTCAAAGGAGGGGAGAAGATTGACACCTGAAAGAATAAAACACATTTCTGGCATGTCTGTTCCAAATACACAGAAGGAAGTCAGAGCCCTGATAGGTATGGCTTCTTACTGTAGGTTGTGGATCCCGAATTTCGCACTAGTGATAAAACCGATGTTGGCTTTGACGAAGAAGGGCATTTCTCTGCCACTGCCATGGGAATCGGAACATCAACGATCATGTGAGCTTCTCAAAACCGCGCTATGTTCGGCACCGGTTCTGGGTACTCCAAATTATGACAAGGCCTTTGTGTTGTTTGTGCATGAATGTGATGGATGTGCTTTGGCTGTGTTAACACAGGAACACGGAGGTAAGAATAGGCCGTGCGGCTACTATTCCTCCGCCCTTGATCCTGTCGCATGCGCTTTGCCAAGATGTTTGCGCGCTGTCGCTGCTGCTGCCGCGTCTGTAAAACAGAGTGAGGGAATGGTCCTAGGCCATGATTTAATTTTGATGGTACCTCACTCTGTTGATATTCTATTGAACAAAACTCAAACGCAACACCTCACCTCAGCACGGTTAACAAGGTATGAACTAATTCTGTTTGCCCCTCATATTCAAATTAAGAGGTGTTGTGTTCTTAATCCGGCTGAACTCTTACCTTTCCCGCAAAACACTGTTTGCGGTGACGAAGAATTACATGACTGCCTGTATACCACTGAACAAGAAACGAAGGGCAGGATAGATCTCATAGATACTCCTTTGGATAATGCAGAAGGGGAGCTGTTTTGCGATGGCTCCTGCTTCAAACTTTCGGATGGTACATCTACAGCTGCTTATGCAGTTACTACGTTGAGTAAAGTTGTCGAAACTAAGAGAATTTCGCATAACCCCGCGCAGGCCGCAGAGATTTTAGCGTTGACCCGAGCTTGTGAACTTTCCCAAGGGCGAAGAGTCAATATATATACTGATAGCCAGTACGCATTTGGGGTGGCTCACAACTTCGGAAAGCTTTGGTCGGAAAGAGGGTTCCTGACCTCACATGGGACCAAGATTCAGCATGGCCCCTTGATAGTGCAATTACTTTCAGCACTCTCACTCCCTAAACAGTTAGCGATCATGAAATGTGCAGCACATCACAAGGTCATAGATGATGTGGGCAAAGGGAACGCTTTTGCGGATTTGATAGCCAGACAAACGGCCACAGACCTTAGCACGGATATGTATGCCTCGAGGGAAATGAGAGATGCTTGCATAATGGATGAAGGTATTGGGTCTGTGCGGGATATTCAAACTGATGCCACAATAGAAGAATCTAAAAGGTGGGCTGAAGGAATGGGGAAACTGGATGACGAAGGGTGTTGGGTGGATACATCCGAAGGGAAATGGTTGCTTCCTGATTCTTATGTATTGGCAATGGTTACGATGGCACACGGTCCTACGCATGTGTGTGCCCAGCAGATCACGAAAATGTTACAACAGGTTTGGGTAAATGACAAGATTCTGGAAACTGCAAAGAGGCACGTCCAGAACTGTATGATCTGCCTACAGCACAATGTGGGTAAGGGGACAGTGACTCCAAGGGGAAGCTTTGGGCCCCCGTCTGTCCCCTTTGAAGTCATCCACTTTGATTTTATTGAAATGGAGCGATGTAATAATCTAAAATATGTTCTTGTAATTATTTGTGCCTTCAGTAAATGGGTCGAAGCTTTCCCCGTCAAAGATGCTACCGCCATGACCACTGCAAAGATTATGGTAAACGAATTCTTTCCTCGATTTGGGCTCCCGAGGATAATCTGGTCGGATAATGGTCCTCACTTTATCGCAGCAGTAATTTTGCAAATATGTGCAGCCCTATGTATTGAGAAACGATTTCATTCAGCTAGGCATCCTCAAAGTGCTGGGTTGGTGGAAAGACACAATGGTATTTTAAAGAATAAACTTGCAAAAACATGTGCTGATACCAAACTAAAATGGCCAGATGCTTTGCCTATTGTGTTATTAGCTATGCGTACCACACCTCAGACTAGAACTGGGCTTTCTCCATTTGAAGTAGTAATGGGGAGACCTGCTAACATTTGGGGTCTCCCGAAACCTAAAGCCCTGAGGGAGGTGGAAAATGTATTGCTTGTAGACTACTGTAACCAGTTAACTAAAAACCTGTATTTCATTTATCACCAGGTATATTCTGCTTTACTTGTACGGTTCACGGGCCCAGGACACGATATACAGCCTGGAAGTTGGGTCCTCGTGAAGGCCTACGAGAGGTCTTCCTGTCTCGCGCCTCGCTGGCGGGGACCCCATCAGGTGTTATTGGTCACCAGGACAGCAGTGCGGGTGGCTGGAAAGAAGAACTGGATTCACGCGACGCACGTCAAGAAACTTCCTCACCCGACGCCACACGTTACAGAAGAAGCAGAACCCCTCGCTGATGCTACAATCTCTGATCTTGGAGTAGCAAACAGCGCTGTGAGTGCGTCGGAGAAGTTCTCTGATCCTGAGGAGCTTGGGGAACAGTCCATTTCGTCTCCGCACTCTCTTGAAAAATCACTTCCGGAAAACACTGTTTCGAGCCCTGCGACTTCCGTCGCCTCTGACACGTCGCTTCCCTCAGGAAGTGACGATACCTTGCTTCCGGACCAGACAATTTTGGGTACCATCAGGTACAACCTTCGACCAAGGAAATAGAACTGCGGCACGAGCTTCGTGCATCTGGAAAAAGGAAGTGATTGGAAAATTGTCTTGTTATGAGAAAGTTTTGTTGAACAAAAAAGGGATTCTGCTGGCTAGGGTTCGGAAGGACTAAGAAATCACGCGACCGTAGTGTCGCCATCAACGAACATTGGGGCCGTCAATCGAGAAACTATGATGCCTGCCACCTTCACCGCTGCTCCCCGCACTGGACTTGTAAATAAGGGGGTGACCAAATCGAACAATGAACAATGTGCCTGGGCCCCGAAAACGTACTGTTGTGTGTTGATAATGATAATTGTTATTTTTGCAACTGCTGCTGTAGGACTTTGGTATTTCGAGGAAATCTATCCTTTGAAACCTTTATTACCGACCGAGATTGTACCAACTGTTTTGACTCCCTCTGTACACCTTCACACTCTGTCTCCTAGAGACTCCCAACATAGACAGAAGTATCATAATAACACTCTGATGATAGTAATGAATGCTACTCATGCCATTTTTAATAAGAGTAATTGTTGGATTTGTACTCATTTACCGCAACATGGGAACAAGGGACTGGGTTGGTATATACATCCTCTACCTTTAACAACTGCTTGCTATGCCTCTCTTAGAGCACTATTCTTTGGCCGATGGAATGATAGCATCTCAGGGAACTTTGATGGAACTAATTTAAATGATTTCGAGAAACGTGAATTGACTCCCCTGGGATGCTCGCTTTTCGCAAATAGAAGTAAACCTAACGTCGCTTCTATTAGGCCGTCTGACAAACTATCTCTTCCTTTTCAAACTCTGATTTCCTTTAAAATGGCTCCGATAGGCAATAAGGACGCTGTACCTCCTTCTTATTCTATAAATCATAGTCCTGACTCAGTTCCCTTCTGTGTACAGAGAAATGGCACTAGGCTAATGGGAGATTTTGAAGCTTGTAAAAACATTGTAAATGTGACTGGGGAAAACAGGCCTCTGTATGTAGGGGGGCCTGTTTATTTTGTTTGTGGTAGTTTAGCATTTCCCTGATTGCCCAAGGATTGGCAGGGAACTTGTTATTTAGGAATATTGTTACCCGGGGTATTTGTAGCTAGTACATTGGAGGTTTCTAAGGCTCACCCACGGCGAGACAACAATGGAGATACCCCTGGGCAAGTATTGGGGGACATAGCTAAATCGGTTGTGCCCTTTTGGGGACAAATAGCAAACTCAGAGAACATTAGGGGATTAGCAAGGGTACTGGAGAGAACGATCAACCGGACCACGGACATACTCTACAATATGACCTTAGAGCAAAAGGCAATAAGATTGGTAGCACTTCAAAATCGGATGGCATTAGATGTCATTTTGGCAGAACGAGGTGGAGCATGCAAATTAGTGGGGTCCGCTTGTTGTGTTTTCGTACCAGACTCCTCGCCAACAATTTTTAAAGCAATTCAAAACTTGCATACTCTCAGTTCTGAAGTCCATATCCCTGTAGGAGACTGGAACCTTAGTACTTGGTTCTGGGATTCTTTGCGATCTTGGGGTTGGAAGGTGCTTTCCGTTATTCTGGTTATTTTAGGGATTCTGGTATTCCTTTGTTGCTGTTTTCAATGCCTCCCAAGTATATGTGGAATGATAGGGGGGTGTTGTGCTCAAGCAGTGAGCGCAATAGGGCATATAATATATACCCCAGATACAGCATCTAAAGAATTCATGTTACAAGAGGTTTTTATGAACGACCTTATGGCTATAGATATTACAGACAATGACGCGGAATCTATGGATGATAACACATGGAGTTATTTTCAAAAGTATTAGGAATGATGTTTAGCACTTGCATAGGCCAAAAGGAGGGTCTGTGGAAATCGAAATAATATTATACCTCCTATCGCATTGTTTGAATGTATGTTGGCCTACGCCAAGTTGTCTAAGAACATCGTGTAAATAGATTCCGCGGCAAGGTCTTGACCTTAATGTATTGTGTAAATCGCCATCTTGGATTTAGCCGCCATTTTAGGTTCTCTTGTAGTGTGGAAGTCACCCTGAACAACAAAATGGAGGCCGAATGACATTTCGAGTGGGATTCTGGCCGTTGTGACCACCGTACACATGAATAAGTAATATGCCTGCAGGCCACTTGTTGGGGTTGCAAACTGAGACCTTGTACTATCCCTGACCTATGTGTAAATGAACAACTGTATCAGCGGAACTGATCGAAATGCATACATTATGGGATTGACCTGGCAACGAACCCTAGGCCTGGTTCTAAGAATGGTTAACCCGCGAGGGGGTTGGACAGAGCTGGATAAAAAGTATAAAAACCCGAGTATCCCAATGTACGGTCTCTCACACTAACACGGCGAACTACCGTTGATAGTTCGTTCTGTTACTCTGAGGGCCGAATAGCTATCCGTTTGTCAATTGACTTTTGGTAATTGTTGTATCTTTTGAATAAAGCGCTTTGTATGTTCTTTGTAACCTGTGTTGGTGTGTTTCCTTTGGGCTTCCCGGCCTCATATCAATTTTTCCATTTCCACAGATCCATTCAGGTTATTGTAAGGGGAGTTGTATGTAGGAAATTAGTTATACAGAGCTGCGTCCTAATAGGCCGGACTCCAAGAATCACCTGTAGGGAAGACCAGCACCTGAAATGTGTGAAATCTACTGACACCAAAGGTTGATGAGGAATGCTCCAGAGAAAGGTCAATTCCATATTCCATCATGACAGATATGACGCCAGAGGTGAGGACCAGTTCCAAGGATTTATGGCACCTAAGTTCCCTCATGGTGCCCCACCTCTCTTGCGATGGATCTAGTTTTGACACATATGGGCCCAGTGTGGCATCCCATGGGGCGCTTTGCTAGCAGCACCTTGAGTAGCGACATTGAATTGTCCTGCGGCAGGAACTGCCTGGGTGGGATAGATTTCCTCATTCAGTCTTCTTTCAATAGTGATGGCAAGAAAAATTAAACACTTTCTACTCATTTGCCTGTTTTGGAATTACATGGTTCAAAGAGGTCATCAAGCCACGGCTCTCCTCAATTGCCAATTGGAGGATAAGTCATCATCAGCTCCACGACGCTCCCCAATTTCCAATTGGTGGATATGTAATCATCAGCTCCACAGCTCTCCTGAATCTCCAAGTGGTGGATATGTCATCATACGCCCCATGGACATCCTGATTCTCCAAGGGTGGATAAATCATCATCAGCTCCACAGCTCTCCCCTATTGCCAATTGGAGGATAAGTCATCATCAGCCTCACGGCTCTCCTGAATCACAAAGTGGTGGATAAGTCATCATGAACTCCACAGCTCTTCTGAATTGCCTATTGGTGGATAAGTTGTCATCTGCTCAATGGCTATCCTGAATCTCCAAGTGGTGGATAAGTTTATCAACACCATGGTTCTCCTGAATCTCCAAGTGGTAGATAAGTCATCATCAATCCCACAGCTCTCCTGAATCTCCATCTGGTGGATAGGTCATCACCAGCACCACGACTCTCCTGAATCTCCAAGTGGTGGATAAGCCATCAACACCATGGTGCTCCTGAATCTCTAAGTGGTAGATACGTCATCATCAATCCCACAGCTCTCCTGAATCTCCAACTGGTGGATAGGTCATCATCAGCACCACAGCTCTCCTGAATCTCCAAGTGGTGTATAAGTCATCATCAACCCCACAGCGCTCCTGACTCTCCAACTGGTGGATAAGTCACCATCAATCCCACAGCGCTCCTGAATCTCCAAGTGGTGGATAAGCCATCTTCCATACCATGGATCCCCTGAATCTCCAAGTGGTGGAAGTCATCATAAGCTCCACAGCTCTAGCGAATCGCCAAGTGGTGGATAAGTCATCATAAACTGCACAGCTTTCCTGAGTCTCCAAGTGGTGGATAGGTCATCATCAGCCCTACTGCTCACCCGAATCTCCAAGTGGTGGCTAAGTCAACATCAGCTCCATGGCTCTCCTCAATTGCCAATAGGTCGATAAGTCCTCATCAAGCCAACAGCTCTCCTGAATCTTCAAGTGGTGGATAAGTCATCATCTGCCCCACGGCTTGCTCAATTGCCAATTGTAGGATAATTCCTCATCAGCCCCACGGCTATGGTCAATTGCCAATAGGTGGATAAGTCATCACGGCTCTCCAGAATCACCAAGTGTTGGCAGTCATGAATTGCAGTTCATATTCCTAAAATAGATTTAGGATGAGGTTTTCGGATGGTAAGCGTGGTGATAATCCGAGCTGGAGCAGTCTTTGATTAGGAGGTGAAGTGCCTAACATTTTAGGTTTCTACTCTGTAGGCACTGGAGGTCCAGAAATTAGGGTGCTGATGGGGGAGAGCACAGGCATTCTCTGTATTTGTTCAGCGAGCAAACCACTGACACCGAGGGCTTCAGACAGAGCTCCATGACTCTGGAGTTGTGAAAGCAAATAAGCCAGTCTATAAACCCTGAGCACGGTCCAGGACATTCTACCAAGCACAGGTGATGGGGGAGAGGTCTTTTGTGCTAGGTCCAGGGCAGGCAACATGGGAGTTGATCAGTGGTGTGCAACACCTTTGGTCAACCTCAGGCTCTGTTGTACAGCCATGAGTATCAATGTCAGACCTGCATAAGGTATTGGCCTCGGCACAGAGATGCCAGACTTGTATGCCTACCTACTACCCAGAAGGTTCCATGCCATCAGGTTTTGCCTGCCTCACATGCTTTGCAGGGTCTGTGACCAATCAGTTTCCTTGACTACCAGACTTCACCTTTACACAGAGTATTGCAGAGGCCACCACCAGCCCCACAGTGGTTGAGTGGGAAGCCAGCTGGGGCCAAGCACATGCATAGGGAAGGCTTAAAAATGGTTACCCATGTGTCCCTTCCAAGGCCCTCTGCATAGCACTGGCTTCTCTCTTCATCTCTAAAACTCAGGACATACTGTACTCACTCTCCTCCTCTCTCCTGCCTCCCTCTACTCCCTGCTCTTCATCTGGCCCTTCTGCAG
Organism: Ambystoma mexicanum; assembly: GCF_040938575.1. Classification (NCBI taxonomy): domain Eukaryota; kingdom Metazoa; phylum Chordata; class Amphibia; order Caudata; family Ambystomatidae; genus Ambystoma; species Ambystoma mexicanum. The sequence goes on along the minus strand of NC_090921.1, from coordinate 9,268,187 downwards.
CCACCTCTCCTCCCTCCTTCTCTGCCTTTCCCCTGTTCTCCGCAGACGATGTTTCGAGACAAGTCCGATCTATGAAAGTCTCGTCTAAACAGGTTCACCCCTGTTCCTCCAAAACCATCAAGGACCACATCGACTCCTGACCTGGCCGATTTCTGCAAACCTGTCTTTGCCACTGGAGTCTTCCCATCCCCCCTGAAGCACTCCCTTCTGCACCCTCTTCTTAAGAAACCCTCTGCCGACCCCTCCTGTCTGACTAACTATTGCCCAATCTCCATCACTCCATTCCTGGGCAAAATCCTTGAAAAACTGCCCATCTCCCAGCTTAATCTCCACACTGAATCTGTTGGTTGTCTTCATGACCATCAGTCTGGCTTCAGAGCTGCCAGAAGCACAGAAACTGCTCTCCTGAACATCCGTGAAGGCCTGCTCTCCAACCTCAATTCTAACTCCCCCTGTGTATCTTGCTTGATCTCTCTTCTGCCTTTGACACCGTCAACCATGCCATCCTGCTCAAATGTCTCTGTGATAACCTGGGTATCAATGGTCAGGCCCTGGTATGGCTGACTTGTTTCCTCTCTGACCGACCCTCCCAGGTCCAACTTGGGCCCTTCCTCTCTGCTATCTTTTTTTCTACCTGGGGTGTACCCCAGGGGCCTAGCCTCTCTCCCTGGCTGTTCAATCTATACCTGGCTCTTCTTGCCCACCGCATTGCTGCTCTCTGCCCCAAATTTCAGTGCTATGCGGATGACACTGACCTAATTTTCAGGCTACCTTCAGCCACCTCTTCTCCGAGTCTCATCTCAAACTCTCTGTCTGCTATCCAGGAGTGGTGTGCTGCCAATTACCTCTGCCTTAATGCCAGTAAGACTGAGATTCTCCTCATCGGCACTCCCGCTCCCTCCTTTCCTGTTGCTCTCTGGCCGGCCTCTATTGGCCATCCTCCTGCTCCAAACTGCGAGGCTAAAAAGCTCGGGGTCATCTTCGACTCCACACTCTCCTTCTCTCCTCACATCTCTGACATCTCTAAGAAGTCACAGTACCAGCTGCACTTCCTCAGTGGTATTCTACCTTTCCTCTTCTTCCTCCAGAAGCTCTCTGTCTCTAGAGCTCTGCTTCTCGCTAGGCTGGACTACTGCAACAGCCTCTTTCTAAATCTGCCTGCCTCTACCCTCTGCAACTAATCCAGAATAGGACTGCAAGACTTGTCCTTGGCCTGAAGCCCAGGGATCGTATCTCTCCAGGACTGAAATCTCTGCACTGGCTCCCAGTGGCTGCGAGGATGAAGTCCAAAACCCTCTGTTTGTCCACAAGGCCTTCTGGGGCCTCAATACCTTCAGCTCTCGCTTCCTAAATATCTTCCTTCTCGACCTCTTCGCTCATCTGCCTCCATTTCCCTCAGGGTCAGTCGCTTCTCCAAGCAACGTGTTGGTTGTAGATCTCTTTCTTTTGGCTGTGTACTCCCTCTGGAACACCCCCTCTGCCTCCCTGAAACTTGAGGAGAACCATCTCCGGTTCCGGAAGCACCTCAAAACCTTTCTCTTTGCTTCTGCCTTTTCTCCTCCTCTCCCCTGCTGACCTCCTGGCTGAATCCGATTCTGCACTGGTTACCTGGCCACCATCTGATCCCGGTCCCAGGTCTCTCCCCCGCCTGTCACACACCCGTGCACTGCGTACCTAGGCTACCACCACACGTGGGGACTGTTTCTGTATCCCTACAGTCCCACTACCGGCACTTGACACCTGATGTCTGCACTCACCTTTGCACTTGTCAAATGCTGGCTGTTACTTTTACTTATTGTTATTATTCTATTCCCATGTACTGCATTGTCCCTTCCCCTACCCCCGCACTTTCCCCTTTCCCCCATCCCATGCACTTGCGCAATCTGAATGACACCTGGCCTAGTATGATCGTTGTCTTCTGTCCTCCCTTTGTTCCCCCTCCTTTGCCTCATTGTTAAGATGGATTTCTGAACTCTGTCCTGGAGGGGCAGAGGTTCAGAAGGCCAGCCTAGTTTCTTGGAACAGGGTAACCTCTGGACAAGCCAGACCAATCAGGGTAGCGATGGCGGTGGTCAAGACTAGGTCTCAAGAGGGGTGAGGGTGACTGAAAGCCCGCAATGAGCACACAAAGCAAGGATGCTTACAAATTACTCCAGACAGGTGTTATATTAAAAATATAGACACATTTATTACAAGGCCTTTGTAACATCGACCATAGTAAAGAATCACGGTAAAACTCCAATAAACCAACACATCACAAGCAATACAATATATATATACAAGACCAAGGGGTCTAAAGAGTTAGAAGCACAAAATATGCAGACCTCCTAGATGGGGAGGAAAACAGGCAGTGCAAGTAATCATTAGGCCCAGTTCGACATCAGAGGCCACCTAAGTAGAAGGAAGTCTGAGCCCTACGACGAATGGAGCCTTGTGCTCAAAAGTACCTGCACACGCGGGTGCCAACAGACAAAGGAGAGTCTCTTCAGGGAGATCAGGCAGTTCAGAAAGGTGAACAAAACAATGATGAACAGTTCCCCGCTACACAAGCGCGGCCTCCACTTGTGGGCAGAAGCAGGGTGAGAGTGCGGAAAAGGGTTGCTGTTTACGACAGCGGTGGAGAGCCACAGGCTCCTGCGGGAGGGCGACCGGTTAGGGTATTGACTACTCACCAGTCCCCGATGCAGGCAGACCCAAGCTTCCCCGGTTCCGTTTCGGTACTGGCAGGTTCAGATGCGATCAGCAGGATGTCTCGATGCTGTGTAGATTCCGTGACAGCAGAAGTCAGGGTCGAGGGTGTCCCAAATGCAGCGAACACGCACAGGTTTGTTACCACAGCAGGGCAACTCAGCAACCGCATGTATTCCGGTCCCAAAGCACACGTCTCACTTCAGACCTGGGAATGCCAAGTGTACGAATCGTGTGAGATTGCAGAGGACACGGGATTAGCAGTAAGCCAGACAGCGGTGACAGAGCAAGGTTCCTGTGTAGGCTGGTCAGTCCACTGGATGGGCCAGGGATGCTTCCGAAGGCTTACGTACAGGATTTGGTGAAGATGCCGAGAATAGTTGTTTCCACTATTCTAAAGGGTCAAAGCGTCAGTACAGGTCTTCTCATTCGATCAGAGGCAGAGGGGTCTCACAGGACGACAGCAGTGCAGGGTGCCAAACCTTCAGCGGGTCACCAGCAATTCCGCAACTCAGCTTCTTAGTTGCAGGATACTTGGCTCCTTATCCTTTGTTCATGAGAACTCAGGAGATCGACATGGTAGTGGTGTTTCCAGCCTCCTCTTATCCAGAGTTCCCTTCACACCAAAACGGAGAGGACCCAATGGGAGATCTGCTCACAAAACACTCACACCATACGTGGATCTATCACGGACCATGGTGGTCCCAGGCATTCAAGACACTCTAGACTCTCTGGCACCCAGGATGTGTATTTGGAACAGACATCCCAGCCCACATCCTGGAGGCACACACAAGGCATGCAGAAGCCTGCGAAAGCGTTGTGTTTCGCGGGAAAGTGCATGACCAAATAAGGACTGCCCCAGGTCGGCTCGACCTGGGGGAAGGTGAAGGGGCAAGACGGTCAGCGGACAGGACAAACAACCTCGTGGCATGGCCATTTTGGAGGCCAGGCCACCCATTTGGGCCAAACGCGGGAATCGGAGTTAACATGGCAAAAAGGGGTTCAAAACACAAAGAAACGATAGCTGCCACCAGTCCCGTCCGTGACACACTTGCACATTTCATGATAAGTCCAGCGAGAGTTTCTAGGGCCATTGGAATGACTAGAGACCCAAGAGCGCAGTAATGTAAGTTACGTGTGCACTCTTGTTTCATGTTGCTCAAAAGATGCAACATGAGGAAAGGACTAAGGGAAACCATACCTGTATACGAGACAGTACGATGGTCATCTGAATAAAATCCCTGAAGAAACAGAGCAAATATATGATGAAGAAGAATGGTGATGTCAACGCCACCACCACCATACAAAGCAAAGTTGACGTATAGAGAAGAGATGCAGAGACTAGAGAATGCAGACAATTCTATAAGGCATCAAGAAAGTATCGAGATGAATGACATCTTGGGATCAAGATGAATAAACTTATGCTACAGAAATAATGAAGATATCAAGCTATTTCACCAGTGTACACATGCAAAGAAATGCAAGCAGATGAAGTATTCTTAAAGGCTAGTTTTATAGTGAATAGAGTGTGGCATGTGCCAACATATACATACATATATATATATATATATTGGAGTCATTAAAAAAGACAGATGTTTCCACTACATACAATAGCAGTGCTTAGCAAAAGAAGGAAGGCCTCTTTTTCATTTTGTCGCAGTTAGAAAACAAGTCAATTACAGGTGAAAACTCAGAAAGATGAGGTTGGATGAGCCAAGAGGCCAAGGCCATGTCAGACTGGGGTGAGCTGACATCGGATACAAATCGTGTGAAAGAACGAAGCTCCTGTTCAGAAGGCATGGACAAAAACAAGACGTCTGAGGTCTATTAAAGAATATCATTTTAATACACTGGAAGCTCAATTTTGTGGTCTTTAGTCACGTGGGGAGAAGAAGTTGGACAAGCATGATGGTCACACCTACGCACAAAGGCAGAGCGTGCCTTCACTCCCCTGAATTCGCTGGAGCAAAGAACGTGTTCAAAGACCTAATTGACAGTCTACCACTGAGGTGATGATGGATGGATATGTTAAATGGTGGGAAGCTATGGTTAAGACTAGCTCATCAGCACCTGGACTCTGAGCCTGTGTGCTACTAATGTAGGTTGAGAAGGTACTGACAGAGGTTTAAAAGTAACCAATGATAGAGGACTGTATGATCGAGAGTCCTATAGTTGTGTAGGCAATTAAGAGTTTTATATTTAGTGACGCTTATAGTGACATATTTTTGGGGAAGGGCTTAGTTGCCCCACCTGATTCTAAGAAGCACATCACATTGTTCCACTGCCCTAAATGAGTATGGATCGTATACCTAGATGATCCTTGTAGAACCTATCACACTCACCATTAGGTTTTTGTAGTTTGCCACATGGGATGACGTTAACGATACAAAGGTTAAACGTCACCTATGACGATTTCTTACTATAAGAATGTAATTTTTTATGAAATGCTTTGAGAAGTCTTGAGAGAGATCATGATGAGGGACGTCTGTTGATGTCCGTTACACTCCCTGCTTTAGATAATTGATATTAAAACAGTATCTTTTGCCAACTATCTGAGTTGTTTCTATTATTGATGTTTGAGTAAACTCTGCATCTACAGTCCATCTTCAAGGTATTGCTAACCCATCTTAAAGGGCTGGGAGAACCCTTAGTTCACTCTTGAAGAGGTAAGTACAGGACAAACAGCCCTACCCCAGTGTCAAGGACAGAGATGGTGTGAGATCTTTTGTGGGCCTGAAATCTTGCCAAGAGCAATCAGGCCCAGTAAATGAAAGTAACTGGATGCTCTACAGACTTCCTAGAGGAAGACATTGGCCCGAGCCATTGGTTGTTTTTTGTTTTTGCTCATTCTTTTGTGTTATAAGAAAAAAGAAATACTTTTAATGAGATTAGAATGCTCTTTCTCATCAGCAAGTTTAAGTGCAATGACGGAAGCTGCATGTTTTTTACATTTCATCAAGGTTGTGCCAAACCTTCATGCAACTAAAGCTGTGTAGAAGGTGCGCCACGTTTTAAATAATATTGCTCACAGAAATGTGCTTTTTCATGTTTGCATCGCTCTGCATGTTTCTGCAGTGCCCACATGTCTACATCATTGTGGGACCCTCAAAGATGGCTGTGCCGCAATCCGGCACTGGAGTGCCTTGCTTACTTCCTATCTGCAGCATGCGGCTGCTCCTATAGGCTATTTGCTCAACTAAAGAAGCCAACCGGGAGCCGGCAGGAGAACGCCGGCCCACCCCCACCAAAGGCCCACACTTAGACCCAATCCTCCATCCTGCCTCACTTCCTTCCTGCCTTCCTGGCTCACAGCTGCTGTGCCCACACTCGACGAGCTCTGGATGGTCACAGATGGTCCCTCGCATTCACCTTCCATAAGGTAAGCCCATTGAGGCTGCACGCAGTATTACCGTCATGTCACGGCTGAAATCTGTGTCTTTTTCTGAATTGAATGCAATTCACATTGAAAAGCTGTGTTGAAGGTGTGCCACGTTTTAAATATTATTCCTCACAGAAATAAACTTGTTCATGTGTGCATCGCTCTACATGTTTCTGCAGTGTCCACGCTTCTACATCATTGTGGGACCCTCAAAAATGGCTGCGCCGCCATCCAGCACTGGAGTGCCTGCCTTAGTTCCTACCTGCAACATGCAGCTGTTCTGATAGGCTATTTGCTCAACTAAAGAAGCCAATCGGTAGCCTGCAGGCGAACGCCAGCTCCACCACCAAAGGCCCACACTCAAGGCCCCTATTTGTGCCTGTTTGTGTCGTCGTGGATCCAGGAGCCTTGCATGCCCACCCGCACTGTGAGTAGGGCTAGGGCTTGTACCCTCGGACTGTATTTATATTGCACAGTGCCACACATCACAGGTGACCTCATCTCTATGAGACACTTTTTGCACGTACATCAGGGCACACAATGCCGACCAACACCACTCCTAACATGGTTCCCGGCCACAAAGCCCTCTGCCGTTATTGAGACTCATGGAATGCCAGTAGGGAGTACCCTATCTCATATGACATCTAGGCAACACGCCACCTCAGCATCACTACCCAGAACAACTCCCAACTGGCCATCGCTTGCACAATACTTTTGAGCATCAAACATTGCCCACACAGCCTTTCCTCTTTGCCTCTCTATATGGCTACTGTATACTTTATACTGCTACTGTAAATTATACCTGTTGTTACCCAGGCCCTAGAAATTGCTGTTACTTATCCCTTAGCCTGGGCCATTGATGTTACCTAGGCTGTTACTATGCCCTAGCCTGTGCCATTGCTGTTACCCAGGCTGTAACCTATGCCCTAGTCTGTGCCATTGTTGTTACACAGTTTGTTATCTATGCCCTAGCCTATGCCATTGCTGTTACCTAGGCTGTTACCTTTGTCCTAGCCTATACCATTGCTGTTACCTAGGCTGTTATTTATGCCCTAGCCTGTGCCATTGCTGTTACCTAGTTTGTTACTTATGTCCTAGCCTGTGCCATTGCTGTTACCTAGGCTGTTACCTATGCCCTAGCCTGTGCCATTGTTGTTACCTAGGCTACAGGGTCAGATTGGTGCTATCGGTCATTCAGCCCCAGTCCGAACTACCTTGAGGACTTGGTGGGCCGGTTTTCTGGGCTGCCTGCCTGGGCCGGTCATGGACACAACTAGTTTGCCGCACCGCCCCAGCCACACCCCGTGACCGCAGGTATCAGTGCGCAGACAGCGTGTCACTCACTGACACTGTTCTTGAGTGCTGCGGCAGCCCACGGGGCTCCAGGGCCACACCGCGGCATTGTGCATTTTGAACATCTGAACATAGTTTGAATAATTGTTTCCCTTTCACGCTCACGCTCTGTGAGCTCAGGCTACGTGGCACAGCCCGTAGGCAAAGAATCTCTGGGCTGGCCAGCCCCTAAAATAGAGTGCACTGCCCTTGCAACTTGCAAATTACTTTTGCAAGCACTGCAGGCCGCGGCTACGCCAGCAGGCAGGATGGCGTTGGCTGGTGGTTCGAATGAACTGTGTCTGCTATGCAGGGGGCAGGGGTTGGGCTGGCTGGGGCCGGGGCAGCATAAATAATCAAAGCAAGGTAACACTCATTGTTACCCTGCTTTGATTTGCAGCATGCATGCAGGATGTGTGCATAGTAAATTATGATGCATGCATCAGGCAGCATGCATGCATCAGGCAGCATGCATGCAATCCAATTATGCAAACAACAAGAGGGCTGGGGGCGACGGACCATCTGGACGGTGCTCGGGCCTGGCTCCTGCTCCGTTGGCTCACACAGAGACGATGGGTGTTTTTTTGCAATTGCAAAGAAGTGTGGTGTGAGATTCATGCCTGGCCTGGGCTGGGCAGGCCGCCGGAGGAGCCTGGAGTCAGGCTGCCAGCAGGGCTGGGCTGCACAAGCAGCGCGCACATGAAAGTTGTTTCCAACTATGCAATGCAGGAAGCAGGCAACACATTTGTTGTACGCCACTTTGCAAAGTTGAAAGCAACTAATGGGCAATGAAAATGCAGTGCCGCAAGACACTGTGCCGCCACCAGCCCTCACTGCCCGGCATGCCCGCCCCTATATTATGCTCTGACCCTGCTGCCCTGACAGACTAGCTGACAACAGGTGCGCAGATAGGACTGGGCTGCAGAGAGCCTCTCAGCCACGCACAGAGACAGAAGGAGGAGGAGGAGGACCAGTGCCAGGAGTCCAGGATGGACCACACCAGGGCTGCAGCTGGGTGAGTCAAGGACCAGGTTGAGGAGGAGGCTGCTGTCCGGAGGTTGCCAGGCCAGGCTGCTGTCCACAGGAGTCCATCAGGAGTCCCCAGACCATCGAAGACCACAGCACAGCAGGCAAAGCAGCAGTGCAGCAGAAGCCAGAGAGTGCTTCCACCCTCCCTGCCAGCCTAGGAGGGTGCACAGGAAAGCACTCAGGCAGCCACCGCGACCCAGGCCGGCCAGCACAGTTAACCCACACATGGAAAGGTACGTTGGGAAAAAATTAGTGCCTGCATGTTGTGGCGTGTATGTCTGAGTGTGTGTTTTGCAACACAGTGTGTGTGAGTATAAGTGTATTTGTATTTGGTGGCGGCAAGGACTACACTGACAGCGCTGAGCCCAAATGCCCACTGCATGATTGATGCGCTTAATAAAACTCCCCCATAACATACCATATATTGGACACTTTGCGTAGGCAGTATCGATCTCACAGGGCAATGTCGAAAAAGACTGGGTGAAGCTAGGCAGAAGGTGAAATGTTATGCAGCCTGCTTTTTCTGAATCTTCTGTACCAATGGCACATCAATTCCCCTCATGTTTCTGACCTACCGACCCCCTACCCCACACACAGCCCAGCTCAGCCTCGCCCACCACCCCAGAGAGGCCAGGCGAGCTGCTGGAGTCTGAAGATGAAACTCTATTGGCTTTTAAGTCACTGATTTGAACTGCACTGTTTGGTAATGCAGTTCTTTTGAGTAGTGCCAGGCAGCGATATACAGCCTACATTGAATTGTTTGACTGTTGAGTCACAAGTGAAAACTGGAAAGGTTTTAATGTAGCCCAGTCGGTTGAGTGACTGTTTCTGACATATTTGTTTAGTGCTGCCTGTAGCTTCTATTGCTTTCCCCCAATTTATTCTAAAAAAATTGGCTGCAAAAGCCCACCTGGACTAATGGCTCAACTCTCTCTACTCTTGATTATATCTCTGTTAGGCAGAATTACATGCAGTACCCTTTGGGAACACTACACACAATTAAGACTACAGGTGTAAGCACAAACTCACCTTTGGTACAAGCCTGTACTACACAGTTATGTGGTAGCAGTGGCTGAGCAGCCAGACTTATCTCAAGAGGGATGTGAGCAGTACAAGATGTTACACAAAGGACTTGCAATCACAGTAGTTCAAACACTTACTCAAGGTTTCTTGGTAAAAGAATATACATTTATTTACACATTTAGTTAGAAAACATTCCACTAGCAAGAAGCAGCTCAATATCACGCTATAATACACTATAGTAGACAACCAATACGTTTCTGAACAAGTTAGGCTCCGCTGAAGTGGGAGCAAAATGGCACTTCAGTAACTTTCAAAAGGGGTAGAAAAACAAAGGTTATAAGAATCAAAACACAATTACTTTCAGAGGCAGGGCAAATAGTTTCAGTTCACTACAAGAGGCAATTCATTTCCATAGGCCTGGGCCAAAGTCAATGGTTCAGTGTCTTGGATAGGATAGCACAGTACTGGTAGTATGTGTTAAGTCTTTGCCAATGTTCGTCGATGTTGTTTGCCAGAATGAGTTATATGTCAGTTTAGGAGCGAACAAGACTCCAAAGTTGGGGAAGTTTGACAAACACTCACCACAGCAGAAAGGATTTCCACACCGCATTTGGACAGTACCTTATTGATGAGCAAAGGCTGTAGCTGAGGCAGTTGTTCAGGGCAGTTCCTGCGGATGTCGCTGTTCCTGAGCTTCAGTCGTGGGAACAAGAAGGAGGACGTCGGGACTACCTTAACATCGGTTTTAAGGTGTTAGTGCCTTAAAGTCCACAAACTGGTATCACTGGCTACCCAGTTTTCAACAGCACTCTGATGAAAATTCGACCAGTATCGAGACAGTGTCCAGATAGCTTGCAAGTTGGTTGTTCCCACCAGCTCAGGGAAGAAGTTGTCCTTAAAAGGGCTTCTCTGTCGAGGGAGTTTCAGGCAATTCGAACCTGCAGCAGGGCTTCACCGGGCAAACCAATGGTCCAGGAGTTGCAGCAGTTGTCTTCCTTCAGCTTGTCTTCGGTTCTTTCGTTCCAGTGGTCGACTCTGCCTTCCAAGTCCCAGAGACCTGCTTTTAAACAGTTTTCTCCCATTCATTCCAGTCTAGCTGTCACTCACCCAGTAGGGTGGCTGTCCTTGCCAGACAGTCAGCCAGCCAATCACACTAGAGTGCATTCAGGTCTCCTAGAAGACTAAGCACAGGGAGTTTCGGGCACATCCCTCACATCCTGTCCACCCCAGACACTCAGGCACCAGAGGAGGGCTTCAGCACTGAAGCCCGCCAAAGGCCATTGAACAAATGGACCAAACCTGGTTTGGTGTGCAAAGTTAAACACAAGAAGGACCTTTCCTAAAAGAAATGGCAAAAAAAGACGATCGGAGTCTGTTTTTACAGAGGGGTCTTGGGAGCCATATTGAAAAACATGGCTGACCCAATTTTTAGCTACCGATGTTCACAGTCGGGAAAAATCATGGTAGTTTGTTCCAAAACCACTGACACCAGCCATTTCAAGAGGAAAGGGTAACATTTTTACTGTTAAATGAGTGTTTAGACACAGGGGATGCTAGGCAACCCCTTCAGCACTCTATAGGAAGATAGCGTGTGCTGGGTCTATGAATTTAAAAAGACTAGCAAAGTCAATTTAACTTTACATGCACTGGGAGACAGTAGTCAGTCCCAGAGAAGGTATTTAAACCTTAGGAAATCTGAAAGACATCCCTTTGCCACTGCACTGAATGTGCTGTGTGACACACTCAGGAGGATAACACAAGGGCAACATGCTCGCCTTGGAAGCAAGATGACAAGGAGCAACACAGGTTCGATCCCCGGGTCAGCACTTAGAAACCTCTGGGTATTAAGTGTGTTATAAATAACCTATCATAACACACAAGAAAAAGATGATGCCTATGGAGTTGTCTAAAACTCCATATCCAAAGAACACACAAGTAAAACACACATCAAAATACATGAAAGAGTGGGAAAAAAAGGCTCACACTCTTTCCAGGTAAAAATTAAAATCCTAGAAATCCAGCAAATGTACTGGGGGAGGAGGGGTCTCAAAAGGTAAGGGAAATTAGCACATTCTTGAGAATGCTCCCAAACAATCTCTGCGACAACTTCACTCTTCGAAAGAGGCCAACAATATGTAATAATCCTTTTAGTGACCACAGCTAGTAGTACACAATAAAATAGACCATTCTTGCTTGTGCAGCTGCCAGAGGAGGGTGCTCCGCTCCCCAGTGTTTGCGGATGTGTGCTCTGATCTTGGTTTCCACAGTAGTAATACACGTACAGACTCATGAGGGCATGCAGTCTTACTAGATTGCTGCCCAACTGCCACTGCTAAAACATGCTGATTTTCCAGAAATTCTTCATGCCAAGTAGGTATTAGCTAACCAAAAAAGTTCCATGCCAGACCCAGTCAGTGTGGGGGATGGGGATGGAACAGTAGCAGATCAAATGTACTATTTAGAATAATGCACAGAGGTTTGTAATGCAGTATTTACAGCAAACCGTATTCCCCGAAATAGCGTAATGTCAACGTCTCCCAACCCCCACTGGTTTGAGAGTGATATTTGATTGTTGATGTATAAGGTGTCACTGAGGGTGAATAACTGCAAGCAGCTTGCAACCTATTTATACTCTGAATGGAAAACTAAATTGCTCTGCAGGTTTGTGTGTCACTTTTTTTATCTTCCCTTTACTGATCGACTTTGCAGAAACCGGAATGTAGGTTTTGTGCTTGATTATAAAGTGGCTTGCTTATGGTGGGTTCGGGTTCATGCATGCACCTCTGTGTGAGACTGGTCGCTGCGTTGAGAAACATGTGTTGCTTCATGCTGTGCTAGCACTTTGCATTATTGAAGCTTATTCTGCATTGTTTGCATTTACTTGAGCCAGCGGACACTGGAGTGATCTTGTTCTGTTATTTCTAGTTTAGAAATAAGGAACATTCATTTGTGCCACGAACTAAAGGTTGCAAATGCGTACCATACAGCAGCCATAAAGACCACAGCTGTGCCGAACCAACCAAGCGGGAAAGAAAGGATCGAAGGATTAGAAAAATCTGCATTTGTGCTGCATACTCCCCCATAACTGTTCCATACATACACACACACACACAGAGAAAAGCTTACAATATTTATTAATAGGAGTATGCCTTTCCCCCCACATTCAGCATCATTTGGCTACTGCGTAGAATGTTTCACAAAGCAGATGTGAATGTGTACATTACAAATGCTCACATTTTCAGGGCTGCTGTGAATGTCCTGCAATGCTTGGTGGCGCAAGTGACGAGGGTGTGCAAGGGCCACTTGTTCCAGGAAAGGTCTGTGTCTCTAGCTCCAAGTGTCCCAGTTCACTTATCTCCCTGAGTTAGGGGTGTGTTGAAAAATACCAAATGTTGGTTTACTACTCAATGCGTTCATAACAGACTCTGAATGCCGCCCCGTATCCAGAAAAAAAGAACGGCTTTATTGTGATTGTGCGACCATTATGCTGTAAGCAATGAATCTTTGAGCATTCCGCTGACTTTGAAATATTTATTTGATAAACATGCCCTTTGCTGCGTTCACAGCTCACGCCCTCACAATTTTATTACTATTAGACAGAAGGTTGCTGCTGGCTGCTGCTCTGTAAGAGAGAGGGAACAATTCAGCGAAAAGACTGGCGTATTAACATTTAACTGAAAATAGCTTCAGAAATTACATGTCTGCATAGAGTAAACCATAACATCTTGTTAAAGGTGGGGTTTCATCTAAGGAGCAAAAGCTCTATTGGCACATAAAACGCAAGTCTGACTTACAGTTTTCAGACGAGCACAGATGCTGCTGGGTCTGATAAGGAGCGTAAATGGAAATTAAAGAGAAATTCTGAACAGATGTCAACAAGCAATGGTTTCATGCAGGAGCTGGGAAATGTGTGGATTGGAATGGCGCACCCCAATTTTAGAGTACAATAAGCACCCATTTCGGACTATGCATCGGACAAAGGCACTGCTGAAAAGGAAGCGGGGGGCGATGAAACTACGTGCACAAGATTTCCCAATCTGGCTCACACCTACGCGTCGCACTGTAACGGTAAAGGAAAGGACCTTAGAATTATGCAATGCGTATCCTCGGAGCGTCTAAACACGGAACTTGGAGGGCACTTCCCCGCTCATCTGGCGTTTCCATGGAGTTTTGTTTGCTGTCACAAAGGAGATAACGGGTTTGTTAAAGGAAGAGGCGGATGAACGGTGAGTGAGCCACGTTGGACATACCTGTGACAATGAATAAGGCTGATTGTGTGTAAGACATTGCCTGGAAGGGAAACCCAGGTGAGAATCCATAAAGGACAGCTGGCATAATAGGGAAAGGGCTCCCAAAGATTGCAAAAGCAACCTACAACTGGTTTGCATATATAGGTGTGAGCACCAGTAAAAGAAAGAAAGCATGGCGAACATACTGGCTCCTGCGTTTTTCCTACCTACAGCGGGAGAGCCCAGCATTAGATGGGCCGACTGGAAAGAGGGCTGTGTGAAATATGCTCTGGCTGCCCTTTGGTGGTAGTTATTCAAATGAAAGGAAGGAAGCCCTTCTGTTCCACTGGTTGGGCCCAGATGGGCAAGATCTCTTAAGGAAGCTACCAGAACCCACAGACCTAGGGGATGTAGGTCCCTATGAGAAGACTCAGGCCAAATTAGACAAATATTTCAGAGTAGAGGAAAACATCATTCTAGAGCGCTACAAGTTTGCGACCAGAGAACAGAAGCTAGGCGAGAGTATAGAGGAATTTATGAAAGCGCTTAGAGGGTTGGCTGTGAAATGCAGGTTCACACACTGCCATGAGGAACAATTAAGAGCTCAAACTAATGGTAAGGTGCTCGAATGACAATGTCATAAAAGAACTGTGGAAGGAGCGTAATCCCACACTAGACAGACCGGTAGAGATTGCAAAAATGGTGGAACACACCGAAAGGTGCATCAAAACTCTTCAACTGGACAAATGTGGTGATCAGATACCAGACCAATCCAAACTGGATGATGGGAACACACAGAATGCGTCTAAAGCACCTCCTAAGCAATACTTTAATGACACTGCCAGGAAATATGAGAAGATAGACAGGAGGTTTGATGATCATGGAGAATAGAGACCTTCAGGCAGCAAAAATATAGTGCGCCAGTGGGCTCCCATTAGGGCACCTTTGAAGGGGATGGGGATGCCTACGGATGTCAAGAGTGTACCAGGAAGGAGGTGTTACAGGTGTGGAAGTGTCGCACATTATGCATTCGACAAGGAATTTTTGGTGCTGCATATAATTTGCCATGAGTGTGGGAGGAAGGGGCATCTAGCTCGGTGTTGTAGAAATTTCGACTTTGCTCAAATTCGTAAGGTTGCTGCGGGTGATGATGGTGATGAAACTGGGGATCTGGGAAGGGAGATTGTTTTCTCTGTAAATGCTGTGCGGGCAAAGTGAAGATCCCCAAACCTCATACAATAGTGGAAATTAATGGTGTACCTGTGAGAATGCTTATTGATAGCAGAGCAGACTACACTTTGATCAGTGTAGGTGTGTGGAGAGACAAGTTTAAATGCTGCACTTTGTCGGAAAATAATGTGAAAGCAAATGCATATGGAGATGTCCCTATTGACATTGATGGGTGCTTCCAAGGAGGACTGGAAATTAAGGGGAGGAAGGCTATGGGTTTTATGTAGCTACCAAAGGTGGTGAGTTGCTCTATTGGAGTGATCAAGCAGAGCTGAAGATTAAATTGGATGCAAGTCACTCAGAACAGGTGTTGAGCATAAGAGCAGTGGGTGGTGGGGGAGGTGAAGTGGTTAAACAAGGAAATGATAAGTTCAGTAAAGGGGATGAAGGAAAGAATGATAAGCTTGATTGTCTTAAAGGGTTTCTTCATAAAATCAGACTACGGAAGGGAGCGGTCCCAAAAATAGCCAAGCTTTGCACTGTGCCACTGCCTTTACGCAATGAGGTGGAGGAGGAGTTGCTAAGGATGGAATGGGATGGCATTATTGAGAGGATAGAGTCCTCAGAATGGGTCAGCCCAATTTTCGTAGTCAGGAAAGCCAATGGGCAAATAAGGTTGTGCATCGACCTCAGGCATCTTAACAGTATGGTGATAGCTGACAAGTTCCCCTTGCCGAGGATTGAAGATTTGCTAGTGGGGGTGTCAGGAACCACTGTTTTTTCCATATTACACTTGAAGGCGGCATATCATCAGGTTGAACTCCACGAGGAGTCTAAAGATCTTACAGCATTCATAACACCAATAGGTCTCTTCAGGTGTGTAAGGATGCCTTTCAGGCTAGTATCCGCTGCCAGTGTCTTCCAAAGTATCATGTATAAGCTTTTAGGGGGAGAAACTGGTGTGATGTGCCATCAGGATGATTTTCTGGTTTGTGGGTCTGATGATGTTGTGCATGATAAGAGGCTGAAGAGGGTCATGAGGATTCTTGGAGAGGCATGATTGACAGTAGCCATGGAGTAGTGTGTCTTCAAAGCCAAAAAGGTGGGTTTTTTGGGTCACACAATTTCTGGGGATGGAGTTAGGCCCAAGGAAGATGCAGTGGAGGCAATAAGGAAGATGGTAGCACCCAAAAGCAAAGGTGATGTTTTGTCATTTTTGGGGTTAGTCGAGTTTTACGGGAAATTTGTTAGAGGTCTAGCTTTTTTTTAGATTTTATTTAAAAGTTTTTTATAGTTCACATGAAATTATAAACTTTCACAACATAACAAAACGTTTGATTCTTAAAAAACGTTTTCATTAAATTACATGCACATTCATACAAAATTCTTTAAATAATATTACTATTTAGCCACAATCTACATCATAATTGTCACGTATTTTTGACAAAACACCATTTCCAAACTTAAGCAGAATATTGTATGCGACGAAAATCAGACTATAGAGACACCCAAATCTGCCCAACATTGAAACAATCATTCTGTGTCTATCTGTGTGTCTTGTTTCAAATTCATATTGTAATTTGTCAAAGCATCTTCAATTTTATATAATAACCTAGACAATACCAAAATCAGAAGCATACTATCCACACACATGCAACGTTCCCAAAAAGCAGTTCTTGCAATATCAGTTTCACCTGGACAGAATTCGCCCACAAGTGTGCACCTAACTTCCTCAAAATGAGGACAGTAGACCAGATGATGTTTTATTGAGTCTATCTGTTTTTTACATAGACAGAAGTGACAACTTAAATCAGAGATTTAACCAAATCCCACCTTTGCATACTTTCCTAGATGGAGACTGGTTAAGCTTAAATCTCAATAAATGTTTCTGACCTTGTTACACGGACACTTGATGATGTATATAGGACAAACTCCTCTGTTTCTAGTTCTAAATGTATATTCTGAATATAAAGAATATTCTTTGATGGAGTCTAGAGTCTTAATCCAGACCCAATCGTAAAATTTACGTTTGTTTTTAGGAAGCCCAATTTTTAGATCTTCAATGGATACGTCAATTAATTCTAAAGTTTATCCATTTTCTTTTAAAACTGTTCCAATGAGAGTACTGGGCCATCCATTAGCAATGCGTTTAGATCCTGTAAGAGTGAATCTCTAGGAGGTGATAATATTTTGGCATATCTGGAAAGTTGTCGCCACTTCCATCTTGCTGCTAATGAAGAAAGCCCCAACTCGTGACGTACAATAGAATTCGGGATTGAAGCAGCCAAGCCCAATGTACGTTTCCACAGATTCCCTTGAATCCTATTCAAAATTGAGTCTGCATTCAATAGACACATGTCCAGGCTGAAAAGAATAATAGGTTCAACCTTTAGCAGATAAAAATCAATAAGGGGGCAACACTAAAAATTTACAATATTTCCCATATATTATCTTCATCAATGAGAACATTGTGCGTGTTTTACCTTTCGGATAATCCTCCCAGGTTTTGTAGGAATTGACCTCTGCTAAGGGATACCCAAGATATCTGATGGTTTTTGTTTGTTCAAGTCTAATTCCTGCAATAGTCCAAAAGTAAGATTTGATATATTTTTTTTGTTTATTTTTTTTATCTGTATTAGTTGAATTGAATCAACCTTTCAAATATAAACAACAAAAACATATACATAACAATACAACTCATATACATATTATTTACATTTACATAACAATAACATTTCATTCCACAAAGATCAACATAGAATTTATGTACATTTTCTTGCTATTTGAGGTTTCATACTAACATGAAACATTATGTTTGTACTATTTCAAGCCATTGAGCATTTTGAAAGAAAATTTTCAGGTACCCAAATAAACTTATTTACTCAGAATCAATTGGTTTCATTTTCTGTTACCTCCAATTCTAAACATAATAGAAAATTAACAGTTGCAATTTGTAAGGGTAAATAACAGGCATCCAAAATTAGAGACCCACATAAACCCTGCTCAGTAAGGCATAAGTATTTACGATGCCTGGTAAAATGTATTTCTCGCAGTGGCCGCAGGACACAGCATTCCCTGATGATATGTACCAATGTTTCTCGAGTGTCCTTCAACAAACAAAAACGGCAGAAGTTGTCATTTATAGCTAATTGTTTCCGCTTGGCTTTCACGTCCCTGGTATTCCACATATTAAATCGTAATCTTAGGATACCATTGCGAAATTTAAGTGAGGGGCACCGGACCAAATATGAGGGTAAAGTTCATAGTTTTTTATGTGGAAACCGGGCCTCCTCCATATTGTGGCACAAAAGACACAGGGTTCTGGTGGTTATCCAGTCAAGCTCAAAAAGTTTTGATTTTGCTTTGTCTGGGTTCTGGATTAATAAATCTAAAGACACATCTGCCGAATTTATTATGAGATAGACCTTTGTGAGCCATTGTCTAATGAATGCATGATTAGTAGCAAATATGTAGTGTGTCAAAGTTTTTAACAAGACATTTAGGGGAGTCGAGATTAAGCATTTCCTAAAAAATGCACACATACGCCACTGCCATATGGCATGTAATGAAACTAAACCCAGTTCATACCTTATCCATGCGCCAGGTATGCATTTCGGGAGATGTAAGATACGCCGCCAGTATTTAGCTTCCCATTTGGCAAACGGAAAAGGTGAATCAGTGTTTAGTGTTTCCAGGCCATATAAAAGTGCTGGAATTTTTTTCATGTTCCAAAACAATAGTGCAGGCATAATGGAACATTTCCCATATTTAAACATTATAATTCTGGCCTGTGAAGTAAATGATATTAGTTTTGCTTCTAATCGTGCAATATGGCCTTTTGCGTGATATTGGCTCTCAAACTGTATACCATGATAGGTATAGTGGGGAACCATTTGTATGGGAGATTTATCAAAGGTCCAGACAAATGATAAAGGGCCCTGGCGCTTAGGTGAATACGCAACGATTTGTGTTTTGCTTAAGTTTATTTTCAACTTGTTTCTTTGAATGTAAATATGGAACGCGTTGAGCAAGCGCTGCAGACCAAGTTGTGTTTTTGAAATAAGAACTATATCATCTGCATACATCAGGATTTGGATGGGTTGATCATTAAGTTTTGGAGAGTCTGAAATCACGTCTGTCAAGGCAGATCTAACATCGTGAATGAAATAGTTAAAAATTGCTGAAGCTAAGAGGGTTTGGATGGGTTGATCATTAAGTTTTGGAGAGTCTGAAATCACGTCTGTCAAGGCAGATCTAACATCGTGAATGAAATAGTTAAAAATTGCTGAAGCTAAGAGGCATCCTTGCTTAAGATGCCGGAATTTGCTAATCTGGTCAGATAATAACCCGTCTAATGTTAACCTAACTCTGATGGAAGTTTGAGAATGCAAGGAGTGGATGACATCATATAGAGTGGCCGGACAATTATCTTTGGAAAGGAGAAGCACTCGACTCACCGAGTCGAAGGCTGCATTAAGGTCAACAAAAGCAAAGAAAACCTGTTGTTTAGACATTGTCATGATGCCCGCTCCCGGGGAGCCGGTTCAAGCCCTGCGTCCCCGAAAGCGGACATCCAGTCCCCAAGGAAGGACCCAGCAACCCCATATAGGGGCCCTTTGGACAGTGTCCTGGCGCCTATGGCGCCAGGCTCATAAAAGACATCAGTCCTGGCGCCACAGGCGCCAGGCTCATTATGGATGTGCTTGGGTGCACTTACCTGATGCAGAACATGCTGCAGGATCCCGGCCTCCTTGAGGCCTGAAAGGAACTACTTTACCTGTGGGACTAATTTACCATCCGGGCGTGGTCGGGGAAGGATACATACCTGATTGGAGGAAGGATACATACCTGGAACTTCTTCCAAGGCTATTTAAACCCCACCCGAACACCCACACGTGCTTCGCGTTGTTCTGCATCTAGCAGCAGGACGCTCACCGTGTCTGCTCCTGCATCCTGACTTCTGCCACGCCTGCCAGCATCCTGGATCACCTGCAAAGGAAGAGAAGAAGAGAACAGAAGAAGGAAAAGTCCTTACCTGCTAAATCCGCATCCCGGAGACATCTCGCCGACAACCCTGAAAAGGAAGACTTTTATTTAAAAGCTCATCGCGTCGATCGCTGCAGCGCCGCATTCCACTCACCTTTACTGGGCGCCTCCATGTTCAGCAGCGATCATCCGGATTTGCAGTCACGCGCCTAGGGAGAAAAAGACCAGAACAAAAGGTGAGAGAGAGAAGGGAATAAGGAAAGCTAAATCTCCATGTTAAGACTTACCTGTTGATTCATTCCCTCTTCATTTTGGGTCCGCGCCGCATCCTGGCATTTCCGGACCCCGGCCCCTAAGGGGAAAAAGAGACATCAGCGTTAATGAGCGAATGAAAAGACATTACCAAAAAACGCTCATTAAAGACTTACCTGATTTCTACAAGTATTTCACCTCTCATCTCGGGTAGGTGCCTGTTCCCCGGCATTCCGTACCCCGGCCCCTATGGGGAAAAAGACACTAGCATTAGTACATTAATGCATGGACACAAGGGGAACCTCTTATCAAAAAACTTACCTGGAAGCCAAGCAAGTTTGGTTCTCACCAATCCGAAAATCCAGTGAAGTAACTGGATACCAACGCGCCCCTGCATCAGAAGCAGGATGGAGAGCTCGTCCTTCCAGACCCTAAGAAGGATACTTCTGCGAGCCAGACAAGCCAGATTTGGGGGCCCGGTCCAGTCCGTCTTCCGAACCCTGCGCATCACCTTAGAAGAGGTCACAGCAGCGCGAACCAGGCCAGCGCCTCCGTGGGAGTCAGGTGAGCGTTACAGACATGTGCCACTGCAGTTTGTTTGAATTTAGGGCAAACAGATTAATGGTGGTGCCCATGCCAGCAACGAAACCTGTTTGATTAGGTTCTGGGAGCTGGGCTTGTAGATTCTAGTCATTAAATTTGCTTAAGATTAGTTCCGGGCGCATCCAATAGGGAGATTGGCCGATAATTGGCGGGTTCACTACGATCCCCCTTCTTGAAGATAGGAACGATTGTAGAGGTTTTCCAAGATAGGGGGATGGTACGTGAAGTTAGTATTGCCTCAAAGATGGAATAGAGGATATTAGCCCATGCATCTGGATGGGTTTTGAACATAAAGTTCGAGAGTCCATCTGGAGCAATCGCCCTAGAGGAACTTGCCTGTATGATGATAGTACGAAAGCTTTCTACAGAGAAGTGTAATTGCCAAGAGGAGACAGATGTAGGTAGATATATCATTTTGGCAAAGACTGGGTCGGCATATAAAGAGGAAAAATGGGAAGTCCAATTTGATTCTTGCACGCCATTCAGCTGAGCGTCTCCCTGAAGCTGACCTCTACAATTATTCAGTAACTGCCACATGGTGGCAGAGTTTTTATTGGTCATGACATGTTGCATTGCTTCACTATCTTGTTGGAATTGAGCCACCTTGTTACACTTTAGCCAGTTTTTATAGCGACATTTGGCTGTTTTTAGGTGGTGCCAACGGAGTGGAACTTCTGATGTGATTTGATCTTTTTATTGTTGCGAAAGATAATGATTTGGGACTTTTTTGGGTTGGGCACAAGATTATGTTTTAAGGCATGTTCATGAAAGCTGTTTAGTTTATTCTGAAGTCCCGATGGGGTCCTATCAAATAGAACAATGTCTTCTGCAAAACATAACCAATCCATCTTAAGGTTCCCTAGTCTTGCTGGAAACATATTTGGTCCAATCCATAACATGTCCATCTCACAGAGATACAAGTTAAACAAGGTGGCTGCAAGATTGCAACCCTGTTTGATCCCTGTTCCGGTGACAATCGGTGGAGTAAGGGTCCCTTCTCTATTTACTCTTACTTGATAAGAGGTGTTATTATGGAGCATAGAAATTAATTGTACAAGCCTTTTGGGAAAACGAAGATGAAGAAGTTTACCCCATAACACTTCCCTAATCACGCAATCAAAGGCACTCGTTAAGTACAGAGAAGCCATAAAAATTGGTCCTGTACCAGGTGTCTTAGATTTTGCAAATATGTGCGATATTAAAATTGCATTGAGCGAAGTTCAAATATTCTTCCTGAACCCAGTTTGAAATCTCAAATAAATGTTGTTAGAGTCAATAAAAATGTGCATCTTTTTTAGTGACAATATCGCAAATACTTTGGCTGATGCGTCCATTAAGGTGATAGGCCTAAAGTTGGAGGGATTTTTTGGATCACCCTTTTTATAAATTGGAACAATAATCGTGTTAAGCCATGATCTAAGAATAGAATTTGATTCCATTATGTTTAGGAATTTGGTATGTAAAATTGACGCCCAGAAGATTGGCTCATCCTTAAGTATGCAAGCAGGAAGACCATCTGGTCCTGCAGCTTTTGATGCCTTCAAGTTTTTGATAGCATCAACAATATCCTCTTTAGAAAAATAAGATTCGTCTAGATGAAATTGGTTCAGGATTTCAGAGTGTATATTATGGTATTCGGAAGGCAATTTATTTTTTTCGCCAATAAAACTTTTCCATAATTCAGCTGGAATTGATGAGCTTAAATCATGATCATCATGTTTGATGTTATCATTAATGATAGACCATAAACAGCGAGTATCCTTCTTAATCAGTGTTTTCATTATCCTTTGGTTGTCAGCTAGATGGAGCCTATGCTTAATACATTTGATCATGTTTCTATACTTCTGACAAGTTGCCTGTTTAAGACGTGTATAAAATCCCGAGTTCAGGTTTGATTTTAACAATTTCCTCAATCAACGGTTCTTTTCACGCTTAAGCACATGATTTCGAGGTTCTATGTTACTTGAAGGTGATTAGGAGAATGCTCCATAGTTTCCAAAATGGATAATAGATGATTTTTAATTATCAGAGCATTCCATGCCTCTCTTAGAGATGCATTATATCTCATGTCTTCTCCCTCAGAGACCCTCCATACATCCCTATGCACAAGATAAGTCAATTGTCTGCAATTGTAAGGGTGTCACCTTACTGAATTCTGAGCATGTTTGATCTTTACTAATTCAGGTATAGTTTTTTTTTTCAACAATATGGATTGGAGTCTAACAGTCCTAAGTATAGGAGCATGATCACTCAGAGGGTTCTCGATTATAGCTACTCTGTTTACCCGCCCCATTAATCTAACAGAGACATAAAAGTAGTCCAGATATGACGCAGCACCACCTCTACTCCAAGTTCCCACATGAGACTCTGGTACAAAGTCCACCCGCACAATGTCCCAATTTTTGAAGTATTGATTCCTTTGCTTTCCTCGAGTCAATAAGGTATCTTTTCGCTTAGATGTTTTTAGATTTAGGTCTTGTTGACCGACACTAAGACAAATGGAATTGAAGTCCCCTCCAATCAATATCATATAGTTTGTGTTTAGCTCAGAAGCAATCTGAAAAATCACATCTAATTCATCCAAGAATTTTTCGAGATTCTAAACTGCTGGATTAAAATATACACATATTAATAGATATGCAAATCTGGGGCAACCGATTAAACTAAATTCGAGTGCTGAAATATCGTAACTAGAGTATAGAATTTTCGATTTATGATTCACTTCATTACTGATCAATATTGCCACACCACCAGACGGGTGGCCAAACAATCCTTGTCGTGCGGGGGCACTAAAAGTTGCGTAACCATCAAACACAAACAAATTCAGACACATTGTTTCTTGCACAAATAAAACCATGGGAGAAGTAGGGCTCTCAGGAGATTTTAGCCAATTACCCAGGTTTTTCCTTCCTAACAAAAGTTCAATTTCACAAGGATTGCTTTTGTTTTGCCGCCATGTCTATAATAGATGTCATCAGTGGAGCTAACCAGGTCAAATTAGACACCGCTTCAACCAATGTAGAAATCTGAGTGATAATGGCTGCTGTTTGATCTACATTGGGCGAATTGTTCTTGTCACCGAGCAAAATTTGTTCAGTCGCAAGTGGTTCGTTCAAAAAAGAATCTGCCTCTTCTATAGACTGGAATAAACAAAGATCTAGCCCACGTATTTCAAAATCTTTCCTATGTTCCCATAATAGCCTCGTTATAATTAGAGATTGCGGAGCACAGATCATACGGAGGTTGTTATGATTTCTAGTCGGATCCATTCTATGTCGTCGGAAAGTAATGTCCTCAATTGGGGACTACCTTTAAGGACATTAAATAGAAATTATCTGATTAGTCTTTGCTGTGCATTTATTTTAGGGTCACTTTTCCATCCCAAGATGTACCGAGAATCACTAGAGAAAGATACTTCATCCGTGTCTATATCAGAGTTTTTTCGTGAGTTTAGCGCTTGCATGTTTGTATTGCTTTCCTCAAAGGACGGATTTGTATGAATGTTTTTCAGAGTATTATCAATCTTGTCTGGTGTTGCCACAGAATCTTTGTTTTTACGTGATTTGTTATTTGTAATTGCCTCTGCTATATCAATGTCGTCGTGCCACCCCCTGCAGTCAACACTCGGACCGTTTCCCTGGCGAATAACTTGTTTGTGCTCTGGGAATCCTACACTTTCATCTACTGTTAGACTCAGCATTTTATAGACCCAGCTGGATATTGTTCTCTTTTTTGGGGTGGGACGTTATGGTGGGGCTGGGGAACAGTCAAATCTGAAATTGATTTACTGGAAAGCACTTGTTTCCTCTTAATGAAATGCAATTTTGGCAGCCAGGTTACTTAGACCTACTGTGATAAAAGCCAGAATTCGATGCCCATTTAAGGTAATTTAATTTTTTAGGAGAGAAATGGATTTTTAAAAAAGAAAGGGAGGAGCAAAAAAACTAAGAGAAAAGAAGAAAAATCAAATTGAAGAGGAAGTCTGCCAAAACAAAAAAAATTGAAGATCTGTTTATAGGTGAGACCATCACAATGTCACGTGGTGGTATTCCTGGGAGAAAAGTGGAGGAGAGTGACCAGGCATCTTCTTCAGGTACAAGTGTTAAACCTGGTTCTTCACTGGAGCCATCAACAAGAGCTCAAGATATGAGAACAAGAGGACAAGCACTCGGATTGGCGAAAGATTTCACATACTTTCACCGTGGCTGGACGAAACGAACAACCGGGTTAGCACAGTACCTTTCGAGCACAAGAATGCAGCAGCTGAGGCAGACGTTCCTGGCAGGTCTTGCAGGCTCACGGTTCCTGAAGTGACTGTCGGACTGACAAGAAGGAGGAAGACTGAATGGTCCTGCACTGCCCAGGGAAGAAACCAGCAGCAGAGCAAAGCGACGAATAAAAGGTGCGCTCCTTAAAACCCAAGCAGGGACCGTTCCTCCTGGCTATCCGGTTCACTGTAGCTGTGCGCAGAAAATTCTACCAGAGGAAGGAGGCCTGGCTTGCAGTTTGGTGAACTGGTTGTTCCCACCAGCTCAAGGGGAGAAGATTCTTGCAGATCTTCCCTGTCATCGAAGTTTGGAGATTCGGACCCGCAGCAGGGCTTCACCGGGAGGTTCAGTCGTGGTAGAGGTCCTCTTCTGTCAGCTTCTCATTGGTTCTCGGGTTCCAGTGGCGACTCTGCCTTCTCAGTCTCAGAGACCTGCTTTTTATGCAGTTTTCCCCCAATCACACAGCCTGGCTGTCAATTACACAGCACGGTGGCTGTCCCGCCGTGACAGTCACCACAGCCAATCATACCAGATTGCGACTTGAGTTTCCAAGGAAACCCTGTGCAGAAATATTTCAAACCCCTTCCTCACATCCTGTCCCCCTCAGACATTCAGGCGCCTAAGGAGGGCTTCTGTGCAGAAGCCCGCCAAAGGTCGGCGAACAAAGGAATCAAACCTGGTTTGGCGCGCAAAGTAAAACACAACAAAGACTTTTACAAAAAGAAATGGCGAATAAACCCAGCCGGATCCATATAAAGACGTATATGGTGCAGCGGGTTTAAGTTTGAGGCTAATAAGATAGCCTAAAACAATACCAAATCTATTTAAAATAACCGTGGTAGGAAAAATAGGGTAGTTACCACTGCCACAGCCAAATCTTAATGAAAAGGGAACTAAACAATGTTCCCTGAGAAACAGACAAAAAGGGATAAATATAAACCCTTTCAAGAACTCTATGTAAGATAGTTTGTACTGGGGCTTTGAGTTTAAAAGTCAATGGCAACTTTACATGTTCTGGGAGACAGTAGTCAGTCCCAGAAAATGGAGTCTGAGTTGGGAAGTCTGAAAAAGACAACCCTGTGTCACTGCACTGAAGGTGCTGTGTAACACACAGTAAAAAGATGATGCCTATAGAGTAGGTGAGGCTCCACAGTCTATTAACACAAGAACATTTTAAACACACACAGCAAAAGACATGTAAGAGTGGGAAAAAAAGGCTCACACTATTACCAGGTGAAAAAAATAAATCCTAGAAATCCGGCAAAGATGCTGACGGACTCAGTAGGTAAGGGAAATTAGCCATTCTGGAGACTTCTCCCTAACAGTCTGTCACAAACAATTGAAGATTCTCCCAAGGAGGAAGTGTTGGAAACAAGTCTGACAGAAATAATTAGGATGTCCATCTCGAGGAAGTGGCAGCTAGTGGTGGTACCAGTCTGTCACAAACAATTGAAGATTCCGCCAAGGAGGAAGTGTTGGAAGCAAGTCTGCCAGAAATAGTTCAGGGTGTCCATCTGGAGGGAATGGCAGCCAGTGGTGGTACCAGTCTGTCACAAACAATTGAAGATTTCCCCAAGAAGGAAGTGTTGGAGACAAGTCTTCCAGAAATAATTAGGGCTTTCCATCTCAAGGGAGTAGCAGCCATTGGTGGTCCCAGTCTGTCACAAACAATTGAAGATTCCCCCAAGGAGGAAGCTTTGGAAACAAGTCTCCCAAAAATAATTGGAGAAGACATCATCCCCCCAGAGGAAGTAGCAGGTACTAGTAATTCAGAAGAATCTTTATTTGCTTTACCACATACTGAAGACTCAGGGAATGGGGGTGGGAAGCAGAGAGCACGGAAAGATGATCTACACGTGGCAGACTATTTGTTTCAACATCCAAAACCAGATCAACTTTCCCATTTCTTTCAGCATCATCCAATTCAACCTCCCAAACATAGACGCATTAAAGCAGAGTTAGCATTTTGGAGGAGAGATGGGAGTAAACGGCATTGGTTAATTGCTCTGAAATACAAAAAGCCCTTTTTGCACAGTTTATTTAGTGTTTACTAAACATGGAGAGAGGGGTCCTTTCATCAACAGTATGAGAAACTCGAGGCGTTTTTACCAGTACATTGTAGAACATGAGGCAGGACAAGATCATCAGAGGTGCGCGGATTCATATATGATGACCTTTTCAGGGGTCGACATAGGCGGTCTACTCTTTCACCAACAGAAATTAGCTGGAAGTGAGCAAATCAGAAAAAGAAGAGACATATTGGAGCTCGTCATTGATGTTGTAAAAGTCTTTGGCAAAAGGGGTTTTTGTGGGAAATCAGAGTCCAATATGCAGGGCCCGTACAATGATTTCATATCTTGGCTCAGTAAGGAATCCCCTGGCCAAATACATGTCTGGTGTTCTGCACATGTATTAAATCTTGTACTTGTAGAAGGGACACACTTATCAAATGAATCCATGTCTTTGTTTGGCCTGTTAAACTCCTGTTCCATTTTTTTCCGGGAGTCCTATAAAAGGATGGATGTGTGGCGTGAGCTGTCTGTGGAAGGCTGCACAGTCCAAATAATAGGAGAAACAAGGTGGTGGGCAAAGGATGCAGCACTACGGAATGTTTTGGCTCCTTTAATACCCGAACAAAGCAATGTTCATTGATGTGGTTGTAGCACTCAATAATATTGGCACAAATACAGATAAATTCAATGCAAACGTCCGTTACCAAGCTTTAAACTTTTCTGAGGCTCTGTGCAAAATCCAAACAGTGCTCACAGCCCAGTTATATCTCTGAGTATTTAATTCAACAACCCCATTATCTATGTACCTCCAGACAAATGGAATGGACTTCCTCCAGGCACAAAGGGCATCATCACGTGTTTAGCGGTAACCCTTAAATGCGGCGGTAGCGCTATTACCGCCGCTTTTAACGGTCTGCCAAATCATGGCTTCGGCTGATTTACACCCAGCTCTTAGCTGGGGGGAAATCTGCCGAAATTCTGCGCTCTTACCGCCGGCGGGAAATCCGCCGGTGGTAAGTGTGTGAAATGTCCCCATTGAGCCCAATGGGGAATGGGGCATTCCCGAATGGGCTCAGTGGGGAATGGGGATTTCCCGTTCCGCCAAACCGTGATCCGGCACTAATAGCGCCGGTGGGTTTGGCGGTAGGGCTAACGGTGCTATTTGCACCGGCGTTACCGCCCAACTCGTGATGAGGCCCAAAGAATGGTCTTGGACACTACAAAAACTCTTGCTGCAGAATCAAGAAATGTTGATTCTGTGAACTGTGCAGCAGAAAAATATGCAGAATGGGCCAACGTGGTCTTGGAAGAGAGAGGCTATGATAGTAATAAAGAACATTTCAGTTTGGATAAGTCACCAACTAACATCTTAAAAAAATACTGCATGGCACCTGCAGGATTCACATTTGACAATCATCACTTCAATCACTACGACCTTGACTTGGTTCAGTTGAAATGAACAATACATCATGTACTTTGAAACCAAGATGATGTGGCCAATCAAAGACCAAAGTGGGAAGTGCGACACAGTACTTAGTATCATAAAGTTTCTGTGAAGATGGTACCCTTCATCAAGACAGTGTTAACATAAGTGGGCACAGTATATGAATCATTCAGCTTTACATCTATGTGTATCATCAGATTTTGAGTCCTGCCAGCTACATGACTTTCAACAGAAACAGACTTTCCACAGATGTTAGGGCTCGGGGCCAGGCGGAGGCACCACCCAAAAAGCAAAAAAGGCAAGCAGGCAATATATGGCATAGTCAGGCCAAAGACATTGTAATAGTGCCAAAGGCACAGCAACAACTAAAATGCACCCCCAAATGTACAATCCAGCCTTTTAGAAGACTTCTCTCTGCCCTGTTTGTAGGGCAACCACCTACCAAACTGTTTCCCAACAGCACCTGGCCCCAGAACTACAGGAAGACCACATTGGGAGTGGCACGTCATTGTGCACGCGCAGGAACAAACGCACAGTGCTTGTGCTCAAGTCCTCTTGCTGAGAAAACATGTCTCCAAACAACTCCTGCTTCATATGTATTGCGAGGGGCCACGCCCCACTGGCTTGACATCCCGGTCCCTCGCCTGACACAGATAAGTGCTGCAGCGCTTTGCATAACCACGGAGAGCAGTTTGAGGTGAGGGGTGGGCCACATTTTTGAGGTGAGGGGTTGCCACTTTTTTTGAGGCGCGGGGTGGGCCACATTTTTGAGGCGAGGGGTGGGCTACTTTTTTGAGGCGAGGGGTTGGCCAATTATTTTAGGCGAGGGATGGGCCCGTTTTTTTGGGTGTCTGTGCCTATTTCTTGTCCCAGTTCGACCCTGGTTTTCGATAAAATGTGATGCAAATTGTACATTTTAAATAATATTTATCCATTAACACTGGACAAAACTACTAGCCACATATTGAAGTTACTCATCAAACTGGCCCACATGGGCCAAAAAAGGGCCCCACTTTGACCCGAAAAACTGGCCCACACACACAGGAACGATATGAGAATTTCATAGGGAAGGCCAGGAAGGAAGACCTGTGTTCTCTCCGCTCCTCCTCCATGCACAATCTAATGCCTGCTGTACCACTGTTGGGGGGGGTCTCTTGTGGGACCCTCTTTGGGTGGATGAAGCTGTTAAGGGCAGAACCATCAAGCAGACTATATGCGACTCTCACAGGAAGGGGCGCGTGGTCCTTCTCTTCATAGCCAGAGGTGCCCCCACAATACACACGGGGCAATTGTCATGTGTGTCTTTAATTGCTGTTTCTACTGACCCCCGCCCTCAAGCTATTGACTGCGACGATGTGTACTGAGTTATGAGCACACAAGACATTCCTCGGTCCATTCGTTCATGTGTATAAATGGCCGTCATTTCCATTTAGAGTAGAAAGCTGCTCCCTACCTCTGGACAAAACGCGAGCTCCTGCTTCTGATAAATCCTCTGGGCCGTCCCCAGATCCAAAGCCACGTTTCCAACAAAAGCGCATTCATTTCCATGGCAATGGATTAGCACCGACACCCAAAAGCTGCTTCCCAGACATGTAATTACAGCTGTTTAGACTAGCTTCAAAATCCAACACTTTCCTGTATGCCCAAAGCGTGGCGACAGGACGAATACTTGCGGGTCTTTATGCATATACGTCATTGCAGGATTTCTTTATTTAATTTATTTTATTCTCTATTTGTAAGACACGATATTGTGTTTCAAAGCGCCAACAGGGCAGGGAAGGGAACATGGGAACAAAAAGACGAATAGAATAGCAGCGAGTAGCAGGACTTGAAAAAGTGGTGCACAAACACTAAACGTGCACAAACACTAAACGTTGTGGCTTAAGTTCCAGGCCATGAAGATAGGCGACCTTGGTTCCAATATCACTGATTCTAGATTTTATATTCATTTGTTAAACCGTTGACCACAGTTAAATTGTATTTTCAGTAAATATATATCAGGTCTGTGCGTTCATTTGGTGCTAACAGCCTGTAAACGTGTGACATTTTCTGGACACTGACCAAATCGCCAGCACTCATTAGGTGCAAGGGTGATATGGATCAGCTGCTGATTAGCAGCTGAGCCAAAATCACTCTCCTGTCAAATGTGGTGCGCCAGTGTGGCCGCATCAAAAGAGCGGTGGTGAGTTGGCTGTTGCGCCCCTGTGGCCGCATCAAATGAGCGGAGGTGAGTTGGCTGTTGCGCCACTGTGGCCGCATCAAATGAGCGGAGGTGAGTTGGCTGTTGCGCCACTGTGGCCGCATCAAATGAGCGGAGGCGAGTTGGCTGTTGCGCCACTGTGGCCGCATCAAATGAGCAAAGGCGAGTTGGCTGTTGCGCCACTGTGGCCGCATCAAATGAGCGGAGGCGAGTTGGCTGTTGCGCCACTGTGGCCGCATCAAATAGTCATGGGCCATTCCCCGGAGGTGGAAGGCCCAGGGGCATAAAATGGGAGGTGAGCTTGGTAGGGGGGGGTACGGAAGAGGGCAGCACCTTTCAGGTGCTAGCCCACTTAGCATGCAGGAGTTAGGATGGGGCTCTGGCCACCAGCACAATAGGGACCCAGACTTCTGGGCGCCCATAAACTGCGAGGAGGTGGCAGGGGCAGGTGACGACAGGCAATCACTGCCCCTGACACCCACATCAAAGGCCCCGCTCCCATCCGTGTGGATGGGAGACAAAGGGCCGGTTGATGCTTCAAAGGGAAAGGGGGGCTGCCTGCCCTCAGGCCCCTTCTGACCTATATCTGAAGCCGAGCAATCAGCCTCCTGTCTTCTTTTCCCCAGCCCCTGCTGCATGGCAGGAACACTGCCGCCGCCTCTCTGCGAGAGAGAGGCAATTGTAAGTAAAAACTGCCTCCCTCCCACCCTTTGGTAGACACACTACCAACTTGTGAACAGTGGACAACAGGACAGGCACCAATGGAAAACCTAAAACTAAAGGTTTTAGAAGGTGGCAACAACCAAAGGCATTAGTGCACAAGATGGTTCGAAAAACAAGTTACCACAGTTCTAATGTAAGTGGTAAGTATCAATCAGCGCCAACGCTGCAGGTGGTAACGTCACAGAAAGTAAGTATAATAGGCCTCTCGGGATGTAATTAAATCACAAAAACCACAGGAGCAGGTTGCCTGCTCGAGGTTAGTTGTAGTTAGCCGAAGCCCAACGATCCACCTTCAGGGAGGTGAAAACTTAGCATAAAAGGCAAACGCTTTTCCAAAAGCCATGTAGGTTCACAGGAACATGCAAAGAAAAAAGTTATCATGTAGAGTTAGTTGTGTTCCGAAGCCCAGGAGATGCCTCTCTGGTTTTAATCTAAATAACCAAACCACATGGGCGGGTGGCCAAACTTGAAGCAAAAGTGGAAGGAAGCCGAGGAGCGGTAAAATGCCCCAAAGCAGTCAGGTAAATATGCAAATCAAAAGGGCAGGTTGCCAAACTTTAGGTAAAGTCTGAGGCAAGCTGAAGTCCAGTCCATGACTCACGGGAACTAAGTAAATTACTAACCCATAGGGGCAGGTGTCCAAACTATAGGAAAAGTCTGAGGCAAGCTGAAGTCCAGTCCATGCCTCACGGGAACTAAGTACCGATAGGGGCAGGTGTCCAAACTATAGGAAAAGTTGAGGAAAACTGAAGCCAAGGAAATGCTGCAAGGTTCACGAATAGAAAAACCAAACCACAGAGGCAGGTTGCCACACTTGAAGTATGTATTGACACAAGCAGAAGCCCAGTTATCCGCCAGTAAGGAGGAAAAATCATAAAATACCAAGTAGGCTACACCTTACGAGGCCTTCAAAATGGTCAAATAACAATTATAATTCAAAGGCCAAGAATGGAGATAAACACAGGCAAGGGATCAAGAATCCAACTAGAAAAACACAGGCTCATAGAACCCACCCCGACGAGAAGCAATGCAATAAAAACACATAGGTGTTGTTTCAAACACAAGTGGATTATGAGCAAAGTAAAACCCCAATTTTAACACCAAATTGGGATACACAAAGGCTAAAACGCCTTAAAAAAATAGTCAAAAGAGAATAATATACAAATGCAATGGCTCAAAGAACCCACCCCCGAGGAGAAACAATGCTATAACAACGCATTGGGGGTTTCAAACACAAGTGGACCATGAGCTAAGTGAACGCAGAAAGGCTAAATCATGTTCAAAATGGTTAGTTATTAAAACACAGGCTCATAGAACCCACCCCCGAGGAAAACAATGCAATGGTCACGGTGGGGTGGGATGGTTGGGTGATGGCTGAAGTTTCCATGCTGTCTTGTATCCACATCAGGTCAATTTATAGATCAGTTTGCATTGGACACATTCAGGAAGGTCCCTCGTCAAGAGGCCGTAAGTGGATTCTGGTATGGCGACTGCCAATCTTAAAGCAGTTCGTAGTTGTTGGGCCCATGTTGTGTCTGATACTGGTTGAAGCACTGTATGTGTTGAGCAGTTGTTCCCTTATCTTGTGCACGCTGCGGTTACTAATTTAGACCACTGATTGGCAGTCAGCACATTGTTGTTAATCTGCGTGGACTCTGCTATTGATCTATGAGGACTTATCCAATCTAGGCCCAGCCTACTCATCATTTCTTATCAAGGACTCTAGCATCACGGTCTCAAGTAAGGTGAAAACACTTGGCACATACCTGCAATCCTCATTAGGAGCAGATGCTCAGGTCACTTTTCTTAAAAAAAACTGCCAATACTACCAGAGATTACTACGCCGCATTAGGCCATATCTCAACGTCACAAATTACGCCACCATTGGTAGAGCCACGATTTTGTCCCGACTGGATTATGGGAATGCGCTGATGCTCGGTTCAAGTAACTCTTGCATTAAACAATGCCAGATAATCCAGAACAACGCTGTTAGAACTATTACCGGGAAGTCTAAGCGTGAGCACATCACCCATGACCGAATAGGCCTTCACTGGCTCGGCATTGAGGAGCGTATTAAATTCAAATCCCTGACACTTGTCCACCGCTGTCTTTTTGGCACGGCTCCTACATACCTAGAGAAGGAATTTCTTTGGTATGAACCAAGCCGCTGTCTTAGATCAGCAAAAAAAGGGCTACTCAAAGTTAGCCACACTAGAGTCAAAGCTACTGGACTCGGGAGAGCTTTCCCCACCAAAGCTATTGCGCTCTGGAACGAGCTTCCTGACAATCTCAGATTGGAAAGTAGCTACTCGCTATTTAGGAAGCAGCTGAAAACGTTACTTTTTCGGTAATTGGTTACATATTCAGCATGGACTCCCTTGAGTCCCCCGTCCTCTCTTTTTTATGTTGTCCTGTGATCTGTCCTCTCGTGTGCTTGTCGCGCCCTGATGCTTGCGAGCTTCGGCGCGTTATAAATATATAAATAAATAAATAAATAAATAAATAACAACCCATAGGGGGTTTCAAAACGCAAGTGGATCATGCGGGGATCATGAACAGGGAAAAATCCTAGTAAGGCTCAAAGAACCCACCCCCGATGAAAAACAATCTGATAAAAGCACATAGGGGGTTCAAAACACAAGTGGATCGTGAGCAGGGGAAAATCTCAGTAAGGCTCAAAGAACCCACCCCGAAGAAAAAGAATCCAAGAAAAGCGCATAGGGGGTTCAAAACACAAGTGGATTGAGAGCAGGGAAAATCGTAGTAAGGCTCAAAGAACCCACCCCCGAAGAAAAACAATCCAACAAAAGTGCATAGGGGGGTTCAAAACACAAGTGGATCATGAGATAAGTGGATGCACACAGGCTCGTAAAACCCACCCCCCCCGAGGAGAAACAATGCAATAATGCATAGGGGGTTTCAAAGGCAAATGGACCGTGTGCTAAGCGAACTCTGTAAGGATAAAACACCTTCCAAAAATTGTCAAATACGAATAATATACAAATGCAAAGGCTCAAAGAACCCACCCCCTAGGAAAACAATGCAATAACAACGCATAGGGGGTTCAAGCACAAGTGGATCATGAGCGGAGAAAAATCCAATTAATGATCAAAGAGCCCACCCTCGCGAGGAAACAATGCAACAACAACGCACTGGGGGTTTCAAACACAAGTGGATCACGAGCCAAAAGAACGGCAATCCTTTATCCTGTAAACCCCAGATCAGGTTGGATGTAAGTGGAAGAAAATATTACTATTTTGTATTTGTATTTATTTTATTTATAAACCGCACCAGGCCCGAGGGCATCTGGGCGCAGAACTTAGTTACATGATGGTGAGAATTGAGCAAAGCATTACAATAGTTACAGTTATATACATACAGTTATATACATTACAGACACAAGATACATTACAACATTTAATTATATACATCAGAGCAGGCACGCGATGAACACATACCTATTTACAAGTAGTGGAGTTGACAGCTATTACATGACCTGAGGTTGACGATGCGAGGATAGGGGCGTATCTTGGGCAGAAAGCCAACTTCTAGCCAAGTGTTTGAATCTTTGGAAGGAGGGTTCAGCTCTTAGCGAGTTAGGAAGCGAGTTCCATAATTTAAATGCCATAACTGGGAAGCTAGTCCCGCCAGATCTCTGGAGGTTAAAGCGTGGTATGGACAGGCAGTTGGTCTGAGCATTTCTCCGGGGGTCTGTTGGAATTGATGAGGGAGAATCTATTGGCCAGGTAATTTGGAGCTTGGTGGGATAGGCATTTGTGAGTGATGGCAAGTGTTTTCAGCGATATACATTGTGAAACTGAGAGCCAGCATATGGTGCGTTTGGTGTCAGAGATATGTTGGCTTCTAGGGATGTTGAGTGCAGATCTAATAGCATTATTTTGGGTTATTTGAAGCTTGTTTAGGTTACAAGTGTTGGAGCCCAGGTAGAGGGCATTGCAGTAATCAATGTTAGACAGTAAAAGATTCCTGGCAAGTGTGATGCAATTGGCTGGTGATAAGAAAGGGCGACTGGCTGAGATCAGCTTGCAGGTGTAAGCCACGGTGGAGGCTACTGCATTCGTTTGTCTGGCCAGAGAGAGGGTGTAGTCGATGTAGATCCCTAAAGTTTTGGTATCCTTGGAAACTTTAATGATGTTACTGTCAATGGTGAATGATTTAAACATTGGGTCCAGTTTGGCAAGTCTTTGGTGAGAGCCGAGGATGAGGATCTCTGTCTTTTCATCATTAAGACAGAGACCATGCTGTGCCATCCAGGCTTGGATGACTTGGTAGATGGCATTAATGGCAAGGGAGTCAGTAGCGTGGTCACCTGAGATTGGGATGAGTAGCTGGGTGTCATCAGCATAATAAGTGTATGTGACACCCAGATAGTCCAAAATATCAACGAGAGGCTTTGTAAATGCATTGTAAAGAGTAGGGGAGACGCATGATCCTTGTGGTACGCCACAAGTGACAGGCGAAGGTAAGGCTGCAGCTAAAGGTGAGAATACTCGCATCGATCTATTATCCAGGAATGAACTAATCCAGGCAGAGGCTTTGTCAGAGAAATTATCGGTTAGTTTGAGGTGTCTACATAGTATTTAGTGATTTACAAAATCGAATGCTGCAGAGAGGTCGAGTAGGAGCAGTAGTGCAAATTTACCCTTATCTCTTAGGTCTTCAATCTGGGTTTCGAGATTGATCAGGGTAGTTTCAGTACCGTGTCGCGGTCGAAATCCAGATTGTCTCAGTCCCAAGAGTTTGTTAGTTTCAAGATATTCTTGAATCTGTAGGTAGGCTGCTTGATCGAGTATTTTTAGAAGAAAAGGCACCGTGGTGATGGGCCTGTGGTTGGTGGGTATGTTAGCATCTAGGCTAGGTTTTCTTAGGAGCGGGATAACCCAAGCATCCTTCAAGTTATCCGGTACGATCCTGGTGTTAAAGGAAGAATTAATGATGGAGGTGATGAATGGGGCTAGTTCATGGGCAGCCTCCTTGATGATGGGCGCAGGGCAAAGGTCCCCTTGGCAATTGGAAGGCTTAAGGCTGTTGACGATAGTTTCTACTTCAGAAACAGACAGGAGAGAGAAGCTGAAGGGAGCCAGCAAGTCAAGGCTAGGGAAATGTGTAACTGATTGAGTGATGGCTTGCGAATTGAGTAATAAGCTAGTTTGTTTGTCGTTAATTTTGGCTTGGAGGGAGGCTACCTTGCCAAGGAGTGTGTTTTGAATATTAGTGCACCAGGTGCTATCTTTGGTACAAGTGTCAGGTGCAGTGACAGGGGTTTCGAATTCTTTGAGGATTCTGAACAGCTCTTTAGTATTGGATTTGGCTTGTTCAATCCGATTATTGTAAGTGTCTTTTTTTGCCTGGAATATGGCTTCTTTATAATTTAGGGTCACTAGGATAATGCGGGCTTTGTTAGATTCAGTCGGGTTACTTATCAGTGTGCTTCAGCATTCCGTTTGACTTTGCGTAGAGTTCTGAGCTTAGGTGTAAACCATGAGTTGAGGTGTGCTCGCGGTTTAGGTTTTCTCAGTTTAGAAGGGCCGATGTAATCAAGGGCTTTTAGCATGGACTGTTTAAAGGTGTCAATTAGGATAGTAGGACCATTGCATGAATGAGCCTGTTCACTGAGAATAGGTAGGATGAGAGGGAGGAGTTTTTCACAGGTTATGTTACGCTTATTTCTTGTGGGAATAGCCGGGCGATGTCGGGAGTCGAGCTAGTAAGCTTGGCAGGGATGTTAAAGGTGATAATATGGTGGTCCGTCCACGTACACGGTTGGTTAGAATCAACAGTAATGTCACAGTTAAGGTCTACTATCCAATCAAGGTTTCTACCCTTAGAGTGTGTAGGTTTATTGATAAGCTGAGTGAAGCCTAGATTTGTGAGAATATTGTCAATCACCAAGGCAGCGGTGTCATTGGAGTCAGAGAAGCCTAGGTTGAAATCACCTAGAGCAATGATTTAAGAGTTGGCTTTAGTATTGTTTGTCATAATGTTGGATACATTTTCTGAGAAGGTCGATAGGGGCCCTGGGGGCCTGTATACTAAGTATAATGTAATGGTGTGGTTAGCGGTACTAGTCAGTTTGACTGTCATCAATTCTGCTGAGGGGATCTGCTGTACTGAGGATAGTCGTGCGTTTAGAGAGTTTTTGTGGATGATAGCAATGCCACCTCCTTTGGTTTGATTTGAGTTACGGTCATGTCTAATGAAGTTATACTCAGGGGGGATGGCAAGCAAGAGTAGGGGACCTGAGGCTGCGTGGAGCCAAGTTTCAGTAATGGCTATGAAGTCTAGGTCATGGGAACGGATGAGATCGGCCACATCCAAAGCATGGGCTGTAAGAGACCTGGCGTTAATTAACGCTCCTTTAATCGCTTTCGTATTAGTGTTCTTGGCTTGGGTAGGTGTAGGAAGAGGAGTGGCGGTCCTGACCAATGGGTGTGAGTGTTTATTTTACAAGGTGAGAGTCAGGTGGTGGTGGGAGGCATGGGGGAGTCTGGATCTGAGTCTAGAGTTCCTCGCCGAGATAGAACAAGGTTGGTTTGGCGTGGGTCTGGAGGCGAAATGTTGGATCCATATGGCAGGGTTGTTGAGGGTTGTTTGTTGTTAATTTTGGCTTGGAGGGCGGCTACCTTGCCAAGGAGTGCGTTTTGAATGTTAGTGCACCAGGTGCTATCTTTGGTACAAGTGTACAAGGGGACACACAAAAAGTGGCACCAGAGCGATAAGAAGGTATGTGCATGCCTAAGAGGGCGGAACAGCACACAACAATTGATGTAAGGCTCCGCCGCTTCACCATCCATGGAAACGACAAAAAGAATGCAGAAGAAAGTCAACTGCAAAGTCAAAGAAGAGAGACCAGGCACAGCTCACATGCTGGACCTACCAAATACACCGGACACAGCTTACATGCTGGGTCCACCGAACGTCACAAGCTTTTGTATGAAGGGTGGCAGGATTCAGCCTCGTGTTGGCCCTACCTGGTAGTAGGGTCCCCGCTCACCTGATCCCTTGTTCCCCAAAATATTTGTGTGATACTATCATTATGTTGGTTGGTTGGTTTTCTTTCCACTACAGTTTATGATATAATAAAGCTTGTGGCAAAAGTTTTTCCACCCTACCTCTTGTTTGGCCTCATCTTCTGTCACCTGTCACCTGCATGCCTCCCTCACACCAAAACACTTCCAGCCTTATGAGCGGAGGCGAGTTAGCTGTAGCACCACTATGGCCACATCAAATGAACGGAGGCTAGTTGGCTGTTGCCCACTGTGGCCGTGCTGTAAGGGGCCCTATCACCACAATGGCCTGGCAAAAAGGCCCACGCCACAACAGGGCACACCGATGAATGAGGCTGAACGTGCATTTGTGCATCGAGGTGTTCGAGGCATAGACAGGGTAGGGCCTGAGCGGTCAAGGCACACCCAAAATCTGTAAATTCAGCACTGTGTGGGACTTAACAGATGATAATGTCACTGCGGTGGGCCCCGCTGCATTAGCTTCAGACCCCACTTGTTTGACAATCCTGGCTACGCCTCTGCCAGGTCGCCTCTAAACGACAGTCCGCCGCCAAGGCAGAGCTGGACACAACGGGCGTGTTCCCAGGTATCTGACTTCGGAATGGCTCCCATTTGGCCCCAAAGGAGGCCGACTCCGCTCCAGTCCCAACACGCTTATGCTCCTGAATGAGTGCATTTCCGAAAAAGTGAAGGAGGGCTAGAAGCCGACTCCTGAGCTCGAGGCTCTACCAGACACATTTAAGAGTTAATTATATTTTTCGGGCTATAGTATGGTCAATTAGCATCAAGACGTAGATGCAAGGCTTTGAGTGGCGGGAGCATGGGCGCAACACCATTGACCCAATTAGGCGGCAAGCCCCACCCTCCCCCATGGGAACCACGCTTTGTAAATCAGGCCCAATGTGTATAAAATAGGAAAGCTACCATTCCAATATTAGTTTTATACCAATGATGTGCGCTAGCTTGACATGAAAAAGCATGGGTTGCCTTTATGTGGCTATCACATGATCTTAACCTCATATATTACAGCAAGCTGGAGATGTGTGACCTATGTACACAATTCCCTTTAGAGTTCGGCCATGTTCATTATTATCACGGCACATTAAAAAGCATGTTGCAGTGTCCTCGCCTGTGCGTGCTTGGAATGGTGGGTGCGTAGTCGTGTGGAATGTATGGTGCGTGGTGTGGAATGGGTGTGCGTAGTGCTGAGCCCGTTGGGCGTGGATGTCGGAGGGAGCACAGGGTCGTTGCTCAAGATAAATAAAGTTGCTTTGCTGCTCACCAAGAAGTCACTGCTTCTTTCATTCCAACACTACACATGTATAAAATGTATGTCTCAATGTTAATACACATTATTTTTTACCTGTGCCTTTGTTCATTTATTTGTATGGCGTGGAGGGGGTTCTGGAATGAAATGGCCTTTTCTGCAACCTCCATCATCTCTGTCATACAAAAGCACAAGCATTTACCACAGTGATATATGGTACCCAGTCAATATTTCTAAAACATTACAGAGTGGTTCATTTCTGAGTGGACCATAATACCGAAAATCTCAGAAAACATTAAATAAATATATAAAGGGTAGTGAGGTAAAGGGGTTAAAATCAGTCAGGATGGGGTTGGGGTGGCGCTATAAGGCTAATAAACACAGGGGGCTTAGGGCGGGGGGACCGCAATGAAATGTACCTTCTCTGTAATGTCTGTCGGTAAAATCACATATAACCAAATATATTTACCTTGTGCCCATGCAGCCCCTCCAGACAGTTCAGGGAGGCACTCACATTGGCATGAGCTTTCCTGATCCTTGCGACAACGCTCTGGACACACCAGAATGTCCTTGGGAGAATCAATTATGGATGAGCCTATGTTGATCTTGTTACACTTCTCATACTTATTTTGCCACACATGTGTGCTCCCCTGAATTTGCCCTCTACCATGAGGCGAGGCATGACAGAATGCGCACTCATGCTTAATTTGCCTTGCATGTTTGTTCACCTCAATTTGCTCCCTGTACCATGAGGTGAGGCTTGCCAGAATGTGAACTCATGCTTATTTTGCCATGCATGTTTGATCACCTGAATTTTGCCCCTTCTCCATGAGGCAAGGCTTGCCAAAAGGTGCACTCATACTAATTTTGACACGCATGTTTGCTCACCTGAATTGGCCCCCTGCAACATGAGGTGAGGCTTGTCAGAATGTGCACTCATACTTATTTTGACACACGTGTTTGCTCACCTGAATATTCCCCTTGTACCATGAGGCGAGGCTTGCCAGAATGTGCACTCATGCTTATTTCATTTTGCCACGCATGTGTGCTCCCCTGAATTTGCCCCATTTACTATGAGGCGAGGCTTGTCAGAATGTGCACTTATGCTTATTTTGCCATGCATGTTTGCTCACCTGAATTTGCTCCCTGTACCATGAGGCGAGGCTTGCCAGAATGTACACTCATGCTTATTTTGCCACACATGTTTGCTCACCTGAATTTTCCCCCTGTAACATAAGGTGAGGCTTGCCGGAATGTGCACTCAAACCTATTTTGCCACGCATGTTTGCTCACCTGACCTTGCCCCCTGTACCATGAGGCGAGACTTGCCAGAATGTGCACTTATGCTTATTTTGCCATGCATGTTTGCTCACCTGAATTTGCTCCCTGTACCATGAGGCGAGGCTTGCCAGAATGTACACTCATGCTTATTTTGCCACACATGTTTGCTCACCTGAATTTTCCCCCTGTAACATAAGGTGAGGCTTGCCGGAATGTGCACTCAAACCTATTTTGCCACGCATGTTTGCTCACCTGACCTTGCCCCCTGTACCATGAGGCGAGACTTGCCAGAATGTGCACTCATACTTATTTTGCCAAGCATGTTTGCTCACCTGAATTAGCCCCATGTACCATGAGGTGAGGCTTGGCAAAATGGGCACTCATATGTACTTTGCAACGCATGTTTGCTCACCTGAATTTTTCCCCTGCTCCATGAGGCAAGGCTTGCCAAAAGGTGCACTCATACTAATTTTGACACACATGTTTTCTCACCTGA
Organism: Ambystoma mexicanum; assembly: GCF_040938575.1. NCBI lineage: Eukaryota > Metazoa > Chordata > Amphibia > Caudata > Ambystomatidae > Ambystoma > Ambystoma mexicanum. Next base: position 9,226,777 of record NC_090921.1, on the reverse strand, counting down.
ATTTGCCCTCTGCACCATGAGACAAGGCTTCCCAGAATGTGCACTCATGCTTATTTTGCCACGCATGTTTGCTCACCTGAATTAGCCCCCTGTACCAGGAGGTGAGGCTTGGCATAATGTGCACTCATATGTATTTTGCAACACATGTTTGCTCACCTGAATTTCCCCCCTGCTCCATGAGGCGAGGCTTGCCAAAAGGTGCACTCATACTTATTTTGACACGTGTGTTTGCTCACCTGAATTTCCCCCCTGCTCCATGAGGCGAGGCTTGCCAAAAGGTGCACTCATACTTATTTTGACACGTGTGTTTGCTCACCTGAATTTCCCCCTGTAACATGAGGCGAGGCTTGCCTGAATGTGCACTCATACTTATTTTGCCACGCATGTTGGCTCACCTGAATTAGCCCCCTGTACCATGAGGTGAGGCTTGGCAAAATGTGCACTCATATGTATTTTGCAATGCAAGTTTGCTCACCTGAATTTTCCCCCTGCTCAATGAGGCATGGCTTGCCAAAAGGTGCACTCATACTAATTTTGACACGCATGTTTGCTCACCTGAATTTGCCCCCTGCACCATGAGGTGCGTCTTGCAAAATGTGCACTCATACTTATTTTATTTTGCCACGCATGTTTGCTCACCTGAATGTTCCCCCTGCTCCTTGAGGCAAGGCTTTCCAGAATGTGCACTCATACTTAGTTTGCGGTGTATGTTTGCTCACCTGAATTTGCCCCCTGTACCATGAGGCAGACCTGCCAGAATGTGCTTTCATACTTATTTTGCCATGCATGATTGCTCACCAAAATGTGCCCTGTGTACCATGAGGCAAGGCCTGCCAGAATGTGCACTTATACATATTTTGCCACGTATGCTTGCTCATCTGAATTTGCCCCCTGTACCATGAGGCGAGTATGGCCAGAATGTGCACTCATACTTATTTTGCCACACATGTCTGCTCACCTCAATTTGTCCCTGTACCATGAGGCAAACTTTGCCAGAATGTGCACTCATACTTATTTTTCCACTAATGTTTTCTCATCTGAATTTGCCCCCTGTACCATGAGGCGAGACTTGCCAGAATGTGCACTCATACTTAATTTCCCACGCTTGTTTGCTCACCTGAATTTGCCCCCTGTACCATGAGGTGATGCGTGCCAGAATGTGCACTCATACTTACTTTGCCACACATTTTTGCTTTCCTGAATTTATCCCCTGCTCCATGAAGCGAAGCTTTCCAGAATGTGCACCCATACTTATTTTGCCACGCATGTATGCTCACCTGAATTTGCCCACTATGCCTTGAGGCGAGGCTTGCCAGAATGTGCACTCATATTTATTTTGACACTCTTGTTTTCTCACCTGACCTTGCCCTTGTATTATGAGACAAGACTTGCCAGAACTTGCACTCATACCTATTTTGCCATTCTTGTTTGCTCACCTGTCCTTGCCCCTGTACCATGAGGCGAGGCTTGCCAGAATGTGCACTCATACTTATTTAGCCACGCATGTTTGCTCACCTGAATTTTCCCCCTGCTCCATGAGGCGAGGCTTGCCAGAATGTGCACTCATACATATTTTGACACTCTTGTTTGCTCACCTGACCTTGCCCCCTGTACCATGATGCAAGACTTGCCAGAATGTGCACTCATATTTATTTTGCCACACATATTTGCTCACCTGAATTTGCCCCCTGTACCAGGTGGCGAGACTTGCCAGAATGTGCACTCATACTTATTTTGCCACGCATGTTTCCTCACCTGAATTTCCCCTCTGTACCATGAGGCGAGGCTTGCCAGAATGTGAACTCATACTTATTTTGCTGTGCATGTTTGCTCACCTGAATTTGCCTCCTGTACTATGAGGCGAGGCGTGCCATCATGTGCACTCATACTTACTTTGCCACACATTTTTGCTCATCAGAATTTGCCCCCTGTACTGTGAGGCAAGGCTTGCCAGAATGTGCACTCATATTTATTTTGCCACGCGTGTTTGCTCATCAGAATTTTCCCCCTGTTCCATGAGTGGAGGCTTGCCAGAAAGTGCACTCTTACTTCTTTTGCCACACATGTTTGCTCACCTCAATTTGTCCCTGTACCATGAGGCAAACTTTGCCATAATGTGCACTCATACTTATTTTTCCACAAATGTTTTCTCATCTGAATTTGCCCCCTTTACCATGAGGCGAGGCTTGCCAGAATGTGCACTCATACTTATTTTGCCACGCATGTTTGCTCACCTTTATTTGCCACCTGTACCATGAGGCGAGACTTGCCAGAATGTGCACTTATGTTTAATTTGCCACGCTTGTTTGCTCACCTGAATTTGCCCCCTGTACCTTGAGGTGAGGCTTGCTAGAATGTGCACTCATACTTATTTTGACACTCTTGTATGTTCACCTGAATTTGCCCCCTGTACCATGAGGTGATGCGTGCCAGAATGTGCACTCATACTTACTTTGCCACACATGTTTGCTCATCTGAATTTGCCCCCTGTACCGTGAGGCGAGCATGGCCAGAATGTGCATTCATACTTATTTTTCCACACATGTCTGCTCACCTCAATTTGTCCCTGTACCATGAGGCAAACTTTGCCATAATGTGCACTCATACTTATTTTTCCACAAATGTTTTCTCATCTGAATTTGCCCCCTGTACCATGAGGCGAGGCTTGCCAGAATGTGCACTCATACTTATTTTGCCACGCATGTTTGCTCACCTTTATTTGCCACCTGTACCATGAGGCGAGACTTGCCAGAATGTGCACTTATGTTTAATTTGCCACGCTTGTTTGCTCACCTGAATTTGCCCCCTGTACCATGAGGCGAGACTTGCCAGAATGTGCACTTATGTTTAATTTGCCACGCTTGTTTGCTCACCTGAATTTGCACCCTGTTCCTTGAGGTGAGGGGTGCTAGAATGTGCACTCATACTTATTTTGACACTCTTGTATGTTCACCTGAATTTGCCCCCTGTACCATGAGATGATGCGTGCCAGAATGTGCACTCATACTTACTTTGCCACACATGTTTGCTCATCTCAATTTGCCCCCTGTACCGTGAGGTGAGTATGGCCAGAATGTGCACTCATACTTATTTTGCGACACATGTCTGCTCACCTCAATTTGTCCCTGTTCCATGAGGCAAACTTTGCCAGAATGTGCACTCATACTTATTTTTCCACAAATGTTTTCTCATCTGAATTTGCCCCGTGTACCATGAGGCAAGGCTTGCCAGAATGTGCACTCATACTTATTTTGCCATGCATGTTTGCTCACCTTTATTTGCCCCCTGTACCATGAGGCGAGACTTGCCAGAATGTGCACTCATACTTAATTTGCCACGCTTGTTTGCTCACCTGAATTTGCCTCCTGTACCATGAGGTGAGGCTTGCCAGAATGTGCACTCAGACTTATTTTGCCGTGCATGTTTGCTCACCTGAATTTGCCTCCTGTACCTTGAGGCGAGGCGTGCCATAATGTGTACTCTTACTTCTTTTGCCACACATGTTTGCTCACCTGAATTTGCCCACTGTACCATGAGGCGAAGTTTTCCAGAGTGTACAGTCATACATATTTTGCAGTGCAAGTTTGCTTACTGAATTTGCACCCTGTACCATGAGGCGGGGATTGCCAGAATGTGCACTCATACTTATTTTGCCAAGCATGTTTGCTCACCAGAATTTTCCCTCTGTAACCTGAGGGGAGGCTTGCCAGAATGTGCACTCATATTTATTTTGACACTCTTATTTGCTCACCTGACCTTGTCCCCTGTACCGTGAGGCGAGGCTTGCCAGAATGTGCACTCATACCTATTTTGCAACACATGTCTGCCCACCTCAATTTGTCTCTGTACCATGAGGCAAACTTTGCCAGAATGTGCACTCATACTTATTTTTCCACAAATGTTTTCTCATCTGAATTTGCTCCCTGTACCATGAGGCGAGGCTTGCCAGAATGTGCACTCATACTTATTTTGCTACGCATATTTGCTCACCTGAATTTGCCCCCTGTACCTTCAGGCGAGGCTTGCTAGAATGTGCACTCATACTTATTTTGACACTCTTGTATGTTCACCTGAATTTGCCCCCTGTACCATGAGGTGATGCGTGCCAGAATGTGGACTCATACTTACTTTGCCACACGTGTTTGCTCATCTGAATTTGCCCCCTGTACCGTGAGGTGTGTATGGCCAGAATGTGCACTCATACTTATTTTTCCACACATGTCTGCTCACCTCAATTTGTCCCTGTACCATGAGGCAAACTTTGCCAGAATGTGCACTCATTCTTATTTTTACATGAATGTTTTCTCATCTGAATTTGCCCCCTGTACCATGAGGCTTGCCAGAATGTGCACTCATACTCATTTTGCCACGCATGTTTGCTCACCTTTATTTGCCATGAGGCGAGACTTGCCAGAATGAGCACTCATACTTAATTTGCCACGCTTGTTTGCTTACCTGAATTTGCCCCCTGTACCATGAGGTGAGGCTTGCCAGAATGTGCACTCATACTGATTTTGCTGTGCATGTTTGCTCACCTGAATTTGCCTCCTGTACCTTGAGGCGAGGCTTGCCTGAATGTGCACTCATACATATTTTGACATTCTTGTTTGCTCACCTGACCTTGCCCCCTGTACCATGATGCAAGACTTGCCAGAATGTGCACTCATATTTATTTTGCCACACATATTTGCTCACCTGAATTCCCCCCTGTACCATGAGGCGAGGCTTGCCAGAATGTGCACTCATACTTATTTTGCCTCGCATGTTTCCTCACCTGAATTTCCCCCCTGTACCATGAGGCGAGGCTTGCCAGAATGTGCACTCATACTTATTTTGCTGTGCATGTTTGCTCACCTGAATTTGCCTCCTGTATCTTGAGGCGAGGCGTGCCATAATGTGCACTCATACTTACTTTGCCACGCATTTTTGCTCATCAGAATTTGCACCCTGTATCTTGAGGCGAGGCGTGCCATAATGTGTACTCTTACTTCTTTTGCCACACATGTTTGCTCACCTGAATTTTCCCTCTGTAACCTGAGGCGAGGCTTGCTAGAATGTGCACTCAAACTTACTTTGACACTCTTGTATGTTCACCTGAATTTGCCCCCTGTACCATGAGGTGATGCGTGCCAGAATGTGCACTCATACTTATTTTGCCACGCATGTTTGCTCACCTGTATTTGCCCCCTGTACTCTGAGGCGAGACTTGCCAGAATGTGAAACTCATACTTAATTTGCCACACTTGTTTGCTCACCTGAATTTGCCCCCTGTACCATGAGGTGAGGCTCGCCAGAATGTGCACTCATACCTATTTTGCTGTGCATGTTTGCTCACCTGAATTTGCCTCCTGTACCTTGAGGCGAGGCTTGCCAGAATGTGCACTCATACATATTTTGACACTCTTGTTTGCTCACCTTACCTTGTCCCCTGTACCATGAGGCAAACTTTGCCAGAATGTGCACTCATACTTATTTTTCCACGAATGTTTTCTCATCTGAATTTGCCACCTGTACCATGAGACGAGGCTTGCCAGAATGTGCACTCATACTTATTTTGCCACGCATGTTTGCTCACCTGTATTTGCCCCCTGTACTCTGAGGCGAGACTTGCCAGAATGTGAAACTCATACTTAATTTGCCACACTTGTTTGCTCACCTGAATTTGCCCCCTGTACCATGAGGTGAGGCTCGCCAGAATGTGCACTCATACCTATTTTGCTGTGCATGTTTGCTCACCTGAATTTGCCTCCTGTACCTTGAGGCGAGGCTTGCCAGAATGTGCACTCATACATATTTTGACACTCTTGTTTGCTCACCTTACCTTGTCCCCTGTACCATGAGGCAAACTTTGCCAGAATGTGCACTCATACTTATTTTTCCACGAATGTTTTCTCATCTGAATTTGCCACCTGTACCATGAGACGAGGCTTGCCAGAATGTGCACTCATACTTCTTTTGCCACACATGTTTGCTCACCTGAATTTGCCCACAGTACCATGAGGCGAAGTTTTCCAGAGTGTACAGTCATACATATTTTGCAGTGCAAGTTTGCTTACTTAATTTGCATCCTGTAGCATGTGGCGGGGCTTGCCAGAATGTGCACTCATACTTATTTTGCCAAACATGTTTGCTCACCAGAATTTTCCCTCTGTAACCTGAGGGGAGGCTTGCCAGAATGTGCACTCATACTTATTTTGACACTCTTATTTGCTCACCTGACCTTGCCCCCTGTACCGTGAGGCGAGGCTTGCCAGAATGTGCACTCATACTTATTTTGCCACAAATGTCTGCTCACCTCAATTTGTCCCTGTACCATGAGGCAAACTTTGCCAGAATGTGCACTCATACTTATTTTTCCACAAATGTTTTCTCATCTGAAATTTGCCCCCTGTACCATGAGGCGAGACTTGTCAGAATGTGCACTTATGCTTAATTTGCCACGCTTGTTTGCTCACCTGAGTTTGCCCCCTGTACCTTCAGGCGAGGCTTTCTAGAATGTGCACTCATAATTATTTTGACACTCTTGTATGTTCACCTGAATTTGCCCCCTGTACCATGAGGTGATGCATGCCAGAATGTTCACTCATACTTACTTTGACACACATGTTTGCTCATCTGAATTTGCCCACTGTGCCGTGAGGCGAGTATGGCCAGAATATGCACTCATACTTATTTTGCCACACATGTCTGCTCACCTCAATTTGTCCTTGTACCATGAGGCAAACTTTGCCAGAATGTGCACTCATACTTATTTTTCCACAAATGTTTTCTCATCTGAATTTGCCTCCTGTACCATGAGGCGAAGCTTGCCAGAATGTGCACTCATACTTATTTTGCCATGCATGTTTGCTCACCTTTATTTGCCCCCTGTACTGTGAGGCGAGGCTTGCCAGAATGTGCACTCATATTTATTTTGCCACGCGTGTTTGCTCATCAGAATTTTCCCCCTGTTCCATGAGTGGAGGCTTGCCAGATAGTGTACTCTTAATTCTTTTGCCACACATGTTTGTTCACCTGAATTTGCCCTCTGTACAATGAGGCAAAGTTTTCCAGAGTGTACAGTCATATATATTTTGCAATGCAAGTTTGCTTACTGAATTTGCATCCTGTAGCATGTGGCGGGGCTTGCCAGAATGTGCACTCATACTTATTTTGCCAAACATGTTTGCTCACCAGAATTTTCCCTCTGTAACCTGAGGGGAGGCTTGCTAGAATGTGCACTCAAACTTATTTTGACACTCTTATTTGCTCACCTGACCTTGCCCCCTGTACCGTGAGGCGAGGCTTGCCAGAATGTGCACTCATACTTATTTTGCCACAAATGTCTGCTCACCTCAATTTGTCCCTGTACCATGAGGCAAACTTTGCCAGAATGTGCACTCATACTTATTTTTCCACAAATGTTTTCTCATCTGAAATTTGCCCCCTGTACCATGAGGCGAGACTTGTCAGAATGTGCACTTATGCTTAATTTGCCACGCTTGTTTGCTCACCTGAGTTTGCCCCCTGTACCTTCAGGCGAGGCTTTCTAGAATGTGCACTCATAATTATTTTGACACTCTTGTATGTTCACCTGAATTTGCCCCCTGTACCATGAGGTGATGCATGCCAGAATGTTCACTCATACTTACTTTGACACACATGTTTGCTCATCTGAATTTGCCCACTGTGCCGTGAGGCGAGTATGGCCAGAATATGCACTCATACTTATTTTGCCACACATGTCTGCTCACCTCAATTTGTCCTTGTACCATGAGGCAAACTTTGCCAGAATGTGCACTCATACTTATTTTTCCACAAATGTTTTCTCATCTGAATTTGCCTCCTGTACCATGAGGCGAAGCTTGCCAGAATGTGCACTCATACTTATTTTGCCATGCATGTTTGCTCACCTTTATTTGCCCCCTGTACTGTGAGGCGAGGCTTGCCAGAATGTGCACTCATATTTATTTTGCCACGCGTGTTTGCTCATCAGAATTTTCCCCCTGTTCCATGAGTGGAGGCTTGCCAGATAGTGTACTCTTAATTCTTTTGCCACACATGTTTGTTCACCTGAATTTGCCCTCTGTACAATGAGGCAAAGTTTTCCAGAGTGTACAGTCATATATATTTTGCAATGCAAGTTTGCTTACTGAATTTGCATCCTGTACCATGTGGCGGGGCTTGCCAGAATCTGCACTCATACTTATTTTGCCAAGCATGTTTGCTCAACAGATTTTTCCCTCTGTAACCTGAGGGGAGGCGTGCCAGAATGTGCACTCATATTTATTTTGACATTCTTATTTGCTCACCTGACCTTGCCCCCTGTACCGTGAGGCGAGGCTTGCCAGAATGTGCACTCATACTTATTTTGCCACACATGTCTGCTCACCTCAATTTGTCCCTGTACCATGAGGCAAACTTTGCCAGAATGTGCACTCATACTTATTTTTCCACAAATGTTTTCTCATCTGAAATTGCCCCTGTACCATGAGGCGATGCTTGCCAGAATGTGCACTCATACTTATTTGCCACGCATGTTTTCTCACCTTTATTTGCCCCCTGTACCATGAGGCGAGACTTGTCAGAATGTGCACTTATGCTTAATTTGCCACCTTGTTTGCTCACCTGAATTTGCCCCCTGGACCTTGAGGTGAGGCTTGCTAGAATGTGCACTCATACTTATTTTGACACTCTTGTATGTTCACCTGAATTTGCCCCCTGTACCATGAGGCGAAGCATGCCAGAAGGTGCACTCATACTTATTTTGACACGCATATTTGCTCTCCTGAATTTGCCCCCTGTACCATGAGGCGAGGATTGCCAGAATGTGCACTCATACTTAGTTTGCAGTGCATGTTTGCTCACCTGAATTGGCACCCTCTACCTTGAGGCAAGGCTTGCCAGAATGGGCACTCATATTTATTTTGACACTCTTGTTTGCTCACCTGACCTTGCCCCCTGTACCATGAGGCGAGACTTGCCAGAATGTGCACTCATACTTATTTTGCCACGCATGTTTGCTCATCTGAATTTGCCTTCTGTACCATGAGGCGACGCTTGCCACAAGGTGCACCCATACTTATTTTGCAGAGCATATATGCTCACCTGAATTTTCCCCCTGTACCTTGAGGCAAGGCTTGCCAGAATTTGCACTCATACTTATTTTGCCACGCATGTTTGCTCATCTGAATCTTCCCCCTTTACGGTGAGGTGATAATTGCCAGAATGTGCACTCATACTCATTTTGACACTCTTGTTTGCTCACCTGAATTTGCTGCCTGTACCATGAGGCAAGGCTTTCCAGAATGTGCACTCATACTTATTTTGCCACGCATATTTGCTCATCTGAATATTCCCCCTGAACCATGAGGCAAGGCTTGCCAGAATGTGCACTCATACTTATTTTGACACTCTTGTTTGCTCACCTGAATTTGCCCCCTGTACCATGAGGCGAGGATTGCCAGAATATGCACTCATACTTATTTTGCCATGATTTTTTGCTCACCTGAATTTCCCCCCTGTACCATGAGGGGAGGCTTGCTAGAATGTGCACTCATGCTTAGTTTGCAGTGCATGTTTGCTCACCTGAATTGGCACCCTGTACCTTGAGGCAAAGCTTGCCAGAATGTACACTGATATTTATTTTGACACTCTTGTTTGCTCACCTGACCTTGCCCCCTGTACCATGAGGCGAGACTTGCCAGAATGTGCACTCATACTCATTTTGCCACGCATGTTTGCTCATCTGAATTTGCCCCCTGTACCAAGAGGCGAGGCTTGCCACAAGGTGCACTCATACTTTTTTTGCCACAAATGTCTGTTCACCTCAATTTGTCCCTGTACCATGAGGCAAACTTTGCCAGAATGTGCACTCATACTTATTTTTCCACAAATGTTTTCTCATCTGAAATTGCCCCTGTACCATGAGGCGAGGCTTGCCAGAATGTGCACTCATACTTATTTTGCCACGCATGTTTGCTCACCTTTATTTGCCCCCTGTACCATGAGGCGAGACTTGTCAGAATGTGCACTTATGCTTAATTTGCCACGCTTGTTTGCTCACCTGAATTTTCCCCCCTGTACCTTGAGGTGAGGCTTGCTAGAATGTGCACTCATACTTATTTTGACACTCTTGTATGTTCACCTGAATTTGCCCCTTGTACCATGAGGTGTTGCGTGCCAGAATGTGCACTCATACTTACTTTGCCACACATGTTTGCTCATCTGAATTTGCCCCCTGTACCATGAGGCGAGACTTGCCAGAATGTGCACTCATACTTATTTTTCCACAAATGTTTTCTCATCTGAATTTGCCTCCTGTACCATGAGGCGAAGCTTGCCAGAATGTGCACTCATACTTATTTTGCCACGCATGTTTGCTCACTTTTATTTGCCCCCTGTACCATGAGGCGAGACTTGCCAGAATGTGCACTCATACTTAATTTGACACGCTTGTTTGCTCACCTGAATTTGCCCCCTGTACCATGAGGTGAGGCTCGCCAGAATGTGGACTCATACTTATTTTGCCGTGCATGTTTGCTCACCTGAATTTGCCTCCTGTACCTTGAGGCGAGGCTTGCCAGAATGTGCACTTATACATGTTTTGACACTCTTGTTTGCTCACCTTACCTTGCCCCCTGTACCATGATGCAAGACTTGCCAGAATGTGCACTCATATTTATTTTGCCACACATATTTGCTCACCTGAATTTGCCCCCTGTACCAGGTGGCGAGGCTTGCCAGAATGTCCACTCATACTTATTTTGCCACGCATGTTTCCTCACCAGAATTTCCCCCTATACCATGAGGCGAGGCTTGCCAGAATGTGCATTCATACTTAGTTTGCCGTGCATGTTTGCTCACCTGAATTTGCCTCCTGTACCTTGAGGCGAGGCGTGCCATAATGTGCACTCTTACTCAATTTGCCACGCATTTATGCTCATCAGAATTTGCCCCCTGTACTGTGAGGTGAGGCTTGGCAGAATGTGCACTCATATTTATTTTGCCACGCGTGTTTGCTCATCAGAATTTTCCCCCTGTTCCATGAGGCGAAGTTTTCCAGAGTATACACTCATACATATTTTGCAGTGCAAGTTTGCTTACTGAATTTGCATCCTGTACCATGAGGCGGGGCTTGCCAGAATGTGCACTCATACTTATTTTGCCAAACATGTTTACTCACCAGAATGTTCCCTCTGTAACCTCAGGGGAGGCTTGCCAGAATGTGCACTCCTATTTATTTTGACACACTTATTTGCTCACATGACCTTTCCCCCTGTACCCTGAGGCGAGGCTTGCCAGAATGTGCACTCATACTTATTTTACCACACATGCCTGCTCACCTCAATTTGTCCCTGTACCATGAGGCGAGGCTTGCCAGAATGTGCACTTGTGCTTAATTTGCCACACTTGTTTGCTCACCTGAATTTGCCCCCTGTACCTTGAGGCGAGGATTGCTAGAATGTGCACTAAAACTTACTTTGACACTCTTGTATGTTCACCTGAATTTGCCCCCTTTACCATGAGGTGATGCGTGCTTGAATGTGCACTCATACTTACTTTGCCACACCTGTTTGCTCATCTGAATTTGCCCCCTGTACCATGAGGCGAGAATGGCCAGAATGTGCACTCATACTTATTTTGACACACATGTCTGCTCACCTCAATTTGTCCCTGTACCATGAGGCAAACTTTGCCAGAATGTGCACTCATACTTATTTTTCCACAAATGTTTTCTCATCTGAATTTGCCCCCTGTACCATGAGACGAGGCTTGACAGAATGTGCACTCATACTTATTTTGCCACGTATGCTTGCTCACCTTTATTTGCCCCCTGTACCATGAGGCGAGACTTGCCAGAATGTGCACTCATACTTATTTTGATACTCTTGTATGTTCACCAAAATTTGCCCCCTGTACCATGAGGTGATGCATGCCAGAATGTGCACTCATACTTACTTTGCCACACATGTTTGCTCATCTGAATTTGCCCCCTGTACCGTGAGGCGAGAATGGCCAGAATGTGCACTCATACTTATTTTGCCACACATGTCTGCTCACCTCAATTTGTCCGTGTACCATGAGGCAAACTTTGCCAGAATGTGCACTCATACTTATTTTTCCACGAATGTTTTCTCATCTGAATTTGCCTCCTGTATCATGAGGCGAAGCTTACCAGAATGTGCATTCATACTTATTTTGCCACGCATGTTTGCTAACCTTTATTTGCCCCCTGTACCATGAGGCGAGACTTGCCAGAATGTGCACTCATACTTATTTTGCCATTCATGTTTGCTCACCTGAATTTGCCTCCTGTACCTTGAGGCGAGGCTTGCCAGAATGTGCACTCATACATATTTTGACACTCTTGTTTGCTCACCTGACCTTGCCCCCTGTACCATGATGCAAGACTCACCAGAATGTGCACTCATATTTATTTTGCCACACATATTTGCTCACCTCAATTTTCCCCCTGTACCAGGTGGCGAGGCTTGCCAGAATGTGCACTCATACTTATTTTGCCACGCATGTTTCCTCACCTGAATTTCCCCCCATACCATGAGGCGAGGCTTGCCAGAATGTGCACTCATACTTATTTTGCCGTGCATGTTTGCTCACCTGAATTTGCCTCCTGTACCTTGAGGCGAGGCTTGCCATAATGTGCACTCATACTTACTTTGCCACGCATTTTTGCTCATCAGAATTTGCCCCCTGTACTGTGAGGCGAGGCTTGCCAGAATGTGCACTCATATTTATTTTGCCACGCGTGTTTGCTCATCAGAATTTTCCCCCTGTTCCATGAGTGGAGACTTGCCAGAATGTGCACTCTTACTTCTTTTGCCACACATGTTTGCTCACCTGAATTTGCCCACTGTACGATGAGGCGAAGTTTTCCAGAGTATACACTCATACATATTTTGCAGTGCAAGTTTGCTTACTGAATTTACATCCTGTACCATAAGGCGGGGCTTGCCAGAATGTGCACTCATACTTATTTTGCCATGCATGTTTGCTCACGTGAATTTGCACCCGTACAATGAGGGGAGGCTTGCCAGAATGTTGCCTAATACGTATTTTGCCACGCATGCTTGCTCATCTGAATTTGTCCTGTACTATGAGGCGACGCTAGGCAGAATGTGCACTCATACTTATTTTGCCACATGTGTTTGCTCACCTGAATTTGCCCCTGTACCATGAGGTGAAGTTTGCGAGAATGTGCACTGATACTTATTTTGGGGATCATACAAAAATGTCGCTCTCATTTGTGTGTCCCAGAGTCACTGCGACGTTAGAGGCGCACAAAATGAGGGTGACATTTACTGCGCCCAAGCAGAGCAGGGGCTGCAGGGGTGTCCCCCGCTCTTCCTGGGCTCAGTACTCGGGGTCAGGGGTTGCGGGCGTGTCCCCCGCTTACCATTTCGGAATGCAGGGGAAACGTTAAAAAAAAGCACCCGGCGGCGTCAGCTCCAACCCACGTTAGTGGGAACATCTGACACCGCAGGGATCACAGAGTGCGGGTGGCACACCCAGAAATGTGCCACCCTAAAGGTAAGTGTGGTAGGGGGTTGGGAGGGGTAATGCAGGCCAGGGGAAGTGGGCACAGTGATCCATATGATCCCTGCACCGCACCAGAACTGCCGTCAGCATTTTCGGCGTTGCAGTTGTGGGCGGTGCAGTGATCACTTATTTTGTCATACATGTTTGCTCATCTGAATTTTCCCACTGTTCCGTGAGGAGAGGCTTGCCAGAATGTGCACTCATACTTATTTTGCCACGCATGTTTGCTCCTCTGAATTTACCCCGTACCATGAGGCGAGGCTTGCCAGAATGTGCACTCATACTTATTTTGCAGAGCATGTTTGCTCACCTGAATTTGCTCCTTGTAAATTGAGGCAAGGCTTGCCAGAATGTGCACTCAAATTTATTTTGACGCTCTTGCTTGCTCACCTGAACTTTCGCTCTGTAATATGAGGCAACACTTGCCAGAATGTGAACTCATACTTATTGTGCCATGCATGTTTGCTCACCTGAATTTGCCCCCTGTACCGTGAGGCGAGATTTGCCAGAATGTGCACTCCTACTTATTTTGACACTCTTGTTTGCTCACCTGAATTCGCCACCTTAACCGTGAGGTGAGGGGTGCCAGAATATGCACTCATACTTATTTTGCCATGCATGTTTGCTCACCTGAATGTGCCCCCTGTACTATGAGCCATGAGGCGTTGCTTGCCAGAATGTTCACTCATACTTATTTTGTCATGCATGTTTACTCACCTCAATTTTTCACCATCTCCATGAGACGAGGATTGCCAGAATGTGCACTCATACTTATTTTGCCATACGTGTTATCTCACCTGAATTTTCCCCTTTTACCATGAGGATAGGCTTTCCAAAATGTGCACTCATGCTTATTTTGCCACGCATGTTTGCTCACCTGAATTTTCCCCTTTTACCATGAGGAGAGGCTTGCCAGGATGTGCACGCAAACTTATTTTTGTTGTCACTCATGTTTGCTCACTTACCTAAAGTAGCCCTCTGCACCTTGTGGCATTGAGAGGCTTTACTGGAGTGTGTTTTTCAAGATATTACCTCTTGTTTGGGACCCTTTCCCTTTGCATCGTCATATACCCTGTGGTCTTTGATATCGCACTTATTGTAATTTACCATGTAACTGACCTACCAAGTCTGACCTAGCCATGAGAATAACCCCATCTCCTGATGTTAGCTCCTGCAAATTACTCACAGCCAAAGTTCCTTTCTCAAACTCAGGTACCCTAACAATATACCTATTATATAGACCACCAGAACTGATTGGCACATTTGAAGAAGACTTATCTGTAATTCTTTCTGATACTAAACTTTTCAATTTAGGTTTCAATGATCCTAACGCCCAACAGGCTCTAGTTCTCTCTAATGTACTAACAGAATTAAGTCTCACCCAAAGAGTGACCCAGGACACCGATATCAAAGGGAGAACCCTTGATTGGATTGCTGACCTCAACTGCGCAATATCCATCACTTCTATTACACCTAAAATCTGGAAAGATCCTGTCCTGTTTACCTTCACCGTGCCAACTAATACACCTAGCTCCAAGATCATTCCAATAGCTCCCCCCCTCCTTACTAGGAATAAAAGTAACATCGCTGCTGATAAGCTTATACCACTTATCGTGCCTACCCTTAACTCACGGCTGGAATCAACCAGTCCAGGCATCCTAGTAGATGATTTTAATGCCACCATGATCAAAGCTCTTGACATTATTGCTCACTTAAGTTGAAGAAAAGCAAACCTAAAGCGCATCTGACCTCTTGGTTCACTACTCACCTAAAATCTTTGAGAACAGAAAAAAGAAAACGTGAAACCATGTGGAAACTCTTTCCTACTGATGAAAACAAAATAACTTGATCAACCTAGCTACCCTTTACAAAAAGAAATAATACGTTCCAAACAAAAATCCTATAATGACAGGATTAATAAAGCCAGTTCAAGCACTAAGGAACTGTTCACTATTCTAAGGGAAATGGAATCACCCATTCCCCAGACAGTTGAATGTCTGAAGGACAAACTCTGGTGCACGAATATTCAGAACGCCTTAATGAATAACATTTCTCTCCTCCAAAGTAAGATTGCTAAAAAAAAAGCCATTCTACATAACATAGCCTAGTATAATATAGCCACAGCCTCTTCCAATAAACCTTCACATCACTTCAACTTTGCTCAAGTCTCCACCAACGAGGTAGAAAAAATCATCTCATCCCTCAAACCCTTGTGATGTCAAGGAGACAGCTGTGTTAATCAAAGATGCTGCTCGAGACCTGACACTGTTTACAAATAAACTAATTGACTCCTCTTTTATTTCTCGCACTGTCCCCAGTAATCTTACAGAGTCCTGGGTCCTACCCCTATTGAAAAAACAATAATTGGAACCATCAATCCCAACCAACTATTGGTGTATTACCACTGTACCATTTTTACTCAAGATCCTTGACAAAGTGGCCTATACCCAAATTCAAGAGTACCTAGAGAATAACCTCCTCCTTGGTGCCCGCCAATCTGGCTTTAATCAATGCCACGGCACTGAGACAGCATTAATAGATCTAAAACACAAATCGATGAACTGAAGGATCAGGGAAAACAGCACTGCTGCTAATCCTCGATCTTTCGACCGCCTTCGATCTGGTCGACCACCAAGCACTCTGTAAACGACTTGCATCAGCGGGGTATTTCTCACAAGAATCTATCAACTGGATATAATCTTTTCTAAACAAAAGGACTACAAGAGTCTTCTCTCCACTAGCAGCAGCTGATCCAATCCTGATAACCTGTGGTGTGCCACAAGGTTCTTGTGTATCCCGACTATGTACAATATATGTACCAAGCAACTGTTCGATGACCTAGACCAACTGGGTGTCACACTAACTATGCAGATGACACCCAGATCCTCATACCTCTCACTGGAGAGTATGACAAAGACATGGCCTTGGTGAATAGAACCTTATCATTCAGGCCTGGATGGCCGCACATGGCCTATGCCTGAATGATGACAAGACTGACCTCCTAATACTCAGATCTACAGCCAACCTCAAAGAATTGAGCTCAAACTATAGTGCCTTCAATATAGACGGTAATAGCATTAAAGTTGTAAAAGAATTAAAAACTCTAAGTTATTACCTCAACTCTGCCTTCACATTTCACAAACAAGTCAACGCAATGGCATCCTCGACTGCTTACACTTGCCCCCTGTACCTTGAGGCGAGGCTTGCCAGAATGCACACTCATATTTATTTTGACACTCTTGTTTGCTCACCTGACCTTGCCCCCTGTACGATGAGGCGAGACTTGCCAGAAAGTGCCCTCATGCTTATTTTGCCACGCATGTTTGCTCATCTGAATATTCCCCCATTACCATGAGGCGAGGCTTGCAAGAATGTGCACTCATACTTATTTGACACGCTTGTTTCCTCACCTGAATTTTCCCCGTGCTTCATTAGGCGAGACTTGCCAGAATTTGCACTCATACTTATTTTGCCATGCATGTTTGCTCATCTGAATTTTCCCCCTTTACGGTGAGGTGATAATTGCCAGAATGTGCACTCATACTCATTTTGACACTCTTGTTTGCTCACCTGAATTTGCCCCCTGTACCATGAGGCGAGGATTGCCAGAATATGCACTCATACTTATTTTGCCATGATTTTTTGCTCACCCGAATTTTCCCCCTGTACCATGAGGGGAGGTTTGCCAGAATGTGCACTCATACTTAGTTTGCAGTGCATGTTTGCTCACCTGAATTGGCACCCTGTACTTGAGGCAAAGCTTGCCAGAATGTGCACTGATATTTATTTTGACACTCTTGTTTGCTCACCTGACCTTGCCCCCTGTACCATGAGGCGAGACTTGCCAGAATGTGCACTCATACTTATTTTGCCACGCATGTTTGCTCTTCTGAATTTGCCCCCTGTACCATGAGGCGAAGCATGTCAGAAGGTGCACTCATACTTATTTTGACACGCATGTTTGCTCACCTGAATTTGCCCCCTGTACCATGAGGCGAGGATTGCCAGAATGTGCACTCATACTTATTTTGCCATGATTTTTTGCTCACCTGAATTTTCCCCCTGTACCATGAGGGGAGGCTTGCCAGAATGTGCACTCATACTTAGTTTGCAGTGCATGTTTGCTCACCTGAATTGGCACCCTCTACCTTGAGGCAAGGCTTGCCAGAATGTGCACTCATATTTATTTTGACACTCTTGTTTGCTCACCTGACCTTGCCCCCTGTACCATGAGGCGAGACTTGCCAGAATGTGCACTCATACTTATTTTGCCACGCATGTTTGCTCTTCTGAATTTGCCCCCTGTACCATGAGGCGAAGCATGTCAGAAGGTGCACTCATACTTATTTTGACACGCATGTTTGCTCACCTGAATTTGCCCCCTGTACCATGAGGCGAGGATTGCCAGAATGTGCACTCATACTTATTTTGCCATGATTTTTTGCTCACCTGAATTTTCCCCCTGTACCATGAGGGGAGGCTTGCCAGAATGTGCACTCATACTTAGTTTGCAGTGCATGTTTGCTCACCTGAATTGGCACCCTCTACCTTGAGGCAAGGCTTGCCAGAATGTGCACTCATATTTATTTTGACACTCTTGTTTGCTCACCTGACCTTGCCCCCTGTACCATGAGGCGAGACTTGCCAGAATGTGCACTCATACTTATTTTGCCACGCATGTTTGCTCATCTGAATTTGCCCCCTGTACCATGAGGCGACGCTTGCCACAAGGTGCACCCATACTTATTTTGCAGAGCATATTTGCTCACCTGAATTTGCCCCCTGTACCTTGTGGCAAGGCTTGCCAGAATGTGTACTCATATTTACTTTGACGCTCTTGTTTTCTCACCTGAACTTGCCCCCTGTACTAACAGGCGAGACTTGCCAGAATTTGCACTCATACTTATTTTGCCACGCATGTTTGCTCATCTGAATTTTCCCCCTTTACGGTGAGGTGATAATTGCCAGAATGTGCACTCATACTCATTTTGACACTCTTGTTTGCTCACCTGAATTTGCTGCCTGTACCATGAGGCAAGGCTTTCCAGAATGTGCACTCATACTTATTTTGCCACGCATGTTTGCTCATCTGAATATTCCCCCAGAACCATGAGGCGAGGCTTGCCAGAATGTGCACTCATACTTATTTTGACACTCTTGTTTGCTCACCTGAATTTGCCCCCTGTACCATGAGGCGAGGATTGCCAGAATATGCACTCATACTTATTTTGCCATGATTTTTTGCTCACCCGAATTTTCCCCCTGTACCATGAGGGGAGGCTTGCCAGAATGTGCACTCATACTTAGTTTGCAGTGCATGTTTGCTCACCTGAATTGGCACCCTGTACTTGAGGCAAAGCTTGCCAGAATGTGCACTCATATTTATTTTGACACTCTTGTTTGCTCACCTGACCTTGCCCCCTGTACCATGAGGCGAGATTTGCCAGAATGTGCACTCATACTTATTTTGCCACGCATGTTTGCCCATCTGAATTTGCCCCTGTACCATGAGGCGAGGCTTGCCACAAGGTGCACCCATACTTATTTTGCAGAGCATATTTGCTCATCTGAATTTGCCCCCTGTACCATGAGGTGAAGCTTGCCAAAATGTGCACTCATACTTATTTTGCCATGCATGTTTCCTCACATGAATTTTCCCTGTGCTTCATGAGGCGAGGCTTGCCAGAATGTGCAATCGTTCTTATTTTCCCATGCATGTTTGCTTACCTGAATTTTCCCCCTGCTCCATGAGGCGAGGCTTGCCAGAAGGTGCACTCATGCTTACTTTGACACGCTTGTTTGCTCACCTGAATTCGCCACCTTTACGGTGAGGGGTGCCAGAATATGCACTCATACTTATTTTGCCATACATGTTTGCTCACCTGAAGGTGCCCCCTGTACTATGAGCCATGAGGCGTAGCTTGCCAGAATGTTCACTCATACATATTTTGCCATGCATGTTTGCTCACCTCAATTTTTCACCATCTCCATGAGAGGAGAATTGCCAGAATGTGCACTCATACTTATTTTGCCATACGTGTTATCTCACCTGAATTTTCCCCTTTTACCATGAGGAGAGGCTTTCCAAAATGTGCACTCATGCTTATTTTGCCACGCATGTTTGCTCACCTGAATTTTCCCCTTTTACCATGAGGAGAGGCTTGCCAGGATGTGCACTCAAACTTATTTTTGTTGTCACTCATGTTTGCTCACTTACCTAAAGTAGCCCTCTGCACCTTGTGGCAATGAGAGGCTTTACTGGAGTGTGTTTTTCAAGATATTACCTCTTGTTTGGGACCCTTTCCCTTTGCATCGTCATATAACCTGTGGTCTTTCATATCGCACTTATTGTAATTTACCATGTAACTGACCTACCAAGTCTGACCTAGCCATGAGAATAACCCCATCTCCTGATGTTAGCTCCTGAGAATTACTCACAGCCAAAGTTCCTTTCTCAAACTCAGGTACCCTAACAATATACCTATTATATAGACCACCAGAACTGATTGGCACATTTGAAGAAGACTTATCTGTAATTCTTTCTGATACTAAACTTTTCAACTTAGGTTTCAATGATCCTAACACCCAACAGGCTCTAGTTCTCTCTAATGTACTAACAGAATTGAGTCTCACCCAAAGAGTGACCCAGGCCACCGATATCAAAGGGAGAACCCTTGATTGGATTGCCGACCTCAACTGCGCAATATCCATCACTTCTATTACACCTAAAATCTGGACAGATCCTGTCCTGTTTACCTTCACCGTGCCAACTAATACACCTAGCTCCAAGATCATTCCAATAGCGCCCCCCTCCTTACTAGGAATAAAAGTAACATCACTGCTGATAAGCTTATACCACTTATCGTGCCTACCCGTAGCTCACGGCTGAAATCAACCAGTCCAGGCATCCTAGTAGATGATTTTAATGCCACCATGATCAAAGCTCTTGACATTATTGCTCACTTAAGTTGAAGAAAAGCAAACCTAAAGCGCATCTGACCTCTTGGTTCACTACTCACCTAAAATCTTTGAGAACAGAAAAAAGAAAACGTGAAACCATGTGGAAACTCTTTCCTACTGATGAAAACAAAATAACTTGATAAACCTAGCTACCCTTTACAAAAAGAAATAATAATACGTTCCAAACAAAAATCCTATAATGATAGGATTAATAAAGCCAGTTCAAGCACTAAGGAACTGTTCGTTATTCTAAGGGAAATGGAATCACCCATTCCCCAGACAGTTGAATGTCTGAAGGACAAACTCTGGTGCACGAATATTCAGAACACCTTAATGAATAACATTTCTCTCCTCCAAAGTAAGATTGCTAACAAAAAAGACATAACATAGACTAGTATAATATATCCACAGCCTCTTCTAATAAACCTTCACATCACTTCAACTTTGCTCAAGTCTCCACCAACGAGGTAGAAAAAATCATCTCATCCCTCAAACCCTTGTGATGTCAAGGAGACAGCTGTGTTAATAAAAGATGCTGCTCGAGACCTGACACTGTTTACAAATAAACTAATTGACTCCTCTTTTATTTCTCGCACTGTCCCCAGTAATCTTAAAGAGTCCTGGGTCCTACCCCTATTGAAAAAACAATAATTGGAACCATCCATCCCAACCAACTATTGGTCTATTACCACTGTACCATTTTTACTCAAGATCCTTGACAAAGTGGCCTATACCCAAATTCAGGAGTACCTAGAGAATAACCTCCTCCTTGGTGCCCGCCAATCTGGCTTTAATCAATGCCACGGCACTGAGACAGCATTAATAGATCTAAAACACAAATCGATGAACTGAAGGATCAGGGAAAACAGCACTGCTGCTAATCCTCGATCTTTCGACCGCCTTCGATCTGGTCGACCACCAAGCACTCTGTAAACGACTTGCATCAGCGGGGTACTTCTCACAAGAATCTATCAACTGGATATAATCTTTTCTAAACAAAAGGACTACAAGAGTCTTCTCTCCACTAGCAGCAGCTGATCCAATCCTGATAACCTGTGGTGTGCCACAAGGTTCTTGTGTATCCCGACTATGTACAATATATGTACCAAGCAACTGTTCGATGACCTAGACCAACTGGGTGTCACACTAACTATGCAGATGACACCCAGATCCTCATACCTCTCATTGGCGAGTATGACAAAGACATGGCCTTGGTGAATAGAACCTTATCATTCAGGCCTGCATAGCCGCACATGGCCTATGCCTGAATGATGACAAGACTGACCTCCTAATACTCAGATCTACAGCCAACCTCAAGAAATTGAGCACAAACTATAGTGCCTTATATATAGACGGTAATAGCATTAAAGTTGTAAAAGAATTAAAAACTCTAAGTTATTACCTCACCTCTGCCTTCACATTTCACAAACAAGTCAACGCAATGGCATCCTCGACTGCTTACACTTGCCCCCTGTACCTTGAGGCGAGGCTTGCCAGAATGCACACTCATATTTATTTTGACACTCTTGTTTGCTCACCTGACCTTGCCTCCTGTACGATGAGGCGAGACCTGCCAGAAAGTGCCCTCATGCTTATTTTGCCACACATGTTTGCTCATCTGAATATTCCCCCATTACCATGAGGCGAGGCTTGCAAGAATGTGCACTCATACTTATTTTGCCACGCATGTTTGCTCATCTGAATTTGCCCCCTGCTCCATGAGGCGAGGCTTGCCAGAAGGTGCACTCATACTTATTTTGCAGAGCATATTTGCTCATCTGAATTTGCCCCCTGTACCATGAGGTGAAGCTTGCCAAAATGTGCACTCATACTTATTTGCCATGCATGTTTCCTCACATGAATTTTCCCTGTGCTTCATGAGGCGAGGCTTGCCAGAATGTGCAATCGTTCTTATTTTCCTATGCATGTTTGCTTACCTGAATTTTCCCCCTGCTCCATGAGGCAAGGCTTGCCAGAAGGTGCACTCATGCTTATTTTGACACGCTTGTTTGCTCACCTGAATTTGCCCCCTGTACCGTGAGGCGAGATTTGCCAGACTGTGCACTCATACTTATTTTGACACTCTTGTTTGCTCACCTGAATTCGCCACCTTTACCGTGAGGTGAGGGGTGCCAGAATATGCACTCATGCTTATTTTGACACGCTTGTTTGCTCACCTGAATGTGCCCCCTGTACTATGAGCCATGAGGCGTAGCTTGCCAGAAGGTTCACTCATGCTTATTTTGCCACGCATGTTTGCTCGCCTGAATTCTTCCCTTTTACCATGAGGAGAGGCTTGTCAGGATGTGCACTCAAACTTATTTTTGTTGTCACTCATGTTTGCTCACTTACCTAAAGTAGCCCTCTGCACCTTGTGGCAATGAGAGGCTTTACTGGAGTGTGTTTTTCAAGGTATTACCTCTTGTTTGGGACCCTTTCCCTTTGCATCGTCATATACCCTGTGGTCTTTGATATCGCACTTATTGTAATTTACCATGTAACTGACCTACCAAGTCTGACCTAGCCATGAGAATAACCCCATCTCCTGATGTTAGCTCCTGAGAATTACTCACAGCCAAAGTTCCTTTCTCAAACTCAGGTACCCTAACAATATACCTATTATATAGACCACCAGAACTGATTGGCACATTTGAAGAAGACTTATCTGTAATTCTTTCTGATACTAAACTTTTCAACTTAGGTTTCAATGATCCTAACACCCAACAGGCTCTAGTTCTCTCTAATGTACTAACAGAATTGAGTCTCACCCAAAGAGTGACCCAGGCCACCGATATCAAAGGGAGAACCCTTGATTGGATTGCCGACCTCAACTGCGCAATATCCATCACTTCTATTACACCTAAAATCTGGACATATCCTGTCCTGTTTACCTTCACCGTGCCAACTAATACACCTAGCTCCAAGATCATTCCAATAGCTCCCCCTCCTTACTAGGAATAAAAGTAACATCACTGCTGATAAGCTTATACCACTTATCGTGCCTACCCTTAACTCACGGCTGGACTCAACCAGTCCAGGCATCCTAGTAGATGATTTTAATGCCACCATGATCAAAGCTCTTGACATTATTGCTCACTTAAGTTGAAGAAAAGCAAACCTAAAGCGGATCTGACCTCTTGGTTCACTACTCACCTAAATTCTTTGAGAACTGAAAAAAGAAAACGTGAAACCGTGTGGAAACTCTTTCCTACTGATGAAAACAAAATAACTCGATCAACCTAGCTACCCTTTACAAAAATAAATATTACGTTCCAAACAAAAATCCTATAATGATAGGATTAATAAAGCCAGTTCAAGCACTAAGGAACTGTTCACTATTCTAAGGGAAATGGAATCACCCATTCCCCAGACACTTGAATGTCTGAAGGACAAACTCTGGTGCACGAATATTCAGAACGCCTTAATGAATAACATTTCTCTCCTCCAAAGTAAGATTGCTAACAAAAAAGCCATTCTACATAACATAGACTAGTATAATATAGCCCCAGCCTCTTCCAATAAACCTTCACATCACTTCAACTTTGCTCAAGTCTCCACCAACGAGGTAGAAAAAATCATCTCATCCCTCAATCCCTTGTGATGTCAAGGAGACAGCTGTGTTAATCAAAGATGCTGCTCGAGACCTGACAGTGTTTACAAATAAACTAATTGACACCTCTTTTATTTCTCGCACTGTCCCCAGTAATCTTAAAGAGTCCTGGGTCCTACCCCTATTGAAAAAACAATCACTGACACCGTCAATCCCAACCGACTATTG
Source organism: Ambystoma mexicanum (assembly GCF_040938575.1). Lineage (NCBI taxonomy): Eukaryota > Metazoa > Chordata > Amphibia > Caudata > Ambystomatidae > Ambystoma > Ambystoma mexicanum. Next base: position 9,202,500 of record NC_090921.1, on the reverse strand, counting down.
TCCTATTACCACAGTGCCATTTTTACTCAAGATCCTTGACAAAGTGGCCTACACCCAAATTCAGGAGTACCTAGAGAATAAACACGTTCTCGTTGTCGTTGCCCGCCAATCTGGCTTTAGGCAATGCCACGGCACTGAGACAGCATTAACAGATCTAAAACACAAATCGATGAACTGAAGGATCAGGGAAAACAGCACTGCTGCTAATCCTCGATCTTTCGACCGCCTTCGATCTTGTCGACGACCAAGCACTCTGTAAACCACTTGTCTCAGCGGGGTACTTCTCACAAGATGCTATCAACTGGATATAATCTTTTCTAAACAAAAGGACTACAAGAGTCTTCTCTCCACTAGCAGCAGCTGATCCAATCCTGATAACCTGTGGTGTGCCACAAGGTTCTTGTGTATCCCGACTATGCACAATATATGTACCAAGCCACTGTTCGATGACCTAGACCAACTGGGTGTCACACTAACTATGCAGATGACACCCAGATCCTCATACCTCTCATTGGAGAGTATGACAAAGACATGGCCTTGGTGAATAGAACCTTATCATTCAGGCTTGGATGGCCGCACATGGCCTATGCCTGAATGATGACAAGACTGACCTCCTAATACTCGGATCTACAGCCAACCTCAAAAAATTGAGCTCAAACTATAGTGCCTTCAATACAGACGGTAATAGCATTAAAGTTGTAAAAGAACTAAAAACTCTAAGTGATTACCTCAACTCTGCCTTCACATTTCACAAACAAGTCAACGCAATGGTATCCTCGACTGCTTACACTTTCCCCCTGTACCTTGAGGCGAGGCTTGCCAGAATGTGCACTCATACTTATTTTGCCACGCATGTTTGCTCATCTGAATATTCCCCCTGAACCATGAGGTGAGGCTTGCCAGAATGTGCACTCATACTTATTTTGACATGCATGTTTGCTCATCTGAATATTCCCCCTGTACCATGAGGCGAGGCTTGCCAGAATGTGCACTCATACTTATTTTGCAGCACATGTTTGCTCACCTGAATTTTCCCCCTGAACCATGAGGTGAGGCTTGCCAGAATGTGCACTCATACTTATTTTGCAGCACATGTTTGCTCACCTGAATTTTCCCCTATAATGTGAGGCGAGACTTGCCAGAATGCGCACTCATACTTACTTTGACACTCTTGTTTCCTCACCTGAATTCGCCACCTTTACCATGAGGCGAGTCTTGCCACAATGTGCACTCATACTTATTTTGCCACGCATGTTTGCTCACGTGAATTTGCCCCTTGTACCATGAGGTGAAGCTTGCAAAATGTGCACTCATACTTATTTGCCACGCATGTTTACTCACGTGAATTTTCCCTGTGCTTCATGAGGCGAGTCTTGCCAGAATGTGCAATCGTACTTATTTTGCCATGCATGTTTGCTTACCTGAATTTTCCCCCTGCTCCATGAGGCGAGGGGGAACATTTACCCCCTATAAGGTGAGGCGAGACTTGCCAGAATGCGCACTCATACTTATTTTGACACTCTTCTTTCCTCATCTGAATTCGCCACCTGTACCATGAGGCGAGTCTTGCCACAATGTGCACTCATACTTATTTTGCCATGCATGTTTGCTCACCTGAATTTGACCCCTGTACCATGAGGTGAAGCTTGCCAAATTGTGCACTCATACTTATTTGCCACGCATGTTTATTCACCTGAATTTTCCAGTGTGCTTCATGAGGCGAGGCTTGCCAGAATGTGCAATCGTACTTATTTTGCCATGCAATGTTGCTTACATGAATTTTCCCCCTGCTCCATGAGGCGAAGCATGCCAGAAGGTGCACTCATACTTATTTTGACATGCATGTTTGCTCACCTGAATTTGCCCCCTGTAGCATGAGGTGAGGATTGCCAGAATATGCACTCATACTTATTTTGCCATTATTTTTTGCTCACCTGAATTTTCCCCCTGTACCATGAGGGGAGGCTTGCCAGAATGTGCACTCATACTTAGTTTGCAGTTCATGTTTGCTCACCTGAATTGGCACCCTGTACCTTGAGGCAAGGCTTGCCAGAATGTGCACTCATATTTATTTTGACACTCTTGTTTGCTCACCTGACCTTGCCCCCTGTACCATGAGGCGAAACTTGCCAGAATGTGCACTCATACTTATATTGCCACGCATGTTTGCTCACCTGAATTTGCTGCCTGTACCATGAGGCAAGGCTTTCCAGAATGTGCACTCATACTTATTTTGCCACGCATGTTTGCTCATCTGAATATTCCCCCTGAACCATGAGGCGAGGCTTGCCAGAATGTGCACTCATACTTATTTTGCCACGCTTGTTTGCTTATCTGAATTTGCCCCCTGTACCATGAGGCGAGGCTTGCCACAAGGTGCACCCATACTTATTTTGCAGAGCATATTTGCTCACCTGAATTTGCCCCCTGTACCTTGAGGCAAGAATTGCCAGAATGTGTACTCATATTTACTTTGACGCTCTTGTTTGCTCACCTGACCTTGCCCCCTGTACCATGAGGCAAGACTTGCCAGAATGTGCACTCATACTTATTTTGCCACGCATGTTTGCTCATCTGAATATTCCCCCTGAACCGTGAGGCGAGGCTTGCCAGAATGTGCACTCATACCTATTTTGACACTCTTGTTTGCTCACCTGAATTTTCCACCTGTACCATGAGGCGAGGCTTGCCAAAATGTGCACTCATACTTATTTTGCCATGCATGTTTTCTCATCTGAATATTCCCCCTGTACCATGAGGCGAGGCTTGCCAGAATGTGCACTCATACTTATTTTGCTGCGCATGTTTGCTCACCTGAATTTGCCCCTATAATGTGAGGCGAGACTTGCCAGAATGCGCACTCATACTTATTTTGACACTCTTGTTTCTTCACCTCAATTAGCCGCCTGTACCATGAGGCGAGTCTTGCCACAATGTGCACTCATAATTATTTTGCCACGCATGTTTGCTCACCTGAATTTTTCCCCTGTACCATGAGGTGAAGCTTGCCAAAATGTGCACTCATACTTATTTGCCACGCATGTTTGCTCACCTGAATTTGCCCCCTCTACGGTGAGGCGAGACTTGCCAGAATGTGCACTCATACTTATTTTGGCACTGTTGTTTACTCACCTGAATTTGCCGCTTGTACCATGAGGCGAGACTTTCCAGAATGTGCACTCATACTTATTTTGCCACGCATGTTTGCTCATCTGAATTTTCCCCCTGTACCATGAGGGAGGGCTTTCCAGAATGTGCACTTATACTTAGTTTGCTGTGCATGTTAGCTCACCTGAATTTGCATCAAGTACCTTGAGGTGAGGCTTTCCAGAATGTGCACTCATATTTATTTTTAAACTCATGTTTGCTTACCTGCACTTGCCCACTGTACCATGAGGCGAGACTTGCCAGAAATTGCACTCATACTTATTTTGCAAAGCATATTTGCGCAACTGAATTTGCCCCCTGTACCATGAGGTGAGGCTTGCCAGAATGTGCACTCATAAGTATTTTGCCACGCATGCTTGCTCAACTGAATTTGCCTGTGTACCATGAGGCGAGGCTTTCCACAATGTGCACTCATACCTATTTTGCAGCGCCTGCTTGCTCACCTGAATTTGCCCCCTGTACCTTGAGGCAAGGCTTGCCAGAATGTGTACTCATATTTATTTTGATGCTCTTGTTTGCTCACCTGAACTTGCCTCCTGTACTAACAGGCAAGACTTGCCAGAATGTGCACTCATACTTATTTTGCAACTCTTTTTTACTCACCTGAATTTGCCTTGTACCATGAGGTGAGACTTGCCAGAATGTGCACTCATACTTATTTTGCCACGCATGTTTGCTCATCTGAATTTGCCCCCTGTACCATGAGGCGAAGCATGCCAGAAGGTGCACTCATACTTATTTTGACACGCATGTTTGCTCACCTGAATTTGCCCCCTGTACCATGAGGCGAGGATTGCCAGAATGTGCACTCATACTTATTTTGCCATGATTTTATGCTCACCTGAATTTTCCCCCTGTACCATGAGGGGAGGCTTGCCAGAATGTGCACTCATACTTAGTTTGCAGTGCATGTTTGCTCATCTGAATTTGCCCCCTGTACCATGAGGCGACGCTTGCCACAAGGTGCACCCATACTTATTTTGCAAAGCATATTTGCTCACCTGAATTTGCCCCCTGTACCTTGTGGCAAGGCTTGCCAGAATGTGTACTCATATTTACTTTGACGCTCTTGTTTTCTCACCTGAACTTGCCCCCTGTACTAACAGGCGAGACTTGCCAGAATTTGCACTCATACTTATTTTGCTACGCAAGTTTGCTCATCTGAATTTTCCCCCTTTACGGTGAGGTGATAATTGCCAGAATGTGCACTCAAACTCATTTTGACACTCTTGTTTGCTCACCTGAATTTGCTGCCTGTACCATGAGGCAAGGCTCTCAAAAATGTGCACTCATACTTATTTTGCCATGCATGTTTGCTCATCTGAATATTCCCCCAGAACCATGAGGCGAGGCTTGCCAGAATGTGCACTCATACTTATTTTGACACTCTTGTTTGCTCACCTGAATTTGCCCCCTGTACCATGAGGCGAGGCTTGCCAGAATGTGCACTCATACTTAGTTTGCCATACATGTTTGCTCACCTGAATGTGGCCCGTGTACCATGAGGCGAGGATTGCCAGAATATGCACTCATACTTATTTTGCCATGATTTTTTGCTCACCCGAATTTTCCCCCTGTACCATGAGGGGAGGCTTGCCAGAATGTGCACTCATACTTATTTGCCATGCATGTTTCCTCACATGAATTTTCCCTGTGCTTCATGAGGCGAGGCTTGCCAGAATGTGCAATCGTTCTTATTTTCCCATGCATGTTTGCTTACCTGAATTTTCCCCCTGCTCCATGATGCTGAGGCTTGCCAGAAGGTGCACTCATGCTTACTTTGACACGCATGTTTGCTCACCTGAATTTGCCCCCTGTACCGTGAGGCGAGATTTGCCAGAATGTGCACTCATAATTATTTTGACACTCTTGTTTGCTAACCTGAATTCGCCAACTTTACCGTGAGGTGAGGGGTGCCAGAATATGCACTCATACTTATTTTGCCATGCATGTTTGCTCACCTCAATTTTTCACCATTTCCATGAGACGAGGATTGCCAGAATGTGCACTCATACTTATTTTGCCATGCATGCTTGCTCATCTGAATTTGCCACCTGCACCATGAGGCGAGTCCTGCCACAATGTGCACTCATACTTAGTTTGCCATGCATGTTTGCTCACCTGAATTTGACCCCTGTACCATGACGTGAAGCTTGCCAAATTGTGCACTCATACTTATTTGCCACGCATGTTTACTCACCTGAATTTTCCCCTTGCTTCATGAGGTGAGGATTGCCAGAATGTGCAATCGTACTTATTTTGCCATGCAATGTTGCTTACCTGAATTTTCCCCCTGCTCCATGAGGTGAGGATTGCCAGAATATGCACTCATACTTATTTTGCCATGATTTTTTGCTCACCTGAATTTTCCCCCTGTACCATGAGGGGAGGCTTGCCAGAATGTGCACTCATACTTAGTTTGCAGTGCATGTTTGCTCACCTGAATTGGCACCCTGTACCTTGAGGCAAGGCTTGCCAGAATGTGCCCTCATATTTATTTTGAAACTCTTGTTTGCTCACCTGACCTTGCTCCCTGTACCATGAGGCGAGACTTGCCAGAATGTGCACTCAGACTTATATTGCCACGCATGTTTGCTCATCTGAATTTGCCCCCTGTACCATGAGGCGAGGCTTGCCACAAGGTGCACCCATACTTATTTTGCAGAGCATATTTGCTCACCTGAATTTGCCCCCTGTACCTTGAGGAAAGGCTTGCCAGAATGTGTACTCATCTTTAATTTGACGCTCTTGTTTTCTCACCTGAACTTGCCCCCTGTACTAACAGGTGAGACTTGCCAGAATTTGCACTCATACTTATTTTGCCACGCATGTTTGCTCACCTAAATTTTCCCCCTTTACGATGAGGTGATAATTGCCAGAATGTGCACTCATACTCATTTTGACACGCATGTTTGCTCATCTGAATATTCCCCCCGAACCATGAGGCGAGGCTTGCCAGAATGTGCACTCATACTTATTTTGCCACGCATGTTTGCTTATCTGAATTTGCCCCCTGTACCATGAGGCGAGACTTGCCAGAATGTGCACTCATACTTATTTTGCCACGCATGTTTGCTCATCTGAATTTGCCCCCTGTACCATGAGGCGACACTTGCCACAAGGTGCACCCATACTTATTTTGCAGAGCATATTTGCTCACCTGAATTTGCCCCCTGTACCTTGAGGCAAGGCTTGCCAGAATGTGTACTCATATTTACTTTGACGCTCTTGTTTTCTCACCTGAACTTGCCCCCTGTACTAACAGGTGAGACTTGCCAGAATTTGCACTCATACTTATTTTGCCACGCATGTTTGCTCACCTAAATTTTCCCCCTTTACGGTGAGGTGATAATTGCCAGAATGTGCACTCATACTCATTTTGACACTCTTGTTTCCTCACCTGAATTCGCCACCTGTACCATGAGGCGAGTCTTGCCACAATGTGCACTCATACTTATTTTTCCACGCATGTTTGCTCATGTGAATTTGCCCCCTGTACCATGAGGTGAAGCTTGCCAAAATGTGCACTCATACTTATTTGCCACGCATGTTTACTCACCTGAATTATCCCTGTGCTTCATGAGGCGAGTCCTGCCAGAATGTGCAATCGTACTTATTTTGCCATGAATGTTTGCTTACCTGAATTTTCCCCCTGCTCCATGAGGCGAGGGGGAACATTTACCCCCTATAAGGTGAGGCGAGACTTGCCAGAATGTGCACTCATACTTATTTTGACACTCTTGTTTCCTCACCTGAATTCGCCACCTGTAACATGAGGCGAGTCTTGCCACAATCTGCACTCATACTTATTTTGCCATGCATGCTTGCTCACCTGAATTTGACCCCTGTACCATGAGGCGAGGATTGCCAGAATAGGCACTCATACTTATTTTGCCATGATTTTTTGCTCACCTGAATTTTCCCCCTGTACCATGAGGGGAGGCTTGCCAGAATGGGCACTCATACTTAGTTTGCAGTGCATGTTTGCTCACCTGAATTGGCACCCTGTACCATGAGGCGAGACTTGCCAGAATGTGCACTCATACTTATTTTGCCACGCATGTTTGCTCATCTGAATTTGCCCCCTATACCATGAGGCGAGGCTTGCCACAAGGTGCACCATACTTATTTTGCAGAGCATAGTTGCTCACCTGAATTTGCCCCATACCATGAGGTGAAGCTTGCCAAAATGTGCACTCATACTTATTTGCCATGCATGTTTCCTCACCTGTATTTTCCCTGTGCTTCATGAGGTGAGGCTTGCCAGAATGTGCAATCATTCTTATTTTCCCATGCATGTTTGCTTACCTGAATTTTCCCCCTGCTCCATGAGGCGAGGCTTGCCAGAAGGTGCACTCATGCTTATTTTGACACACATGTTTGCTCACCTGAATTTGCCCCCTCTACCTTGAGGCAAGGCTTGCCAGAATGTGTACTCATATTTATTTTGACGCTCTTGTTTGCTCACCTGAACTTGCCCCCTGTACTAACAGGCAAGACTTGCCAGAATGTGCATCATACTTATTTTGCCACGCATGTTTTCTCACCTGAATTTGCCCCCTGTACGGTGAGGCGAGACTTGCCAGAATGTGCACTCATACTTATTTTGGCACTGTTGTTTGCTCACCTGAATTTGCTGCCTGTACCATGAGGCGAGTCTTTCAAGAATTTGCACTCATACTTATTTTGCCACGCATGTTTGCTCATCTGAATATTCTCCCTGCTCCATGAGGCGAGGCTTGTCAGAAGGTGCCCTCATACTAATTTTGACACGCATGCTTGCTCACCTGCATTTTACCACTTCTCCATGAGGTGAGGATTGCCAGAATGTACACTCAGACTTATTTTGCAGCGCATGTTTGCTCACCTCAATTTTACCACTTCTCCATGAGGTGAGGATTGCCAGAATGTACACTCAGACTTATTTTTCCCTGCATGTTTGGTCAACTGAATTTGCCCCCTGTACCGTGAGGCGAGGGTTACCAGAATGTGCACACATACTTATTTTGCCACACATGTTTGCTCACCTGAATTTGCCCCCTGTACCATGAGGCGAAGTTTGCCAGAAGGTGCACTCATATTTAAGTTGGCAGGCATGTTTGCTCACCTGAATTAACCCCATGTACCATTAGGCGAGGCTTGCCAGGATGTGCACTCATACTTATTTTACTGTGCATATTTGCTCACCTGAATTTGCCCCCTTTACCGTGAGGCGAGGCTTGCCTAAATGTGCCCTTGTTCTTATTTTGCCATGCATTGTTTGCTCACCTGAATTTGCCCCCTGTACCATGAGGCAAGGCTTTCCATAATGTGACCTTATACTTATTTGGACACTCTTGTTTGCTCACCAGAATTTGCCCACTGTACCATGAGGTGAGGCTTGCCAGAATGTGCCCTCATACTTATTTTGCCACGCATGTTTGCTCGGCTAAATTTGCCCCCTGTATCATGAGGCAAAGCTTGCCAGACTGTGCACTCATACATATTTTGCCACGCATGTTTGCTCATCAGAATTTTCCCCCAGGTTCCATGAGGCGAGGCATGCCAGAATGTACACTCATATGTATTTTGCCATACATGTTTGCTCACCTCAATTATACCCCTTCTCCATGAGGTGAGGAATTCTAGAATGTACACTCATACTTATTTTGCCCTGCATGTTTGGTCATCTGAATTTGCACCCTTTACGGCCAGACGAGACTTGCCAGAATGTGCCCTCATACTTATTTTGACACTCTTGTTTGCTCACCTGACCTTGCCCACTGTACCATGAGGCGAGACTTGCCAGAATGTGCACTCATACTTATTTTGCCACACATGTTTTCTCATCTGAATTTCCCCCTGTACCATGAGGCGAGGCTTGCCACAAGGTGCACCCATACTTATTTTGCAGAGCATATTTGCTCACCTGAATTTGCCCCCTGTACCTTGTGGCAAGGCTTGCCAGAATGTGTACTCATATTTACTTTGACGCTCTTGTTTGCTCACCTGAACTTGCCCCCTGTACTAACAGGCGAGACTTGCCAGAATTTGCACTCATACTTATTTTGCCACGCATGTTTGCTCATCTGAATTTTCCCCCTTTACGGTGAGGTGATAATTGCCAGAATGTGCACTCATACTTATTTTGCAGCACATGTTTGCTCACCTGAATTTGCCCCTATAATGTGAGGCAAGACTTGCCAGAATGCGCACTCATACTTATTTTGACACTCTTGTTTGCTCACCTGACCTTGCCCACTGTACCATGAGGCGAGACTTGCCAGAATGTGCACTCATACTTATTTTGACACTCTTGTTTGCTCACCTGACCTTGCCCACTGTACCATGAGGCGAGACTTGCCAGAATGTGCACTCATACTTATTTTGCCACACATGTTTTCTCATCTGAATTTCCCCCTGTACCATGAGGCGAGGCTTGCCACAAGGTGCACCCATACTTATTTTGCAGAGCATATTTGCTCACCTGAATTTGCCCCCTGTACCTTGTGGCAAGGCTTGCCAGAATGTGTACTCATATTTACTTTGACGCTCTTGTTTGCTCACCTGAACTTGCCCCCTGTACTAACAGGCGAGACTTGCCAGAATTTGCACTCATACTTATTTTGCCACGCATGTTTGCTCATCTGAATTTTCCCCCTTTACGGTGAGGTGATAATTGCCAGAATGTGCACTCATACTTATTTTGCAGCACATGTTTGCTCACCTGAATTTGCCCCTATAATGTGAGGCAAGACTTGCCAGAATGCGCACTCATACTTATTTTGACACTCTTGTTTCTTCACCTCAATTAGCCGCCTGTACCATGAGGCGAGTCTTGCCACAATGTGCACTCATAATTATTTTGCCACGCATGTTTGCTCACCTGAATTTTCCCCCTGTACCATGAGATGAATCTTGCCAAAATGTGCACTCATACTTATTTGCCACGCATGTTTGCTCACCTGAATTTTCCCCCTGTACGGTGAGGCGAGACTTGCCAGAATGTGCACTCATACTTATTTTGGCACTGTTGTTTACTCACCTGAATTTGCCGCTTGTACCATGAGGCGAGACTTTCCAGAATGTGCACTCATACTTATTTTGTCACGCATGTTTGCTCTTCTGAATTTGTCCCCTGTACCATGAGGTGAAGCTTGCCATAATGTGCACTCATACTTATTTTGCAACACATATTTGCTCACCTGAATTTGCCCCCTGCTCCATCAGGCGAGGCTTGCCAGAAGGTGTACTCATACTTATTTTGCCACGCATGTTTGCTCACCTGAATTTTCCCCCTGTACGGTGAGGCGAGACTTGCCAGAATGTGCACTCATACTTATTTTGGCACTGTTGTTTACTCACCTGAATTTGCCGCTTGTACCATGAGGCGAGACTTTCCAGACTGTGCACTCATACTTATTTTGTCACGCATGTTTGCTCTTCTGAATTTGTCCCCTGTACCATGAGGTGAAGCTTGCCATAATGTGCACTCATACTTATTTTGCAACACATATTTGCTCACCTGAATTTGCCCCCTGCTCCATCAGGCGAGGCTTGCCAGAAGGTGTACTCATACTTATTTTGACACTCTTGTTTGCTCACCTGAATTTGCCCCGTACCATGAGGCGAGGCTTGCCAGAATGTGCACTCATACTTATTTTGCCACGCATGTTTGCTCATCTGAATATTCTCCCTGCTCCATGAGGCGAGGCTTGTCAGAAGGTGCACTCATACTTATTTTGACACGTATGTTTGCTCACCTGAATTTGCCCCGTACCATGAGGCGAGGCTTGCCAGAATGTGCACTCATACTTATTTTGCCATGAATGTTTGCTCAACTGAATATTCCCCTTGTACCATGAGGGAGGGCTTTCCAGAATGTGCACTTATACTTAGTTTGCGGTGCATGTTTGCTCACCTGAATTTGCATCAAGTACCTTGAGGTGAGGCTTTCCAGAATGTGCACTCATATTTATTTTTAAACTCATGTTTGCTTACCTGCACTTGCCCCCTGTACCATGAGGCGAGACTTGCCAGAATGTGCACTCATACTTATTTGCAAAGCATATTTGCGCAATTGAATTTGCCCCCTGTACCATGAGGTGAGGCTTGCCAGAATGTGCACTCATAAGTATTTTGCCACGCATGCTTGCTCAACTGAATTTGCCTGTGTACCATGAGGCGAGGCTTTCCACAATGTGCACTCATAACTATTTTGCAGCGCCTGTTTGCTCACCTAAGCAAGGCTTGCCAGAATGTGTACTCATATTTATTTTGATGCTCTTGTTTGCTCACCTGAACTTGCCCCCTGTACTAACAGGCAAGACTTGCCAGAATGTGCACTCATACTTATTTTGCAACTCTTTTTTACTCACCTGAATTTGCCTTGTACCAGGAGGCGAGGCTTTCCAGAATGTGCACTCATACCTAGTTTGCAGTGCATGTTTGCTCACCTGAATTGGCACCCTGTACCTTGAAGCAAAGCTTGCCAGAATGTGCACTCATATTTATTTTGACACTCTTGTTTGCTCACCTGACCTTGCCCCCTGTACCATGAGGCGAGACTTGCCAGAATGTGCACCCATACTTATTTTGCAGAGCATATTTGCTCACCTCAATTTGCCCCCTGTACCTTGTGCCAAGGCTTGCCAGAATGTGTACTCATATTTACTTTGACGCTCTTGTTTGCTCACCTGAACTTGCCCCCTGTACTAACAGGCGAGACTTGCCAGAATTTGCACTCATACTTATTTTGCCACGCATGTTTGCTCACCTGATTTTTCCCCCTGTACAGTGAGGTGATAATTGCCAGAATTTGCACTCATACTCATTTTGACACTCTTGTTTGCTCACCTGAATTTGCTGCCCGTACCATGAGGCAAGGCTTTCCAGAATGTGCACTCATACTTATTTTGCCATGCATGTTTGCTCATCTGAATAGTCCCCCTGAACCGTGAGGCGAGGCTTGCCAGAATGTGCACTCATACTTATTTTGACACGTATGTTTGCTCACCTGAATTTGCCCCCGTACCATGAGGCGAGGCTTGCCAGAATGTGCACTCATACTTATTTTGCCATGAATGTTTGCTCAACTGAATTTTCCCCTTGTACCATGAGGGAGGGCTTTCCAGAATGTGCACTTATACTTAGTTTGCGGTGCATGTTTGCTCACCTGAATTTGCATCAAGTACCTTGAGGTGAGGCTTTCCAGAATGTGCACTCATATTTATTTTTAAACTCATGTTTGCTTACCTGCACTTGCCCACTGTACCATGAGGCGAGACTTGCCAGAAATTGCTCTCATACTTATTTTGCAAAGCATATTTGCGCAACTGAATTTGCCCCCGTACCATGAGGTGAGGCTTGCCAGAATGTGCACTCATAAGTATTTTGCCACGCATGCTTGCTCAACTGAATTTGCCTGTGTACCATGAGGCGAGGCTTTCCACAATGTGCACTCATACCTATTTTGCAGCGCCTGCTTGCTCACCTGAATTTGCCCCCTGTACCTTGAGGCAAGGCTTGCCAGAATGTGTACTCATATTTATTTTGATGCTCTTGTTTGCTCACCTGAACTTGCCTCCTGTACTAACAGGCAAGACTTGCCAGAATGTGCACTCATACTTATTTTGCAACTCTTTTTTACTCACCTGAATTTGCCTTGTACCATGAGGTGAGACTTGCCAGAATGTGCACTCATACTTATTTTGCCACGCATGTTTGCTCATCTGAATTTGCCCACTGTACCATGAGGCGAAGCATGCCAGAAGGTGCACTCATACTTATTTTGACACGCATGTTTGCTCACCTGAATTTGCCGCCTGTACCATGAGGCGAGGATTGCCAGAATGTGCACACATACTTATTTTGCCATACATGTTTGCTCACCCGAATTTGCCCCCTGTACCATGAGGCGAAGTTTGCCAGAATGTGCACTCATATTTAAGTTGCCAGGCATGTTTGCTCACCTGAATTTACCCCCTGTACCATGAGGCGAGGCTTGCCAGGATGTGCACTCATACTTATTTTACTGTGCATATTTTCTCACCTGAATTTGCCCCCTGTACAGTGAGGCGTGGCTTGCCTAAATGTGCCCTTGTTCTTATTTTGCCATGCATGTTTGCTCACCTGAATTTGCCCCCTGTACCATGAGGTGAGGCTTGCCAGAATGTGCCTTCATACGTATTTTGCCACGCATGTTTGCTCAGCTAAATTTGCCTCCTGCATCATAAGGCAAAGCTTGCCAGACTGTGCACTCATACATATTTTGCCACGCATGTTTGCTCATCAGAATTTTCCCCCAGGTTCCATGAGGCGAGGCATGCCAGAATGTACACTCATATGTATTTTGCCATACATGTTTGCTCACCTCAATTTTACCACTTCTCCATGAGGTGAGGAATTCCAGAATGTACCCTCATACTTATTTTGCCCTGCATGTTTGGTCACCTGAATTTGCACCCTGTACGGTGAGGCGAGACTTGTCAGAATGTGCACTCATACTTATTTTGCCACACATGTTTGCTCCCCTGAATTTGCCCCCTGTACGCTGAGGCGAGACTTGACAGAATGTGCACTCATACTTATTTTGACACTCTTGTTTGCTCAGCTAATTTTGCCGCCTGTACCATGAGGCAAGGCTTTCCCGATTGTGCACTCATACTTATGCCACACGTTTGCTCATCTGAATGTGTCCCCTGTACCATGAGGTGAAGCTTGGCACAATGTGCATTCATACTTTTTTTGACACTCTTGTTTGCTCACCTGAATTTCCTCCTGTACCATGAGGTGAGCCTTGCCATGATTTGCACTCATACCTGTTTTGCCACACATGTTTGCTCACCTGCCTTTTCCCCCTGTTCCATGAAGCGATGTTTGCCAGAAAGTGCACTCATACTTATTTTGGCCCGCATGCTTGCTCATCTGAATATTCCCCCTGCTCCATGAGGCGAGGCTTGCCAGAAGGTGCACTCATACTTATTTTGACATGCATGTTTGCTCACCTAAATCTGCCCCCTGTACCATGAGGTGAGGCTTGCCAGAATGTGCACTCATACTTATTTTGCCACACATGTTTGCTCACCTGAATTTGCCCCCTGTAACATGAGGCGAAGTTTGATAGAATGTGCACTCATACTTATTTTGCCACGCATGTTTGCTCATTTGAAATTTCCCTCTGTTCCATGAGGAGAGGCTTGCCAGAATGTGCACTCAAACTTATTTTACAACACATGTTTGCTCATCTGAATTGCCCCCTGTAGACTGAGGCAAGGCTTGTCATAATGTGCACTCATACTTCTTTTACGGTGCATGTTTGCTCACGTGAATTTGCCCCCTGTACCGTGAGGCGAGGCTTGCCTAAATGTGCCCTTGTTCTTATTTTGCCATGCATGTTTGCTCACCTGAATTTGCCCACTGTATCATGAGGCAAGGCTTGCCAGACTATGACCTTATACTTATTTTGACACTCTTGTTTGCTGACCAGAATTTGCCCACTATACCATGAGGTGCGGCTTGCCAGAATGTGCACTCATACATATTTTGCCACGCACTTTTGCTCATCTGAATTTTCCTGCAGGTTCCATGAGGCGAGGCATGCCAGCATGTACACTAATACGTATTTTGCCATGCATGCTTGATCCTATGAATTTGACCCCCGTACCATGAGGCGAGGCTTGCCAGAATGTGTGCTCATACTTATTTTGCCCGCATATTTGCTCACCTGAATTTGCCCCCTGTACGGTGAGGCGAGACTTGCCAGAATGTGCACTCATACTTATTTTGACACTCTTCTTTGCTCACCTGATTTTGCCCCCTGTACCGTGAGGCGAGGCTTGCCAGAATGTGCACTCATACTTATGTTGTCAGGCATGTTTGCTCACCTGAATTTTCCCCCTGTACCATGAGGTGAGCCTTGTCATAATCTGCACGCATACCTATTTTGCCACACATGTTTGCTCACCTGCATTTTCCCCCTGTTCCATGAAGCGAAGGTTGCCAGAAAGTGCACTCATACTTTTTTTGACATGCATGTTTGCTCACCAGAATTTGCCCACTGTATCATGAGGCGAAGCTTGCCAGAATGTGCACTCATACATATTTTGCCACACATGTTTGCTCATCCGAATTATCCCCCAGGTTCCATGAGGCGAGGCATGCCAGAATGTACACTCATACGTATTTTGCCATGCATGCTTGCTCATCTGAATTTGACCCCCGTACCATGAGGCGAGGCTTGCCAGAATGTGCGCTCATACTTATTTTGCCCTGTATGTTTGCTCACCTGAATTTGCCCCCTGTACGGTGACGCAAGACTTGCCACAACATGCACTCATACTTATTTTGACACTCTTGTTTGCTCATCTGATTTTGCCCCCTGTACAGTGAGGCGAGGATTGCCAGAATGTGCACTCAAACTGATTTTGCCACACAGGTTTGCTCACCTGAATTTGTCCCCTGTACCATGAGGCAAAGGATGCCAGAATGTGCACTTATACTTATGCTGCCAGGCATATTTTCTCACCTGAATTTACCTCCTGTACCATGAGGCGAGGCTTGCCAGGATGTGCACTCATACTTATTTTACTGTGCATATTTGCTCACCTGAATTCGCCCCCTGTACCGTGAGGTGAGGCTTGCCTAAATGTGCCCTTGTTCTTATTTTGCAGTGCATGTTTGCTCACCTGAATTTGCCCCCTGTACCATTAGGCAAGGCTTGCCAGAATGTGACCTTATACTTATTTTTAAACTCTTGTTTGCTCACCAGAATTTGCCCACTGTACCATGAGGTGAGGCTTGCCAGAATGTGCCCTCATACTTATTTTGCCACACATGTTTGCTCATCAGAATTTTCCACCAGGTTCCATGAGGTGAGGCATGCCAGAATGTACACTCGTACGTATTTTGCTATGCATGCTTGCTCATCTGAATTTGACCCCCGTACCATGAGGCGAGGCTTTCCAGAATGTGCACTCATACTTATTTTGACACTCTTGTTTGCTCACCTGAATTTGCTGCCTGTACCATGAGGCGAGTCTTTCAAGAATTTGCACTCATACTTATTTTGCCACGCATGTTTGCTCATCTGAATATTCTCCCTGCTCCATGAGGCGAGGCTTGTCAGAAGGTGCCCTCATACTAATTTTGACACGCATGCTTGCTCACCTGCATTTTACCACTTCTCCATGAGGTGAGGATTGCCAGAATGTACACTCAGACTTATTTTGCAGCGCATGTTTGCTCACCTCAATTTTACGACTTCTCCATGAGGTGAGGATTTCCAGAATGTACACTCATACTTATTTTGCCCTGCATGTTTGCTCACCTGAATTTTCCCCCTGTACGGTGAGGCGAGACTTGCCAGAATGTGCACTCATCCTTATTTTGACACTATTGTTTGCTCACCTGAATTTGCCCCCTGTACCATGAGGCGAAGTTTGCCAGAATGTGCACTCATATTTAAGTTGCCAGGCATGTTTGCTCACCTGAATTTACCCCCTGTACCATGAGGCGAGGCTTGCCAGGATGTGCACTCATCCTTATTTTACTGTGCATATTTGCTCACCTGAATTGAATTTGCCCCCTGTACAGTGAGACGTGGCTTGCCTAAATGTGCCCTTGTTCTTATTTTGCCATGCATGTTTGCTCACCTGAATTTGCCCCCTGTACCATGAGGCAAGGCTTGACAGAATGTGACCTTATACTTATTTTTACACTCTTGTTTGCTCACCAGAATTTGCCCACTGTACCATGAGGTGAGGCTTGCCAGAATGTGCCTTCATGCGTATTTTGCCACGCATGTTTGCTCAGCTAAATTTGCCCCCTGCATCATAAGGCAAAGCTTGCCAGACTGTGCACTCATACATATTTTGCCACGCATGTTTGCTCATCAGAATTTTCCCCCAGGTTCCATGAGGCGAGGCTTGCCAGAATGTGCACTCATACTTATTTTGACACTCTTGTTTGCTCACCTAATTTTGCCGCCTGTACCATGAGGCAAGGCTTTCCCGATTGTGCACTCATACTTATGCCACACGTTTGCTCATCTGAATGTGTCCCCTGTACCATGAGGTGAAGCTTGGCACAATGTGCATTCATACTTTTTTTGACACTCTTGTTTGCTCACCTGAATTTCCCCCGTACCATGAGGTGAGCCTTGCCATAATGTGCACGCATACCTGTTTTGCCACACATGTTTGCTCACCTGCATTTTCCCCCGTTCCATGAAGCGAAGTTTGCCAGAAAGTGCACTCATACTTATTTTGGCCCGCATGCTTGCTCATCTGAATATTCCCCCTGCTCCATGAGGTGAGGCTTGCCAGAAGGTGCACTCATACTTATTTTGACATGCATGTTTGCTCACCTAAATCTGCCCCCTGTACCATGAGGTGAGGCTTGCCAGAATGTGCACTCATACGTATTTTGCCACACATGTTTGCTCATTTGAATTTTCCCTCTGTTCCATGAGGAGAGGCTTGCCAGAATGTGCACTCAAACTTATTTTGCAACACATGTTTGCTCATCTGAATTGCCCCCTGTAGACTTAGGCAAGGCTTGTCATAATGTGCACTCATACTTCTTTTACGGTGCATGTTTGCTCACGTGAATTTGCCCCCTGTACCGTGAGGCGAGGCTTGCCTAAATGTGCCCTTGTTCTTATTTTGCCATGCATGTTTGCTCACCTGAATTTGCCCACTGTATCATGAGGCGAGGCTTGCCAGACTATGACCTTATACTTATTTTGACACTCTTGTTTGCTGACCAGAATTTGCCCACTATACCATGAGGTGCGGCTTGCCAGAATGTGCCCTCATACTTATTTTGCCACGCATGTTTGCTCAGCTAAATTTGCCCCCTGCATCATGAGGCGAAGCTTGCCAGAATGTGCACTCATACATATTTTGCCACGCACTTTTGCTCATCTGAATTTTCCTGCAGGTTCCATGAGGCGAGGCATGCCAGCATGTACACTAATACGTATTTTGCCATGCATGCTTGATCCTATGAATTTGACCCCCGTACCATGAGGTGAGGCTTGCCAGAATGTGTGCTCATACTTATTTTGCCCCGCATGTTTGCTCACCTGAATTTGCCCCCTGTACGGTGAGGCCAGACTTGCCAGAATGTGCACTCATACTTATTTTGACACTCTTCTTTGCTCACCTGATTTTGCCCCCTGTACCGTGAGGCGAGGCTTGCCAGAATGTGCACTCATACTTATGTTGCCAGGCATGTTTGCTCACCTGAATTTTCCCCCTGTACCATGAGGTGAGCCTTGTCATAATCTGCACGCATACCTATTTTGCCACACATGTTTGCTCACCTGCATTTTCTCCCTGTTCCATGAAGCGAAGGTTGCCAGAAAGTGCACTCATACTTTTGTTGACATGCATGTTTGCTCACCAGAATTTGCCCGCTGTACCATCAGGTGAGGCTTACCAGAATATGCCCTCATGCTTATTTTGCCACGCCTGTTTGCTCAGCTAAATTTGCACCTTGTATCATGAGGCGAAGCTTGCCAGAATGTGCACTCATACATATTTTGCCACACATGTTTGCTCATCCGAATTATCCCCCAGGTTCCATGAGGCGAGGCATGCCAGAATGTACACTCATATGTATTTTGCCATGCATGCTTGCTCATCTGAATGTGCCCCCTGTACAGTGAGGCGAGGCTTGCCAGAATGTGCACTCAAACTGATTTTGCCACACAGGTTTGCTCACCTGAATTTGCCCCCTGTACCATGAGGCAAAGTATGCCAGAATGTGCACTCATACATATTTTGCCACACACGTTTGATCATCAGAATTTTCCCCCAGGTTCCATGAGGCGAGGCATGCCAGAGTGTACACTCATACGTATTTCGCCATGCATGCTTGCTCATCTGAATTTGACCCCCGCACCATGAGGCGAAGTTTGCCAGAATGTGCACTCATACTTATGTTGCCAGGCATGTTTGCTCACCTGAATTTACCCCCTGTACCATGAGGCCAGGCTTGCCAGGATGTGCACTCATACTTATTTTACTGTGCATATTTGCTCACCTGAATTTGCCCCCTGTACTGTGAGGCGAGGCTTGCCTAAATGTGCCCTTGTTCTTATTTTGCCATGCATGTTTGCTCACCTGAATTTTCCCCCTGTACCATGAGGTGAGCCTTGCCATAATGTGCACTCATACCTATTTTGCCACACATGTTTGCTCACATGCATTTTCCCCCTTTTCCATGAAGTAAAGTTTGCCAGAATGTGCACTCAAACTGATTTTGCCACACATGTTTGCTCACCTGAATTTGCCCCCTGTACCATTAGGCAAAGTTTGCCAGAATGTGCACTCATACTTATGCTGCCAGGCATATTTGCTCACCTGAATTTACCCCCTGTACCATGAGGTGAGGCTTGCCATGATGTGCACTCATACTTATTTTACTGTGCATATTTGCTCACCTGAATTTGCCCCCTGTACCGTGAGGCGAGGCTTGCCTAAATGTGCCCTTGTTCTTATTTTGCAGTGCATGTTTGCTCACCTGAATTTGCCCCCTGTACCATGAGGCAAGGCTTGCCAGAATGTGACCTTATACTTATTTTTACACTCTTGTTTGCTCACCAGAATTTGCCCACTGTACCATGAGGTGAGGCTTGCCAGAATGTGCCCTCATACTTATTTTGCCACGCATGTTTGCTCAGCTAAATTTGCCCCCTGTATCATGAGGAGAAGCATGACAGACTGTGTACTCATACATATTTTGCCACGCATGTTTGCTCATCAGAATTTTCCACCAGGTTCCATGAGGTGAGGCATGCCAGACTGTACACTCATACATATTTTGCTATGCATGCTTGCTCATCTGAATTTGACCCCCGTACCATGAGGCGAGGCTTGCCAGAATGTGCACTCATACTCATTTTGCCATGTATGTTTGCTCACCTCAATTTGCCCACTGTACGGTGAGGCGAGACTTGCCAGAATGTGCACTCATACTTATTTTGACACTCTTGTTTGCTCACCTGATTTTGCCCCCTGTACCGTTAGGCGAGGCTTGCCTGAATGTGCACTCATACTTATTTTGCCACACATTTGCTCACCTGAATTTGCCCCCTGTACCATGAGGCAAAGTTTGCCAGAATGTGCACTCATACTTATGCTGCCAGGTATGTTTGCTCACCTGAATTTACCCCCTGTACCATGAGGCGAGGCTTGCCAGAATGTGCACTCATACTTATTTTTCTGTGCATGTTTGCTCACCCGAATTTGCCCCCTGTACCATGAGGCAAGGTTTGCCTAAATGTGCCCTTGTTCTTTTTTTGCCATGCATGTTTGCTCACCTGAATTTGCACCCTGTACCATGAAGCGAGGCTTGCCAGAATGTGACCTTGTACTTATTTTGACACTCTTGTTGGCTCATCAAAATTTGCCCACTGTACCATGACGTAAGGCTTGCCAGAATGTGCCCTCATGCTTATTTTGCCACGCATGTTTGCTCAGCTAAATTTGCCCCCTGTATCATGAGACGAAGCTTGCCAGAATGTGCACTCATACATATTTTGCCACGCATGTTTGCTCATCAGAATTTTCCCCCAGGTTCCATGAGGTGAGGATTGCCAGAATGTACACTCATACTTATTTTTCCCCGCATGTTTGGTCACCTGAATTTACCACCTGTACCATGAGGCGAGGCTTGCCAGAATGTGCACACATACTTATTTTGCCACACATGTTTGCTCACCTGAATTTGCCCCCTGTACCATGAGGCGAAGTTTGCCAGAATGTGCACTCATATTTAAGTAGCCAGGCATGTTTGCTCACCTGAATTTACCCCCTGTACCATGAGGCGAGGCTTGCCAGGATGTGCACTCATACTTATTTAACTGTGCATATTTGCTCACCTGAATTTGCCCCCTGTACCGTGAGGCGAGGCTTGCCTAAATGTACCCTTGTTCTTATTTTGTCATGCATGGTTACTCACCTGAATTTGCCCCCTGTACCATGAGGCAAGGCTTGCCGGAATGTGCCTTATACTTATTTGGACACTCTTGTTTGCTCACCAGAATTTGCCCCCTGTATAATGAGGTGAAGCTTGCCAGACTGTGCACTCATACATATTTTGCCACGCATGTTTGCTCATCAGAATTTTCCCACAGGTTCCATGAGGCGAGGCATGCCAGAATGTACACTCATACGTATTTTGCTATGCATGTTTGCTCACCCGAATTTGCCCCCTGTACGGTGAGGCAAGACTTGCCAGAATGTGCACTCATACTTATTTTGACACTCTTGTTTGCTCACCTGAATTTTCCCCCTGTACCATAGGGTGAGCGTTCCAGAATGTGCACTCATACCTATTTTGCCACACATGTTTGCTCACCTGCATTTTCCCCCTGTTCCATGAAGCAAAGTTTGCTAGAAAATGCACTCATACTTATTTTGCCACGCATGTTTGCTCATCTGAATTTTCCCCCTGCTCCATGAGGTGAGGCTTGCCAGAAGGCGCACTCATACTTATTTTGACATGCATGTTTGCTCACCTAAATCTGCCCCCTGTACCATGAGGCGAGGCTTGCCATAATGTGCACTCATATTTCTTTTACTGTGCATGTTTGCTCACCTGAATTTGCCCCCTGTACTGTGAAGAGAGGCTTGCCTAAATGTGCCCTTGTTCTTATTTTGCCGTGCATGTTTGCTCACCTGATTTTGCCCACTGTACCATGAGGCGAGGCTTGCCAGACTTTGAGCTTATACTTATTGTGACACTCTTGTTTGCTCACCAGAATTTGCCCACTGTACCATGAGGTGAGGCTTGCCAGAATGTGCCCTCATACTTATTTTGCCACGCATGTTTGCTCACCTCTATTTTACCATTTCTCCATGAGGTGAGGATTGCCAGAATGTGCACTCATACCTATTTTGCCACACATGTTTACTCACCTGCATTTTCCCCCTGTTCCATGAAGCAAAGTTTGCCAGAAGGTGCACTCATACATATTTTGACATGCATGTTTGCTCACCTAAATCTGCCCCCTGTACCATGAGGTGAGGCTTGCCAGAATGTGCACTCATATGTATTTTGCCACACATGCTTGCTCATCTGAATATTCCCCCTGTACCGTGAGGCGCGGCTTGCCAGAATGTGCAGTCATACTTATTTTGCCACACATGTTTGCTCACGTGAATTTGCCCCCTATACCATGAGGCGAGGCTTGCCAGAATGTACAATCATATTTATTTTGCATTGCATGTTTGCTCAACTGATTTTTCCCCTTGTACCATGAGAGGAGGCTTGCCAGAATGTGCACTCATACTTAGTTAGCGGTGCACGTTTGCTCAACTGAATTTGCGCCCTGTTCCTTGAGGTGAATTTTGCCAAAAAATCCACTCATACTTATTGTGCCACGGCATGTTTGCTCATCTGAATATTCCCCCTGTACAGTGAGGCGAGGCTTTCCAGAATGTGCACTCATACTTATTTTGCCATGCATGTTTGCTCACCTCAATTTGCCCCATGTACCATGAGGCGAAGTTTGCCAGAATTCGCACTCATACTTATGTTGCCAGGCATGTTTGCTCATCTGAATTTACCCCCTGTACCATGAGGCGAGTCTTGCCAGAATGTGCACTCATACTTACTTTACTGTGCATGTTTGCTCACCTGAATTTGCGCCCTGTACCGTGATGCAAAGCATGCCATTATGTGCCCTCGTTCTTATTTTGCCACACGTTTGCTCACCTGAATTTGCCCACTGTACCATGAGGTGAGTCCTGCCAGAATGTGCCCTCATACTTATTTTGAGACTCTTGTTTGCTCACCAGAATTTGCCAACTGTACCATAAGGTGAGGCTTGCCAGAATGTGCCCTCATACTTATTTTGCCACGCATGTTTGCTCAGCTGAATTTTCCCCTGCACCATGAGGCGAAGAATGCCAGAATGTGCACTCATACTTATTTTGCCATGCATGTTTGCTCATCTGAATTGTTTCCCAGGTTCCATGAGGCAAGGCTTGCCAGAATGTTTACTCATATTTATTTTGACGCTCTCGTTTGCGCACCTGAATTTGCCACCAGTACCATGAGGTGAGGCTTTCCAGAATGTGCGCTGAGACTTATTTTGCCACACATGTTTGCCAATTTAAATTTGTCCTCTGTACCGTGAGGTGAAGGTTGCCAGAATGTCTACTCATACTCTTTTGACACTCTTGTTTGCTCACCTGAATTTGCCCCCTGTACCATGAAGCGAGCCTTGACAGAATTTGCACTCAAACTTATTTTGCCACACATGTTTTCTCTCCAGAATTTTTCCCCTGTTCCATGAGGCAAATTTTGCCATAAAGTGCACTCGTACTTATTTTGACATGCATGTTTGCTCACATGAATTTGCCCCCTATACCATGAGGTGAGGCTTGCCAGAATGTGCACTCTTATGTATTTTTCCACGCATGCTTGCTCATCCGAATGTTCCCCATGTACCGTGAGGCGAAGCTTGCCAGAATGTGCACTCATACTTATTTTGCCACACATGTTTGCTCACCTAAATTTGCCCCCTTTAACATCAGGTTAAGTTTGATAGAATGTGCACTCATACTTATTTTGCCACGCATGTTTGCTCATCTGAATTTTCCCTCTGTTCCATGAGGAGAGGCTTGCCAAAATGTGCACTCATACTTATTTTGCAATGCATGTTTGCTCACCTGAATTGGCCCCCTGTAGACTGAGGCAAGGCTTGACAGAATGTGCCCTCAAATTTTTTTTGACGCTCTTGTTTGCTCACCTGAACTTGCCCCCTGTACTATGAGGTGACACAGGCCACAATGTGCACTCATATTTATTTTGACACTCTTGTTTGCTCACCTGAATTCACCACCTGCACCAAGAGGTGAGGGGTGCCAGAATGTGCACTCATGCTTATTTTGCACGCATGTTTGCTCACCTGAATTTGGTCTTGTACCATGAGGTGAAGCTTGCCAGAATGTGCAATCATACTTTTTTGCCATGCATATTTGCTTACCTGAATTTGCCCAAGTACCGTGAGGTGGGGCTTGCCAGAATGTGCACTCATATTTATTTTGCCACACATGTTTGCTCACCTGAATTTGCCCCTGTACCATGAGGCGAAGCTCGCCAGAATGTGCACTCATTCTTATTTTGCCATGCATGTTTGCTCACCTCAATTTTACCACTTCTCCATGAGGTGAGGATTGCCAGAATGTGCCCTCATACTTATATTGCCACGCATGCTTGCTCATCTAAATTTGCCCCCTGTATCATGAAGCAAAACTTGCCAGAATGTGCACTCATACATATTTTGCCACGCATGTTTGCTCATCTGAATTTTCCCCCAGGTTCCATGAGGCGAGGCTTGCCAGAATGTACACTCATACATATTTGCCATACATGCATCCTCATCTGAATTTGACCCCTGTACCATGAGTTGAGGCTTGCCAGAATGTGCACTCATACTTATTTTGCCACGCATGTTTGCTCACCTAAATTTGCCCCCTGTACGGTCAGGCGAGTTTTGCCAGAATGTGCACTCATACTTATTTTGCCACACATGTTTGCTCAACTGAATTTCCCCCATGTTCCATGAGACAAGGCTTTCCAGAGTGTGCACTCATACTTATTTTGCCCTGCATGTTTGCTCATCTGAATTTGTCCCCTGTACCACGAGGTGAAGCTTGGCAGAATATGCAATCATACTTTTTTTCACACTCTTGTTTGCTCAACTGACCTTGTCCCCTGTACCATAAGCAGATACTTGCCAGAATGTGCACTCATACTTTTTTTGCCATATATGTTTGCTCACCTGAATATGCCCCCTGTAACATGAGGCGAGGCATGCCAGAATGTGCATTCATACGTATATTGCCACGAATGCTTGCTCATCTAATTTTGCCCCCTGTACCGTGAGGCGAGGCTTGCCAGAATGTGCACTCATACTTATTTTGTCATGCATGTTACCTCATCTGAATTTGCCCCGTACCATGAGGCAAGGCTTGCCAGAAAGTGCACTCATACTTATTTTGCCACGCATGTTTGCTCACCTCAATTTTACCCCCGTACCATGAGGCGAACCTTGCCAGAATGTGCACTCATACTTATTTTGCCATGCATGTTTCCTCACCTCAATTTTTCCCCATCTCCGTGTGGTAAGGCTTGCCAGAATGTGCACTCATACTTATTTTGCCACACATGTTTGCTCACCTAAATTTTTCCTCCTGTACCATGAGGCAAAGTTTGCCAGAATGTGCACTCATACTTATGTTGCCAGGAATTTTTTATCACCTAAATTTACCACCTGTACCATGAGGCGAGGCTTGCCAGAATGTGCACTCATTCTTATTTTACTGTGCATGTTTGCTCACCTGAATTTGCACCCTGTACCGTGAGGCGAGGCTTGCCTAAATGTGCCCTTGTTCTTATTTTGCCATACATGTTTGCTCACCTGAATTTGCCCCCTGTACCATGAGGCAAGGCTTGCCAGAATGTACCCTCATATTCTTTTTGACACTCGTGTTTGCTCACCAGAATTTGCCCACTGTACCATGAGGTGAGGCTTGCCAGAATGTGCCCTCATACTTATTTTGCCACGCATGTTTGCTCAGCTAAATTTGACCCCTGTACCATGAGTCGAGGCTTGCCTGAATGTGCACTCATATTTATTTTGCAGTGCATGTTTGCTCACCTGAAATTGCCCCCTATACCTTGATGCAATGCTTGCCAGAATGTGAACTCATACTTATTTTGTCAGGCATGTTTCCTCATCTAAATTTGCCCCTTACTATGAGGCAAGGCTTGCCAGAAAGTGCACACATACTTATTTTGCCACGCATGTTTGCTCACCTCAATTTTACCCCCGTACCATGAGGCGAACCTTGCCAGAATGGGCACTCATACTTATTTTGCCATGCATGTTTGCTCACCTCAATTTTTACCCTTCTCCGTGCAGTAAGGCTTGCCAGAATGTGCACTCATACTTATTTTGCCACACATGTTTGCTCACCTGAATTTTTCCTCCTGTACCATGAGGCAAAGTTTGCCAGAATGTGCACTCATACTTATGTTGCCAGGAATGTTTGCTCACCTGAATTTACCCCCTGTACCATGAGGCGATGCTTGCCAGAATGTGCACTCATTCTTATTTTACTGTGCATGTTTGCTCACCTGAATTTGCACCCTGTACCGTGAGGCGAGGCTTGCCTAAATGTGCCCTTGTTCTTATTTTGCCATACATGTTTGCTCACCTGAATTTGCCCCCTGTACCATGAGGCGAGGCTTGCCAGAATGTACCCTCATATTTTTTGACACTCTTGTTTGCTCACCAGAATTTGCCCACTGTACTGTGAGGTGAGGGGTGCCAGAATGTGAACTCATACTTATTTTGCCATGCATGTTTGCTCACCTGAATTTGTCCCCTGTACCAGGAGTTGAAGCTTGCCAGAATGTGCACTCATACTTATTTCGTCATGCATGTTTCCTCATCTGAATTTGCCCCGTACCATGAAGCAAGGCTTGCCAGAATGTGAACTCATACTTATTTTGCCATGCATGTTTGCTCACCTGAATTTGTCCCCTGTACCATGAGTTGAAGCTTGCCAGAATGTGCACTCATACCTATTTCGTCATGCATGTTTCCTCTTCTGAATTTGCCCCGTA
This sequence comes from Ambystoma mexicanum, assembly GCF_040938575.1. Lineage (NCBI taxonomy): Eukaryota > Metazoa > Chordata > Amphibia > Caudata > Ambystomatidae > Ambystoma > Ambystoma mexicanum. Next base: position 9,175,704 of record NC_090921.1, on the reverse strand, counting down.
CCATGAGGCAAGGCTTGCCAGAAAGTGCACTCATACTTATTTTGCCACGCATGTTTGCTCACCTCAATTTTACCCCCGTACCATGAGGCGAACCTTGCCAGAATGTGCACTCATACTTATTTTGCCATGCATGTTTGCTCACCTCAATTTTTCCCCTTCTCCGTGCGGTAAGGCTTGCCAGAATGTGCACTCATACGTATTTTGCCACACATGTTTGCTCACCTGAATTTGCCCCCTGTACCATGAGGCGAGGCTTGCCAGAATGTACCCTCATATTCTTTTTGACACTGTTGTTTGCTCACCAGAATTTGCCCACTGTACCATGAGGTGAGGCTTGCCAATATGTGCCCTGACACTTATTTTGCCACGCATGCTTGCTCAGCCAAATTTGCCCACTGTTTCATGAGGTGAGGCTTGCCAGAATGTGCACTCATACATATTTTGCAACGCATGTTTGCTCATCTGAATTTTACCCCAGGTTCCATGAGGCGAGGCATGCCAGAATGTACACTCATAGTTATTTTGACCCTCTTGTTTGCTCACCTCAATTTTACCCCCGTACCATGAGGCGGACCTTGCCAGAATGTGCACTCATACTTATTTTGCCATGCTTGTTTGCTCACCTCAATTTTTGCCCTTCTCCGTGCGGTAAGGCTTGCCAGAATGTGCACTCATACTTATTTTGCCACACATGTTTGCTCACCTGAATGTTTCCTCCTGTACCATGAGGCAAAGTTTGCCAGAATGTGCACTCATACTTATGTTGCCAGGAATGTTTGCTCACCTGAATTTACCACCTGTACCATGAGGCGAGGCTTGCCAGAATGTGCACTCATTCTTATTTTACTGTGCATGTTTGCTCAGCTAAATTTGACCCCTGTTTCATGAGGCAAAGTTTGCCAGAATGTGCACTCATACATATTTTGCCATGCATTTTTGCTCATCTGAATTTGACCCCTGTACCATGAGTCGAGGCTTGCCTGAATGTGCAATCATATTTATTTTGCAGTGCATGTTTGCTCACCTGAAATTGCCCCCTATACCTTGATGCAATGCTTGCCAGAATGTGAACTCATACTTATTTTGCCATGCATGTTTGCTCACCTGAATTTGTCCCCTGTACCATGAATTGAAGCTTGCCAGAATGTGAACTCATACTTATTTTGTCAGGCATGTTTCCTCATCTGAATTTGCCCCCGTACTATGAGGCAAGGCTTGCCAGATAGTGCACTCATACTTATTTTGCCATGCATTTTTGCTCACCTCAATTTTACCCCCGTACCATGAGGCAAACCTTGCCAGAATGGGCACTCATACTTATTTTGCCACGCATGTTTGCTCACCTGAATTTTTCCCCCTGTACCATGATTTGAAGCTTGCCAGAATGTGCACTCATACTTATTTTGTCAGGCATGTTTCCTCATCTGAATTTGTCCCCGTACTATGAGGCAAGGCTTGCCAGAAAGTGCACACATACTTATTTTGCCACGCATGTTTGCTCACCTCAATTTTACCCCCGTACCATGAGGCGAACCTTGCCAGAATGGGCACTCATACTTATTTTGCCACGCATGTTTGCTCACCTCAATTTTACCCCCGTACCATGAGGTGAGCCTTGCCAGAATGTGCACTCATACGTATTTTGCCACACATGTTTGCTCACCTGCATTTTCCCCCTGTTTCATGAAGCGAAGTTTGCCAGAAAGTGCACTCATACTTATTTTGACACGCATTTTTGCTCATCTGAATATTCCCCCTGCTCCATGAGGCGAGGCTTGCCAGAAGGTGCACTCATACTTATTTTGCCATGCATGTTTGCTCACCTCAATTTTTCCCCTTCTCCGTGCGGTAAGGATTGCCAGAATGTGCAATCATACTTATTTTGACACACATGTTTGCTCACCTGAATTTGCCCCCTGCACCATGAGGCAAGGCTTGCCAGAACCAGCTCTCATACTTATTTTGCCACACGTTTGCTCACCCGAATTTCCCCCTGTTCCATGAGATGAGGCTTGCCAAAATGTGCACTCATGCATATTTTGCCATGCATGTTTGCTCACCTGACATTTCCCCCTTTACCATGAGGCGAACCTTGCCAGAATGTGCACTCATACTTATTTTGCCATGCATGTTTGCTCACCTCAATTTTTCCCCTTCTCTGTGAGGTAAGGATTGCCAGAATGTGCACTCATACTTATTTTGACACGCATGTTTGCTCACCTGAATTTGCCCCTTGTACCATGAGGCAACGCTTGCCAGAATGTGAAGTCATACTTATTTTGCCACACATGTTTGCTCACCCGAATTTCCCCCTGTTCCATGAGACGAGGCTTGCCAAAATGTGTACTCATGCATATTTTTCCATGCATGTTTGCTCACCTGAATTTTCCCCCTTTACCATGAGGAGAATCTTGCCAGAATGTGCACTCATACTTATTTTGCCACTCATGTTTGCTCACCTGAATTTTCCCCCTGTTGCATGAGGCGAGGCTTGCCAGAATGTGCACTCATAATTTTTTTACTGTGCATGTTTGCTCACCTGAATTTGCCCCCCGTACCGTGAGGCGAGGTTTGCCCGAATGTGCACTCGTTTTTATTTTGCCATGCATGTTTGCTCACCTGAATTTGCCCCTGTACCATGAGGCGAGGCTTGCCAGAATGTGCCCTCATACCTATTTTGACACTCTTGTTTGCTCACCAGAATTTGCCCACTGTACCATGAGGCGAGACTTGCCAGAATGTGCCCTCATAATTATTTTGACACTCTTGTTTGCTCACCAGAATTTGCCCACTGTACCACGAGGTGAGGCTTGCCAGAATGTGCCCTCATACGAATTTTACCATGCATGTTTGCTCACTTCAATTTTTCCCCATCTCCATGAGACGAGGATTGCCAGAATGTGCACTCATACTTATTTTGACATGCTTGTTTGCTCACCTGAATTTGCCCCTGTACCATGCACAATTAGCACTTATTTTGCCACACGTGTTTGCTCACCTGAATTTCCCCCCTGTTACATGAGATGAGGCTTGCCAAAATGTGCACTCATGCTTATTTTGCCACGCATGTTTGCTTTCCTTAATTTTCCCCCTTTACCATGAGGAGAGGCTTGCCAGGATGTGCACTCATACTTATGTTGCCAGGAATGTTTGCTCACCTGAATTTACCACCTGTACCATGAGGCGAGGCTTGCCAGAATGTGCACTCATTCTTATTTTACTCATGTTTGCTCACTTACCTAAAGTAGCCCTCTGCACCTTGTGGCAATGAGAGGCTTTACCGGAGTGTGTTTTTCAAGATATTACCTTTTGTTTCGGACCATTTGCATGATCATATACCCTGTGGTCTTTGCTATCGCACTTGTAACTGACCTACCAAGTCTGTCCTAGCCATGAGAATAACCCCCTCTCCTGATGTTAGTTCCTTGGAATTACTCACAGCCAAAGTTCCTTTCTCAAACTCAGGTACCCTAACAATATACCTATTATATAGACCACCAGAACTGATTGGCACATTTGAAGAAGACTTATATGTAATTCTTTCTGATACTAAACCAAATTCTCAAATTCTTTTGCTAGGAGATTTCAACTTAGGTTTCAATGATCCTAACACCCAACAGGCTCTAGTTCTCTCTAATGTACTAACAGAATTGAGTCTCACCCAAAGAGTGACCCAGGCCACCGATATCAAAGGGAGAACCCTTGATTTGATTGCTGACCTCAACTGTGCAATATCCATCACCTCTATTACACCTAAAACCTGGACTGATCCTGGCTGATCACCATCACCGTGCCAACTAATACACCTAGCTCAAAGATCATTCCAATAGCCCCCCACCCTCCTTACTAAGAATAAAAGGAATATCACCGCTGATAAGTTTATACCACTTATCGTGCCTACCCTTAACTCACGGCCGGACTCAACCAGTCCAGACATCCTATTAGATGATTTTAATGCCACCATGATCAAAGCTCTAGACGTTATTGCTCCACCTAAGTTGAAGAAAAGCAAACCTAAAGCGCATCTGAACTCTTGGTTCACTCCCCACCTAAAATCTTTGGGAACAGAAAAAAGAAAACTTGAAACCGTGTGGAAACTCTTTCCTACTGATGAAAACAAAATAACTTGATCAACCTAGCTACCCTTTACAAAAAGAAATAATAATACGTTCCAAACAAAAATCCTATAATGATAGCATTAATAAAGCCAGTTCAAGCACTAAGGAACTGTTCACTATTCTAAGGGAAATGGAATCACCCATTCCCCAGACAGTTGAATGTCTGAAGGACAAACTCTGGGGCACGAATATTCAGAACGCCTTAATGAACAACATTTCTCTCCACCAAAGTAAGATTGCTAACAAAAAAGCCATTCTACATAACATAGACTAGTATAATATAGCCACAGCCTCTTCCAATAAACCTTCACATCACTTCAACTTTGCTCAAGTGTCCACCAACGAGGAAGAAAAAATCATCTCATCCCTCAAACCCTTGTGATGTCAAGGAGACAGCTGTGTTAATCAAAGATGCTGCTCGAGACCTGACACTATTTATAAATAAACTAATTAACTCCTCTTTTATTTCTGGCACTGTACCCAGTAATCTTAAAAAGTCCTGGGTCCTACCCCTATTGAAAAAACAATCACTGACAACGTCAATCCCAACCGACTATTGTCCTATTACCACAGTGCCATTTTTACTCAAGATCCTTGACAAAGTGGCCTACACCCAAATTCAGGAGTACCTAGAGAATAAACACGTTCTCGTTGTCGTTGCCCGCCAATCTGGCTTTAGGCAATGCCAGGGCACTGAGACAGCATTAATAGATCTAACACACAAATCGATGAACTGAAGGATCAGGGAAAAACAGCACTGCTGCTACTCCTCGATCTTTCTGCCGCCTTCGATCTGGTCGACCACCGAGTACTCTGTAAACGCCTTGCCTCAGCAGCCTACTTCTCACAAGACACTATCAACTGGATAAAATATTTTCTAAACAAAAGGAATATGAGAGTCTTCTCTCCACTAGCAGCAGCTGATCCAATCCTGATAACCTGTGGTGTGCCACAAGGTTCTTGTGTATCCAGACTATGTATAATATATGTACCAAGCCACTGTTCGATGACCTAGACCAACTGGGTGTCACACTAACTATGCAGATGACACCCAGATCCTCATACCTCTCACTGGAGAGTATGACAAAGACATGGCCTTGGTGAATAGAACCCTATCATTCAGGCCTGAATGGCCGCTCTTGGCCTATCCCTGAATGATGACAAGACTGAACTCCTAATACTCGGATCTACAGCCAACCTCAAAAAATTGAGCTCAAACTATACTGCCTTCAACATAGACGGTAATAGCATTTAAGTGGTAAAAGAAGTAAAAACTCTAAATTTTTACCTCAACTCTACCTTCACATTTAACAAACAAGTCAATGCAATGGCATCCTCTACTGCTTACACTTGTAAGCTGATCAGGGCCTGCAAACCCTTCTTGTCCAAAGACAGATGTACAACCCTAGCGAGAGCACTTATCCTCTCCAAACTGGATTATTGTAACTCTCTCTACCTTGGAGCAAGCAATTACATCACTAACAAAATCCAAATTCTGCAAAACAATGCCCTCAGAGCAGCCCATGGCATACCAAAGACAGAACCCATATCGCATCTGAGGAGACAGATAAAATGGCTTTCCACAAAGGACAAAATTATGCTCAAAACTTTATCACTAACGTATAAAAGCCTTAAAAAAGCTGCCATATCTACCTCACGGAGAGAATCAGGAAAAAACCCACTTCACGACCCACAAGAACTATCAATTCATCCTGTTTGGTTGTGTCTAAATTTAAACTAAAAAAAGCAGGAGGAAGCAGTTTCCCTGTCAAGGCAGCACAAGCATGGAACTCCCTGCCTCCTTCACTGAGCGCTAACCGACCGTTCTTCATGTTCAGGTGCAAAACCATAAACTGGCTGGTCACTAATGACACACCTGGATCATTCTAGCCCTCCACAGACGAGAATACCTGACCTCCTGACTCACTAACGCCTCTCTGACCTATTTCAGATACTCTGCACCTACCTGTACGTTATGTAATTTCCCCCTACTTATGGTACCTCATTCACATTATCTGTTGTACAATTTGACTGTATATGTTGTATATTGGCATCCACTGTATAATGCTCAGAAGCTTGTGTAAAATCGATCTTCTTGTACATTCTTTGCACATGTTGTATATTGGCTTCCATTGTAACTAAGTTGAAGGTATACTTGTAACCTTTGTGGTAAAGGTGCCCAGATACCTTTGGGTCAGGAGCACCATACAAATAAACAAACAAACAAACAAAGAAATAAACACACAAGCAAACTAGCGCCCAGATGCCTAAGGACTTGGTGCGCTGCTATAAATGTTAAAATAAATAAATAAAATAAATACATGTGGCCCAAAACGGCCCTGGGTGGTTGGCCTCACTTCTATTGGGGGAATTGTGCTAAATAATTATGCTGTTCTCCCCCTCCCCCACCACAGCTCACCAAGACCTCTTCAGCCATCAGAAGAATATCTTGCCACCATTTTATGCTGTAATCTTACCAGGTAAGCCTGCTCGAAGAAGGTTCCCCAGTGCAGAGGTAGAAGCCAGAAGCCACAAGCGAGAGCCACTGGTGCCCACCACGCAGGCCTACTTCCAAGTGGATCTCTCAGCATACACCATTCCACACATTGCACCGCTGACCTCACCCACCTCATGACATCACAGCACCACAAGCCAAATTGCCACAGGCTGCTCAAACTAAGAGCTAAAGCTGTTTATAGTATTAGCAGGTCATAGTCCAGGGCACAATAAAGCTGACATTGCCTGCAGCCACCGTATAATTGATGATCTCTAATGACACCCTATATCTGATGTTTTCCCAGTGCCAATGAGAGCTGCAAGTGACAGCATGTTCATGTGACATCTATATATTATTCAAAGTGGGAGCTAAGTGCCAGTCTGCAGATGAGTAGCTGCAGCGTGGGTCGCTCGTTCTAACTTTCCTACTGGAGACGCAGAGTTCGGTGCTCGGAGCTCATTGCGTCTCCCACCTGGACCTTTAAAAGCCTCTGGAACGTGCGAAGCGCGCGCAAAGTGGGAGTGAAGTGGCAGTGTGCAGTCCGCAGGAAGGGAACAGCAAGACTTGGAAGGTACTGTGAGGGGTCAGAAATGAGAGACAGACACAAAGATGTAGGGTTCTTAACATCTCCATGTTTATTAAAGCAAAAAGGGTGGGATTCAGGCTTATTTGTCCCTATCCTAATAAGAACGTCCCTACCTACAAAGCTAAAGCAAGCTGGCCTTGTGTCCAAACTATATCTGACCCTCACACTAACATGTAAAATAAATGTGCACTGTAAATGTCACTGGTTCCAATTTGTCAAATAAAGAGTGTGAACGTTCAAATAAATCATTTTAACAAAGAAACCCTTATGTTCAGGAGTTTTCTCCTTTCTCCTGAATTAATCCAGGATGCACTTTGGATATATGTAATGCCAACAATGTTTTGTCCAAATGAGAAAATGTCTCTTTTCACAACAAGAAAATGTCTTCCTTGGTTTGGTAAAGCAATAATGTCTTATCCATAAATGTATTATTGTCACAATAGCAAGACCTTTTGTCTCTTCCATAGAACACTTTGCGCAAGATGGTCATAGAAGAGCTTTCTCAGGATGGCAAAACTGAATGTCTCTTTCATAAAACGCTGCTTTCAGAATTGCAGAACCAAATGTCTCTTTCATAGAACACAGCTAACAACTCAATCTTTTTATATCCTGGTTTACTCTGATGTCAGGAATGCCTCTTCAGCTGCACACAAAAAACATCTTGATATCCTGGTTTACTCTCCTGCCAGGATAGCGCTGTGACTACACAAAGAAAACCTCTTGATATCCTGAATTACTCTCCTATCAAGAATATCTCTGTAACTGCAAACTTCCTTCCACTTTAGTTATTACACAACCACACTTCTTCAATCACACAACCTGTTGACTTCAGTGGTTGCTTGGACACATTTCCCCATTCAGAAATCTCATATACGAAGGGTTGTTCAAGTTCTGTTTCTCAAACTTTCTTTCAATTTCTCTTGGCTCTTGGCAATGCTTGTTTCAGATTTCCCCCAACTGACATCTCAAGTAAGAAGAACTACACAACATGTTCTCTCCCTCACAATGGGCTTCATTCTGATTGTGGCAGTTTGGAAACAAGGGTGCGGTAAGTTTACCAGCACCCTTGTTTCCAGACCACCACATTACTAGTCTGCCTGCAGGGTCCACTGCACCCAGCAGGGTCAGACTTGCCGGGAGCAACGGCTTCTCTAGGCATACTTTTCACAGAAGCACCAGCACCACTGCTTCTGTCTCCCCACTCCCATGGAGTCCTATGGGAGTCCACAGGAATGGGGGGGTTTCGAATCTGACTCCTGACTTCCCACACCGCCGGGACTTGCAATGTCCCGAAGGCAACAGAAAGTCAGGCAGGGGATTTGCGTGGCTTTGCAGGGCCTTGTCTCCCCTGCCTCCGCTGTGCTTCGTTCACCATTTCTGTACCAGCGTCTCACCTCTCCCGTTCAGAATGCTGCCACTCTGCTGCAGGTGAACATTTACCACTAGCTCGTGCCGCCTCTCCTCTGTACTGCCTGTGCTCCCGGTCTCACTTCCCGCTCTGTATACTCTGTAGCTTCTCTATTTGCTTCCTTCTCACTCCCCCTGTTCCAAGCAATATTTGGGTTTAAAAGGTCCATCTCAGCTGATTTTGCCTTGGACAACTGGACTGCACTTCACGTTCAAAGTTACATTTCCTCCACATTAACTCTCTGTTCCTCTTCTGTATCTCAGTGTCTCAGTGGTTATGGGAATTGGAGTCCATTCTTTTTCTAGGCTACTCGGGGCAATGGGGTTTAAACACTTGTTGAAATACCGATATGATATGATTGTGTTTATAACGCGCCTGTACACAAGTGTTTCTAGGTGTCACAAGACAAGGGCAGGGGGTCAGAGGGAAAGAGGACAAGCGATCCTACTAGGCCTTGTGTTATTCGGATCATGCAAGTGCGACAAAAGTGTAAAGCGGGAAAGAGAGTGGGGGAAGTGCTGGGGAGAGGGAAGGGGAAAGTGCAGTCAGGGCACCAATGGTCTGAGTAAGTGCAGCCAGGGCAACGCGGCTCTGGGTAAGTGCACGGAGGGCAGTAGGAGTTACAGTTACAGCCCCTAAGTGCGCAGTGGGCCCGGAAAACTGCCTCCGTCAAAACATGGCCACTGGGCAATTCCCACTTAGAATGGGTAGACAGCTGTACATACCTGGCACCTTATTTATACATAACCTTAATGAAAGGGTTGTATGAAGGAACATTAAAACTACGGTAGTAAAAAAGCGGGGAGTTGTTAGCCATTTGATCAAACAATATGGAGGTTTTAGTTTAAAGGGCACAATTCAGGTATATCGTTCGAGCCTGGTGCCTCCTGCCCATTACCCCATGCAAGCGGTTCTGGGACATGCTAGAAGCAGGTTCCACACATTAGAAGGTATGGTATAGAGAATGTTATTAGGACTAGCCAACGCAGTGCCAATTCCGATAATTAGCCTGGAGTTAGGTATACCTTCCATGTACATATTGGCCATGATTATGGAAGTTTTGACTTACATAAAAATGCACCCAAAAAATGTACCATACAATATTGGCTTTAATGCACGCCCTAGTAGTGCAGGTAACTATGTTTGTCTAAACAACATTAAAATGAGTTCAGGTATTTCTGATGATTATAGGATGGCAGGTAGATTGGTCACAAACTGTGAGAAATGTAATATGCCAATTCAAAAAGAAGGCTCTTTGTACCTTATCACGAGTTGGGCGGTATCCTGGCGGTAAATTCTATTAGCGTTAACGCAACTCGGCCCCACGCAATTTGCACCGGATCCTGAGTTGCGGTGTGGCCGTCATTCCCCATTTTGTTAAGAATCCATAGGAGTCTACGGGGCTTTTCGGTGCTATTACTGCCAGCGGTAATAGACCCGGCGGTAATAGCATCGAAAATGGGCCAAAAATCGGTGCACTCACCTCCAACTCAAAGCTGGACGTGAGTGCCCTGACCTTCCCCAAAACTCTGTATTAGGTGGAGCGGTACTGCAGCGGTAATAGCATTACCCCCGCATATTTGTCGCTCCGCCCAACGAGTGATAAGGCTGTTTGTCGGGCTAATGCACCTATGTATGAACTGGCCCTGGAGAAGAAAACGACGCAATCGCTTGTTGGTTAAACCTTTTTATACGGTAAACACTAACACTATTTGCTAAAGATCCCATGTCAAAAATATCACACATTGATTTTTTATTACTACGATGGTATCAATTACCCTGTCTGCCAAACTATGGTCCTCGGCTGGGACTTTCTGCAGGTAAAAGGTGTTGCCGGTTATGCGCACAGGTAGAGGGCCAAGAAACAATAAAACACATGTCGTTCAACGCAGACAACCTTATCTGAGAGCTCCTGTTCATTGGATGTAAATCGATAATAGGGATTGTTCTTGATAACGCGGCGATAGTGCGACTCACGTGTCTGTGATCATGGCACTGATAAGAGATTCTGGGAAAGAGTGAGAAAGTACTGCCTCCCCTGGGTAACAGTTAATGATTAACCTGGAATAGCGAAGAGAAATGGTCATAACTAAAGCTGGTGAACGTTGAGAGGAGGGTACCTGAGCTTGCTTCCTGAGGAGCGCCATAGGACTGCTAAGGTCAGTGCCGTTTTATCTAGGGATGATGAAAAATGGATATGTGGTCTATTATTAATTAATATGTATACAATTTATGGTTCTCTTTTAAAGTAATGTCGTATATCATGTGTGACGTAATATGAAAATATGAAGTGTGTGAAGTTTAATTTGAAACTGTAACACTTATTGATAAAAAAACGGAATATACATGTATTGTCCGTTTTTTTATTTGTGTGTCGTACAGTTACAAAAAAATACTTTTAACACATAACATCAATTAAGAAAATTAAAATATATCTCATGTGTATTATTCTGTGGTTTGCATTATCCTTAAAGGTGCCCAATTTGTTTACATTGATGGAATTAGCCGATGCTTTTTTGCTATGGACTGTGTGGAGAAAAAAATAATAATTTACCAAATCCAAAATGTAATACCCATTTTTTGCTAATCGAACAGAAAACAACTTTGCACATTTTTAAAATGACTACTTTGACCTTTTCTTTACCAAATACGTCAACTGCTGTAGGCGGTTTGGCTTCAAAGTGCCGGTGCGAAGCATCAGTGTTAATCGATTTTTTTTATTTGTTTTGCAATTTGAAACTTTTAATCTGAACATAGAAAAAGGTCACTGCAGAACAGCTACCATTGCCCATGCCTCGCTCCCTACTGAGCGGCCTGTAAATATTTATTTAGAAATGTTATAATGCAACATAATTGTCCAGCTGCCGCCAAGGTGAGGGGAAGGCCCTGTTCACATCTCCTGAGAGAGCAGAGCCGTTTCCTGGAAGTGCTGCCAATGTATGGCATTGGAACATTGTTACAGAAATCTACACGTACAGCTGGGAATTCAGGGTGGGGGTTGGGGAGCAAGGTTTATTGGAAAGCTGAGCCAAACGGGTGGGCAGTGTGTTTAAGGCAGAATGATGCTGCCATGTGGTTCATTTCTGAGTAACACCTGGAGATCGCTCCAGCGTTTGGAGCCACACGCAGCAAGTGAGGGACCCCCATGCCGGTCTCTTCAGAACGTTAGGTTGAGTGACAGGTTCTGGGAGGCTAATGTCAAGTTCTGGGAATGTGGTCTTATTATTATTTGCATCATTAGGTTATTTATTGAGCGTGACCCAACTTGGGGAAGCAACAGAGCACTATACAAATCACAGAGGGGAGGACACAGTGAGGAAAGCATGGGTGCAAGAGAGCAGGGAAATAATAACAGGGAGCGGGGGGGCAATTTTGCAGCGAGGGCTTTACAAGCAAGCACCGGAGGAAACAGGGGAGCAGATCATCCAGTGTAAGGTTAGGTAGGGAGTGTGGACCTAGGAATTGGGGAGGAGCCATTACTTGAAGAGGAGGGTCTTGAGCTCTTTCCTGAAATGTAGAAGTGAGGTGGTGAGTGTGATGTTGATGGGGAGGGGCTTCCAGAGTCTGTGGCGCAGACCGAGTAGGTCTGACTTTTGGTTCTTTCCTTCCTGCACTGGTGGATTTTAAGCCTGCATACGTCCTTAGTTCTGGTGGACCGTAGACCTCCTGAGATGCTGCGTTTCTCATTGGAGTTGCTTGGGGACTTGAAGGCTACAGGCGTGTAGATGATGCAGCAGGATTTGATGACATGGGCTTGCAGTAGGAGCTAGTGCAGTTCGATGACGGTCAAGGTAATGCGGTCGAATTTACATAGTTGAGTATGTCAGCTATGTCTCATGATGCTGGATGCAAGGTATCAATGATCCAGGTACCAATGACCCAGAGGGCTTTGTGGGGTACATTTAAAGGCTCCAAACAGAAGTCCTTTTTCACATGAATAGCAAGATTAGCAAGATTTAAGACACTGAAAGAAAAACGGCAAGGCCTTTGTTTCTGTTTTTCAAGTATAATTAAAGAGCCATGTGGAAATCTGTCATTACCAATGGATAACCAGCATTTCATTAACAAAAGAAGGAGGAATCAATGATCCCTGTTATAACAGGATTTTTGAACATTGAAAACAAAAACAGTCTGCACAGGCGTGTGCAAATAAAAACAGTTTTAAAAAGTATCACTGCTCACAGAAAAATGTCAGGAAAACAAAACATGATGTGCGACAAAAAGAAATGTATGGACCCTTTTGCTGGATGTGAGCAAAACTTCACAGGGAAATCTGCCACTTCCAGCCTGGATGTCACATCTACCATCTAATTACCAATTGCAATAAAATGTCCTTCTAACGGTGTCGAAATTCTGTGTTCTCCAGAGCTGCTGGCTCTGAAAGCAATTGCTTCAAGAAAAATAACTCTTGGCTGGAGCATGACGAATACGTGTGAAAATGTAAAAGAGCAAACCAACACAAGGGAGACTGATACAAAAACATCTCTGGGTACAGGCTGGCCCAGTGAAAGGAAATGGCTGCAAGCCAGAAGGAGGGTCATTTGTCTCACATGAAGATTCACAATTAATTTAAAAGGACTATTATCAATTAGGCCCTTTTCTCAGCTATCATAAGGAGGATGGATTTTATCTATGGACCATTTTTATGTAATTTCCAGGCAATTTTCAGGCTATAAAAGTAATCTACCGGCAACTCAGGGAACTGTAATGGCCAGTAACACTAGGTTTCTGGCTGATCTGAACATGTTCCAAATTTGAGAGTTGGTGAGCGGGTGGAAAATGAAATTAGAGATATGTTTAATAACTTACATGTTCCTAACTGTTGTGCGTTTAATGGAAATGGCAGAAAGGTGCCACATGGCCATGCTACATGGTATGGATTTGGTGGTTGGCTTATCTAATTCTCTTTGATTAGCTGAATTAGAAAATATGTTTTTTATGGCAGTTGCTAGTAAAATTATGTAGTTGTGATACATAAATAGTTTTTGAAAATGTTGAAGGAGAACAAAGGGCAATTACAAATGGGAATTGACATATTTTGATCCAGACCCCTAAACCAATCTTGACTTGGAAGTTGGGTTTGGGAGGAGTGAGAAGGGTTCAATCCTAGTGGCAGGAATTATGGCAGAGTACTTCCCCAAGATTGTAAAATTAGTAGTGCCATTGCTGCTGTATAAGGGGGACTGCACTGTGACAGAGGGAAACACACAGAACAGACAGACAAGATACAGACCATCAGGAAAGCTGCTGCAACGTACCACCTGACAGCTGTAAGGAGACACCAGAGGAGTTTGCTGAGAGTGCATCTGGGTGGAGCAGTCTTTTTTTAGGAAGGCCTTAAAGCTGACTGGGTCCTATGGTGGAGAGTGGGAGGCCATCTTTGAGAGTGGGGTGATAGTGCCCTATCTTTCCTGAGTGTCCTGAGATGCAGCTGGCTTTCCTGAACCTTAAACAGAGGCTTGCTATGTAAGTAGAACTGAGCCCTGGGTGTCACGATATCCAGATCCAAGGCGCAGGAGCGACATTGTACCAACCACCCCCACTATGGTCGCGCCACCCGGAAGTCAAAGCTTACACAGGTTTCCTTGACCAGAGCAGGGAAGAAGGGTTAGGGTCTCGATGGTTGGATAGGTAGGGGGAAGTTAGGTAAACCGGGTTGAGGACAAGGTAGAGGTTATGGACAGGACAGGGGGAATATAGGGTAATATTGATTGCTGCGCACTTTTGTTCAGGTGTCCTCAGCCCTTACTAGCTATTCTTTACATGAGCACCAATTTGCACATAAACTTGCCCCTCCGCTATCTAGCCCTATGTCAACAGACCAGTACACAGTTTCAAACAATACAATTAGCATGCAGACTTAGCTCTGGTTTTTAGAGTCCTGTCCATGAAGGGCGGACGAGTTCTTGGACACGTCTGTGAAATGTTCTCTCCAATGGTCCTAGCTAAAAGAAATGACAAGCATTAAAATGTGTCCTCTGAGTTTGCCAGCATTCATGCCATGCCACACTCACACACACAGTGTTGCTTATGCCCACTTTTCTTTTCGTAGTGGTGCAGGGGCTATGGAAGGGCAAACAATGGCCCCCTGCACTTTCCCCTCGATCCCTTTTAGGCTTAGGCATGAAGAAGTACTTATCTTGTGAAGGCGAGGGGCTCGGCTGCTGCTCGGGTGGAGCCCGGCCCCTCACGTGAGATTTTGCTGGAGCTCCGGTCCACACGTCCTCTCGTCGTGGAGTCTCAAGCGCAAGCCCCGTGCCTGGGGCTCTGCGCATGCGCGTTGGGGTTGCCGTGCCCTTCTATGGTTGCAACTTCCCACGCAGAGCCTGTTCTGCCACAATAGTCCCCACAACACCTTTGTGAGTAGCCTGCCTTGCAGAGCTGAACATAGAGGAGGCTGCCTTTGTTTTCATTTTATGTTTTCGGTGTTCCCCAGGCCCAGGGAATCACAGAAAATGTAAAATGAAAGGCAGAGCAATTAAATACTTCGCCAGCCGCCGGTGGAGTTTTCATAATTGCTGCCACTTTCGCAGCAATTATGAAAACTCTGCTGGATGCTGGAAAAGTATTAATAATTGCCTGGACTTGCCTACAAGCAAAGGCGCAGTAATTATAAATACAACAATGTTGTATTTATGATTGCAGTGGCTTCAGCTCTGAGTCTCCTGGGCTCCTCCGGGTCGGGGGAGCCTAGGATACTCAAAGCAAAAGCCGCTGCCGTCATAAATACAACGTGTGTTGTATTTATAAATGCCTCGGTTTTCTTGTCTAAGTTTCCTGGGCTCCTCCAGCTCAGAAGAGCCCGGGAAACTTAGAAAGAAAACCGCAGCATCTCTAAATACAACAACATTGTATTCATGTTTGCGGTTGCTTCAGCTTTGAGTCTCCTGGAATTCCCCGACCCGGGGATCCCAGATACTCAAAGCTGAAGCCACCGCAAACATAAATACAACGTTATAAATGCTGTGGTTTTCTTTCTAAGTTTCCTGGGATCCTCCGGCCCGGGGGAGCCCGGGAAACATAGAAATAAAACCACAGCATTTATAAATAGTTGCAGTGATTTGATCAGAGGGCGTTAGAGTGCCAACCAAGATGGCGTCCCCTCTGTGAGCTCCAGCAGGGCTCCCAAATTAATCCTATAAACAGATACTTCTCAGTGCCAAAAACAGTCTGGTCTGCTTGCAGTGAAATCAACGGCTGGTCACCCCAGCTTGAATAATGTGCTGAATGCGAGAAAAACCAACATCTCCTCCGGTCGCTTCAGCTGCGATGGTGCCCAACTGATAAACAGTCTATCCATCACAGAGGAGCCGCTCCACCATCCCGGGCGGATCACACACGAGGTAAAACCAGCTGGCAGAATCCCAGCTCGGAGGTCCCGAAACAGCTGACAGTAACTGCAGCAAGAAGTTCCACCCTTAAAATGGTGTACGTAGACATGGACGCTGCCCAGAGCTCCCTGCAACCTCATGTCATCTGCAGCTGCCAGCGTGCCACACTTACAGCCCGAGACCACCCGCGGCACCTTGCAGCACAGTGACCGAAGCCCGTCATCAGCCTACGCCAGCACAGCGGATGGAACCAAATCCCACTCCATGATACACTCATCGTTGACACGTGCCGAGAGGTCTCAGGGTGCCAGACGCCATCCGGTCCCCCGCATCACGCTCTGTCAACAAACCTTGAGGACATACAGGCCCGAACTCTCCAGCCTGCGACCCTGGACTGGCCTTCAATGCGACGGCCGAGGTGGCCTATTCCGAAGCCTCCGTCCGTGAGGAGGAGTGGAAGCAAGTCCACCAGCCACAATCACAACACCAGCCACAATAGGTGAGCAACTCCTGCCGCCCTGCACCCCAGACTGCTCCCCCTCACCCGGCTGCAACACGGAGAGACTGATCACAGCTCCCCAAGCCCTGACCTGGACACCTGCCAGCAGACCTAAAGACTACCGCTCAGCGTGTCTCGCTGAACCGCTCTGCCTCACCCACGCTCTAGGCACCATAAACGGCTGAGCCATATGCAAACCACACAGGCTCAACAACAGCTGTAGACGCAAAGCGAAGGCCCATAGATCACAGCTGCCCCAAACAGAGCTGAGGCACTTGGAGAGAAGTGCGCCCCCGCTCATCATCACGCATAAAAGGATTCGAGACCCCAAAAGAGCCTGTTACAATCAGTAAACAACTATGTCCCTCTGCAGCAAGATACCAGCCTAATAAAGAACACACATCCAGACAAAGGTGGTAAGCAAGGCGAATACCAATCTGGAGATAAGCCCGCGCGCCCGCTCCATCCCCCCCGGCTCATCGGCTTGGCATAAACATACAGCAGCATACGGAAGGGGAAACCCGCAGGGGCATGCTCTCCCCCACAGCCTTCACTGAGCTGCCACCCATCCTTGAACACCTTGCACAACTTGCAGACTTAGCAGAAACAACGTCAAGAACCAACCCACAGCTCCCCATTCAAATTCCACAGCTGCAAAATTGTCCACATCCACAACATCGCTCCAAGCAAAAAATGATCCTGGCATCACAACAGGGACATAGTGATACACCCCAAATCACGAGAACAGTGAACGATAAGCTACTCCATCCCCCCACGTCCTGACTCTCCGGACCACCACTCTCCAACCAAGCTCTTGGACTACAGTGGTCCGCCAGGACACAACGAAAACAACACCACCAATTCCGGAATGCTCGACCTGAGAACCTAGACCACAGTCAGACTTCCCCTATTCAGAGACCTCAACCCAACATCTGCAGCAGCACTGCGGCAACAGGCACACACCCCCCAAAGCCTCAGCTGCTGTCGAATTCCACCATAACCCCCGTGGCTGAACCAGTCCAACAGATCAACCACTTTACTAGATCACAATCACGAATCATACTCTCTTCTCGAGACCCCCACCGATCCGCACTCTCCACCCTCGCACAAACGATTCAAAATGGGCAAACCCTACAAATCTCAAAGAAAACTGGATTTTTAGCCAGGCGCATTGGTTAAAACCCCCATCCCAAGTGGACAAACATCCCCGACATTAGAGCTGGATCAAGAAGATGAACCATCCCAGGCCATGGATATCCTCCTTGAATAGGGATAGGTAACCTGGACAGAAAACTCAACACACTACCATCTAAGGCCGATCAGCTACAACACTGCTTAGACAAGCATGGAGATAGGCTCGACATGGTAGAACAGAGAATCTCTGATCTTGACGACAACACAACCTCACTCTCGACCAGGGTGGCGACATTAGAAAAGCAGATGAAAGCTGTTACTGCCAAAAACGAAGACCTCGAAGGTCGCTCACACCGCAACAACATCAGGCTGGTGGGGGTCAGGGAGAGACAGCTCCTGATGAAAATGGAAGAATCTGTTGAGAACTTATGCAAATACCTCTTTGGAACCCCAGCACTGTTGCAGCTGTTCACGGTTGAGAGAGCCCACAGAATACCGACCAGTTGGCCCATCTCAGGAGCCACCCCACAGCCCGATCATTACCATGCTCCTTACTTTTAAAGATAGGGACACAATCCTATGCCTGGCCAGGGACAATGGCGAACTTCAATATGACGGGGATAACATCTAATTTTACCATAACTTTTCCCCAGCAGTCCTGGCTCCAAGAAAATCTTCTCTGGAGGAAAACGCTGACTTCTTGTTGACAATCAAATTCTATACTCCATGATTTTCCCAGCCAACCTCCGGATCAAACACGATGGAAAGACCCAATTCTTCACCTTGCCAGAGGAAGGAAACTCCTTCCTAGATGGGCTCAGCTGCAGACCGCCTGAGAACAACCCGAGACCACCAAGAAGGGACCGGGCCAGAAGAAACCCTCCATGACATCAAACTTGAATATTCACTGTGAGCTCCCTACAGCTCGTGAATCACACTGACACTCTACAACAACACGTCTAGAAAGGAGCTACTGACCTTGGATGGGCACTAGTGCCCAAAGCTCTGCATTGTTCAAGACTCTGTTTCAGGGATAGGTAACTAGTACAGGTGAGTTGGGGGTTGCCTGTGTATGGATGGTAAGAAGGTAAACTGTTTGGGATGAGCGCTTGTTACAGGTCCCTCCGTCACCCGACTCTGCTCCCAAGATGTTAAGCCAATCCACAACAATCTAAGAACAAACCGCCAACACGTAACTATCACACAGTCGCCAGATCGTTGACCACCGCCGCTGCAAAGACTATGCAGATTCTCCACACAGACAGCCATCAAACTACACATTCAAGCTAGCCACGTGGAACATTAGGGGAGGCAATCATCCAAACAAAACCCGGAAGATATCCAAATACCTTCGGAGGCATAAGATAGATGTGGCCATAATGCATGAGACACACCTCCTTCCAAAGTCTGAAAACGACTGGGCCCGTGACTGTGGGTGCCACAGATATTTCTCCTCGTATTCCTCCTACGCCAGAGGGGTTGCTATCCTGATAGACAAGAAATCAAAATTCAAACTGGTGTCAACCGAAGAAGACACCGAAGGGAGGGTGCTCCTGGTAAGGGGGATCCTTGAAGGAAATGAAATTATCCTTGTAAACTCCTATTGTCCGAACACAGACGGGATGAACAACTTGGACTGGGTGATGACTCACCTGGGGACAGCCGGTTTGGCCACAATCATTTGGTGTGGTGGCCTGAACACTCCACTAGATCCACAGAAAGACAAATCACGTGCTCAGGCTGCCCACACCCTGCCAAAGCTAGCATCCACATTCTTGAAATTTTCAAAGCCTACTAACTAGTGGACATATGGAGACACAGTCACTGGGAAACAAAGGAGTACACCTCCCACTCCTGGGTTCACAATACAAGTTCACGACTCGACTACCTGCTGGTGTCCTCCCAGAGTCAACTCCAATGGGGTTGCAGCCAAATCCTTCCAAGGACGCTCTCAGACCACTCCACCCTTGAATGCACCAACTCTGAGGAGAGGAAAGGCAGGCCACACTGTAGGTTCAAAATAGGCTCGCTACAGGACCAAGTGTTTGCTGATGATCTCCATGCCGAGATCACACCCTTCCTTGAAATCAATGAAGGCTCAGTCTCATCAACAGGAACCCTCTGGGAAGCATTGAAGTGTTACATTGGAAGAGTGTGCATTGCTAAAGAAAATGAGATACTGAAACTGATTAGGAAATAGCTCACTTCATGCGAGACACATTTGAAAGAACTTGAACACACATGCATCTCCTCGAATGACCCTCACCCCTGCCCTCAAGATAGAGCTAGACAAATTTAAGTACATCGCAGAAAGGGAAATAAAATTCCTAATACAAGGCCACTGTGTTTGCCAATACGGTGAGGACCAGAGACCGGGAGCCCTCCTTGCATGTCTAGTGGCAGCTGACAGGAAGCCTACACTAGTGGAACATATCCAAGACTCCCATGGCAATCTAGTACACATGGAAGAAGAATTGATGATGTCTTCCGAGCTTTCTACCAAGATCTCTACAGTTCTAAACATACCACAGACCATGAGGACCTTTTCCATTACCTGAATGACACTGAGGTCTACTGGGTGGATGACGAGCTGAAGGCCCCTTAAACAAACCCATCACACTGGGTGAAGTTCTCCAGGCAATAAAAGAACTCCCCAATACTAAATACCCAGGTCCTGATGGATTAATTGGAGAATTCTATAAAACCTTTGCCCCTCTTCTAGTCGCCCTCCTTCTACAAGTCTATGAAGAGGCACTAGAAACTAGAACTTTACCTCCGACCCTTCGCAAAGCAAATGTGATCCTCTTAAATACAGTGGGAAAACCCTCAGAGGAATGTGCATCATATAGATCGATTTCATTAATCAACCTCGACAACAAGATCCTTGCTAAAATCCTTACTACCAGATTACTCCCTCTAATACCGGGACTGGTTCTGGCCAACTAGGCGGGTTTCAAGCCAGGACGCAACACAACATTTGGCATAAGACGGCTGTTCGGAGTCATGGAAGCGTTCGATCCCTCTTGCTAGGCAGTGGCAGTCCTACTTGATGCGGAAAAGGCCTTCGACTCTGTCGACTGGCCTTCATCTTTGCGGTCCTAAGCCGTATGGGACTAGGAGACTGCTTCCTAAAACTAATTTCGCTCCTCTACAAACACCCCCGGTCAAGCATTATTTTGGGGAAAACAATATCGTCAAGTATGCCCCCTGTCACCCTACTGTTCGCCCTGATAATGGAATCTTTGGCTTCTGGTATTCCATCCCGACAACTGAACAGAGGCCTCTCTCTTGGACCCCACAAACTAATCATGTCCCTATACGCGGACGACGTTGCCCTTTTTGTCCGCGACCCACTAGAGAACCTAAACCCAATTGCGTGAAATGGTCAAATTCGGCACCCTTTCTGGCCTGAAAATCAAACACACAAAAGCAATCAAAATCCCATTGACCCTTGATAGCAAATAATATGCTGATGACTATGGCTCCCGCTGGGAACACTCTAAGGTCAGATATCTAGGAATCCTAATGTCTAAAGTCCACAAAGATCTCTTCAATATAACTACAAAAAGGCAGTTGAGGCACTACGAGACCAAGTAAACAGATGGAAACTCCTCCCGCTTACACTGTGGGGCTGTGTCTCCCTGGTCAAAATGGTGACCTAAATTCCTATATCTATTCGGTAACATCCCCCTCCTACTACCCCAACAGTTCCTCCATCACATCCAAAGCCTAATCCGCGAGCTGCTGTGGGCAGGCAAATCTGCTATAGTAGCATATGTCACACTCATCCAACCAGTGGCGAAGGGAGGCCTCGCACTTCCCAACCTGGAACGCTACTATTGGACCCCACAAGCCCAATTCCTCAGCTACTGGTGTACCGCACACTTTATCAGGCTTCACGTCCAAATAGAGCACAATCTTGCCGCTCCCAATCCAATAAGAGTGGTCATCGTGGGCCACATGCAAGTTCCACACGCAACGTTGAACGTGGTCGTCTCCACGTACACCATCTGGAGGAAAATCGCACAGAAAAGTGATGTCCAGGTCAGATTCTCCCCTCTCATACCAGCAAGGTGTATCCCAGGAATTCCCCTGCCGGCCGAAAAAGTCTATCTAAAATGGGCAGATAAGCTGCAGATCAATACACTGGGTGACCTTTTCAACGAAGACACCTTTCTAAAACCTCAACTCTCCCGGGATAAAGGAGCAGACACCACCCTTGACATATTTGTATATTTCCGCCTCCGCCATGCACTCCAAGCACTTTTCCACACGTTCCCTCAGCAACCACCGACATGGTAACTACTACACGCGACGATCCAATCACAAGGAGGAGGCAAGCTAGTCTCCACAATCTACAAGACTTTGTTGACAGACACAACCACCACAATTACAGCTCCGAGGACAAGATGGGAAAGGTCCCTGAAAACCACGATAGCAGATGAAAACTGGACCTACATCCTGGGTCAAACCTAGAAGTTATCGCTTAACTGAAGATATAAACAGATACATTTCAACTACCTACACCAGGTGTACTACACCCCAGCGAAACTCCATTCACAACACCCGGCAATCTCAGCATCCTGCGAACATTGCAATGCTCCTATAGCAGATTTCATCCACCTGGCATGGGCATGCCCACCAATATCCCGATTCTGGAATCAGGTGCTCAATCGAACATCAGCAATAACCGGCACATCAATAGATTCCAATCCCACAATAGCGCTGCCGGGTCTAACCAAACATCTGTGCAAAGGCTGGCAGGACTACTGCTGGTGCTCGCACGCAGAAGAATTGCAATGGCATGGTGACGAGGACCCACAACCTCTCTAGAAAGATGGCTGAATGACATCACCTTCTGCCAAGACATGGAAACTGATTTCATTAAAACCCTTCATCTCCATGCCCGACCCCCAGACATCTGGGGCCCATTTATTGCCTATTTGATATCAACCTTAGACATCGCCTCTTCACAGAACTCCTCCCCGGAATCCACTCCTCTTGGACTCTGTGCCTAACTGAACATGGTCTACATAACACAGATCACAAGGACTCTGACTACATTACATCTTTTTAAATGTACCAAGGAGCCGGGTGGAGGGCAGGGATCTCACAGCGCAATTGGCTAATGTTCACTATTGTCTGTTTCTTTGTTTGGAAAACCAAAAATAAAGTTCTTTAAAAAAAATTACAGTCATTTGTTAAGAAAAAAGAAATAAGCACTTACCTACATGCAGCCTTCCTGCCTGCATTCTCTGCTCTCCGGCAATAATGAAGCAAAAGTCACCCAGTAGTGCCTATTGTTTATTACAGCTGGCTGGCTATTGCTTCATTAGTGCTGCAAGGGCAGAAATGAACACAAGCACAGGAGGCTCATCCATTTCACAGTGCTTGAAAGTTTTGAGTTTGAGCCTCATTTTCTCAAAACTTTACATAGGAACTTTGTTTAAACATATTTTTTATATATATATTATGGGCCATCTTTTTAGCCAATAATATTTTAGAGTGAACTATCCCTTTAACAAAGTTCACTTCCCAGTGTGCGCTTAAAATTATAGCCTATAATTTAATTGGGTAATCCTTGTTGTCCTGCTCACACAAGGACGGGGGGTGTCTTTGTTCTTACATCAGTCCAGCCTTTTTATCCAACTTCCCAAACACAGTCCTTTCAGTAAGGGAGCTCTGAAATCCAAAATTCCCCACATCATTCCAATTTTTCGGTCTGATTTTTCCCAACATAGACCAAAGCAACAGGGGGGTGGGGGGGAGAAAAAACAAACGGCTAAACCACCATGTGTTTAAGTTAAACCAAAAGTGTCAGCAAAATCATAATTGCCATTTGTATTTATACCAATCTTGAAATCCTGCTGCTAGCCTTTTAAGCCTGCAGGAAAATCAAAATTGTACAACGTTGCATGATAATTGCCTTTGTTATCGATCAGTGAAATTATTTCGAGATGTGAAATTTGCAGAAGGTGAACAGTTGTGATTGTGTTCTTTTTAACTCACTTTTGTGAATTGTTTATGCTGAGAGAAGTTGATTGTGTTGTACCACATATAAAGTGGTGTTTGACATTTTCGTGCCAATTTCTATTACTTTTAACTTAAATAAATACCAATATATTTCCCGCACACTGGCTTGGTTCTTGGCTCCTTGTTAGCCCGGGGGAGATGGATCAAAAGGGCATGATATGTGTCTGAGATAGGTCTAAAGAAAAGAATCTGTCAAACAGTTAATTGCGTAACCACTTGAGTGGGGAGGGAAGGAACTCCCTGTGTTGATGGTGGCTTCTCAATAAAGTGTTGCAAATTGGGAGCTTGTCTGGGATTTAGCTGCCTTTTCCTGACCTGTGACAAGTACATTGTGACAATCTATTCATTTTGTTGCAATTGCATTAAGGTGGAGGGAAAGACATCTCTGTTTTTTTAAAGTGCCGCAAGGACTTGACCCCAGAGTTCCAGGGAGGAGTATAGGTGAAAATCTAAACGTGTGTAAGAATATATTTGTGTGAGGAAATCAAGCACGAACAGGGTGCTTTTGCCCCTGCAAAAAGAACGTTTTACTAAGGTGCAAAAAGCCAATTGTGAAAATGACTACTGTACAAATTGGTGAAGCCAGGGAGCATCTCGTAACTAAATTCTTTCTTAAAGGAGAATGGGTTCAGGACGATGCAGGAAACGGACAAACCAGAATTGTGTGGGAGGTTACCTCAGTAAGCAATGATATTTGGTTTAACGGTGGAATATTGCACAAAGCACTTGAGGTATTTTATATGACCACAACTGCTTGTGATGAACAGATACAAATGGCTCAGCTTACTGCTCAGTTATATTTTCATTTGCTTTTAGTGGAAGAGCGTTGGCAAATAGTGTGGCTAGCAGGATGAATCAGGCTGGAGACCAATCACAGGCCCAGGATCTTGTTCAACAACACAAAGATGAGATATAAAATGCGTATAAAGAGTGTGTAGAAAATCTGAGCACACTGCAACACAAGCTAAAAGACTATGCTGCTCACAATAGAGTCATTTTGGAGTACATTATCACATTCCAATCAGTAATAAAACAATTAAAAACTGAAAATAGTCATTTAATTATCAACAGGGTTGATTCCTAAAATGACTTTGATTGGATACATCTGCAGGTAAGTACACTGAAACAACAGAGGGCACAGCTGGCTCAGGGAAAATACCTCTTGAATGACGATAACATCATCCTAATACAGAGGATAAATCAGTTGGAAATGGAGGTAGAAAAGGAACAGTGAGATTCTCAGGAACTGACCAAAATTAGAGAAGAGAGGAATAAGCTTGTAGAGCGAGTGAGACAAATAGAAGCTGAACTATAAGAGGCAGTAAAATGTAGGGATGAACAAGAAAAAGAGATTATTCTCCTAAAAGAAAAGCGCCTTGAATATGCACGAAGCATACAAGGCTCACAGAGGGAAAACTTAGCACTTCAGCCTGAGGTGCTGCTAACAAAGGTTCAGTTGGTAGCTCAGAGGAAAATGGGATTAATTAGGCCTTATTGTCAGAATTAAAAAGCCAGCTCTCTTACTATCAACAGCAAATAAATAAAGAGAGACACAGGTTTGAGAGCCTCATCAAGGAAATTGAACATTATGAAAGGACCTGAGGCACCCTGTCCAATCAGGATGTGGGACAAGGCCCACTGATCAAGGTGAGGCACCCTTCCCAGCAAGGGCCTCATGCCAATCAGTTACAACCTCTCATGCACAATTTGGAACTGGCCTCATGCATGCCACCTATCCAGAACAGGGCAACATGAGCCAGTTAGACTTACCCAGGACTAGTCCAACTGATCAAGAAGGCCAGTCCCTGTCTGATATTGTTATATAATGCTATTTAGCATTTATATAGCGCTCTATATATTATTGGTATGACCTCAAAGCGATGGGAGGTTGACCGCCCTCGGGGACCGTTGTCCAGGTCAGTCGAGAGAGTATGGTGTTATAGGGTGCTTGGGTTCTGGATGTGCTAGGCCTGTAGGCCTGTGTAGGATGCTTATGTGTGCAGCTAGACCGATTTTCATGGGTATTGTTGCATTTTATCAGAATGTTGAGGTGTTCATGTAGTATTGTTTGTATGTGAGCAGCTAGGCCCGTTAGATCGAGGGGTGTAGCTGCGCTCTAATTGTGTGATGGTGTAGAGTAGAGAGTGAGCATAGTGATGGGAGAGGTGAGTGTCTGGGTGGAGTTTTGATATAACAAGTTTGATTGTCCGGATTTTAAGTGCACGTTTGCGATTGCTACGTTCAGAGTGAACATATTAGTGATTTAATAGGCGCATTCATGGGGGGTCAATGCTCGGGAACTCATTGAACATTTGTCATCGGGTTGCAAGGTCTTGGTCGCCTTAGAAGGTCTTAGTCATTTTATGGAAAGAGCCAAGTTTTTAGAGCTTTGCGGAAGATCATGTAGTCTTGGGTGTGTCGAACATGAGGGGGGAGTGAGTTCCACAGAGTTGGTGCCAGGTTTAAGAAGGCAAATCCTCCGATCCTGACAGAATTAAAAGTAGGAATCACTAGAAGGAGGGCAGAGCTTGATCTTAAGGTGGGAGATGGGAGGTAGGGTTTTAACTTCTCTTATATGTTCATTGGGCCAGTCTTATACACTGCTCAGTTTGTTATGCATAGGGTTTTGAAGGCTTTTCGTCTGACTCGGAGCCATTGAAGAGTTCGGAGAGTGGGTGAGACATGGTCTCTGTGTCCCAGTGGGAGTAAGAGTTTGGAGGCAGCGTTTTTGGGATCTTTGGAGCTTATTTAGTTGGTATGCCGGTGCACCCAGGTATAGGGAGTTGGCATAGTCCAGTCTCAACATGACAATAGACATAACAGCTGCAAGTCTGTTGGGGTAGGAGAGGTAAGGAAAAATGCATCTAAGAAGTTTGAGGTGGTAGTGGCAGCGTTTTTAAACATTATTGATCTGACAGGAGAGGGTTAGACCAGAGTCCATCATGCAACATACGTTTTTGACAGTATCGGAGGGAGGTGGTGGTGGCGGGAGGGGGGCCATGGAAGCGGATGTGGGAGAAGGGCAGTATTGCCACACAGCATGATTTCAGTTTTATCAGGGATCAAAAAGAGGTGGTTACTTGTCATCGATCGGTCAATATCACAGAGACAAGCTTCAAGGTTGGGACGAGGGTTGGTGATTGTCTTAGGGATTCTTAGGATCATTTGGGTATCATCAGCGCAGTTGTAACAGGAGAGGTGGTGCACAATGATTCCTGGTAGGATGGTCAGATAGAGGTTGAAAAGGTGAGCAGAGAGCCATGCGCCTTGGGGTACTCCAGTGTTGACAGGGCAAGCAGTAGGGACAAAGGGGGAGAGGAAGGCGATTTGTTTCCGGTTGCTGAGGAAAGAGACAATCAATCTTGTGCCGAGCCACGGATTCCTAGGGAGTGGAGGCAGTCAAGGAGGATTGAGTGGTTAACCATGTCAAAGGCTGCAGAGATTTCGAGGAGAATCAATCCTGTGTAGCTTTCAGAGTTTGCTGTGACATTGAGATCATCCCAGATCGAGATCAGAGTGGTTTCTGTTCCATGTCATGGTCTGAAGCCTGATTGAGCGGGGTCGAGGAGTTTGTTGGATTCTACAAAGGAGTTGAGCTGGGAGTATTCAGTCCACTCTATGAGTTTTGTGAGAAATCTGGTGTTGGGGATTGGCCTGCAATTCTTAGGATCAAGGGATGCCTTTTTTAGAAGTGGCTTGGCATGCACTATTTTAAAAGCTTCAGGGAAGATGCCAGAGGTGAGGGGGTCATTTGGTATGGCACTTGCATGTTCTCCTGTGCAGGAAGAGGAGAATATTTCTTTCAGAAGAGAGGCAGGGCAGGGGTCGAAGGGCGACCCGGAGGGTCTGCTGGCTGTTAGTAGGTCAAGGAACTCATCTCTGGAGATGGGTTTGAAAGCGTCAAGGTGGGTAAAGTGGGCGTCGGGGCAATGGGATCAGGATAGGTCTTTCATCTGCTTCTCACTGGGAGTGAGGTCCTGTGTCCACCCTCCTGGCCATCTGTTGTTCTCCTGCACATGTGGAGTTTGTGCCTAGCTGCTGACCATTCCATTAGGTAGGTGCACTTTCTGTGCATTGTTCCACCTCCTGGGGAATTACTGAACCTGAGAAATCGAAATTTGAAAAAAAAGAAGAAAAAGAAAAATAGAGTACTTTTGCATAATATTGTTGGAAAGGACTGTTTTATTTGGCATTTTCATCGTGCAGCCATTTTTTGAGCTTTTTAATACCTGGTGCTGCGTTGCTATTTTGAAAGCACGCGTATTTTCCTCCTATTGCTGCTTATTTGACTGTTTTTAGCCCTTCCAAGATGGCCACTGTGGTTTTCTTTGTTGTGTAGACAGGCTGTGCTGAATCACTGCTCCCTGTGCTGCACTCCCATTGGTTGCTGAGTGTTCTCTTCCATCCAATCAGGGACCGGCAGGCTTCAGACGGCCCTCTCAGCAAGGCCCAATGGCTGGAACTGGTTTCTTTCATCTGCTTCTCAATGGGAGTGAGGTCCTGTTTCCACCCTCCTGGCCATCTGTTGTTCTCCTGCACATTTGGAGTTTGTGCCTGGCTGCTGACCATTGCATTAGGTATGTGCACTTTCTGTGAATTACTGCACCTCCTGGGGAATTATTGAACCTGAAAAATCTAAATTTGAAAAAAAAGAAGAAAAAGAAAAATAGAGGAAATGTGCATAATATTGTTGGAAAGGACTGTTTTATTTGGCATTTTCATCG
Source organism: Ambystoma mexicanum (assembly GCF_040938575.1). Classification (NCBI taxonomy): domain Eukaryota; kingdom Metazoa; phylum Chordata; class Amphibia; order Caudata; family Ambystomatidae; genus Ambystoma; species Ambystoma mexicanum. Next base: position 9,147,374 of record NC_090921.1, on the reverse strand, counting down.
TGCAGCCATTTTTCGAGCTTTTTAATACCTGGAGATGTGTTGCTATTTTGAAAGCACTAGTTTTTTCCTCCTATTGCTGCTTATTTGACTGTTTTTGGCCCTTCAAAGATGGCCACCATGGTTTTCTTTGTTGTGTAGACAGGCTGCGCTGAATCACCTCTCCCTGTGCTGCACTCCCATTGGTTGCTGAGTGTTTTCTTCCATCCAATCAGGGACCGTCAGGCTTCAGCTGGCCTTCTCAGCAAAGGCCCACTTCCAAGGCCCACTTCCAAGGCCCACTTCCAAGGCCCCTGTCTGCTCCCTGTCCGCTTCCAGAACGCCAATTGGGGTCCTCCCTGCACCTTAACCACAATGATGCGGCCACCTCTCTCCACTAAGAAATCCGGGCTGCCTTGACTTTGCCACCTCCAGAACTATGGGTTAGTTCCCTCCTTATGGACTCACTTCTACTGCCTTTGACTATCACTGTTCTTTCTGCTTGTTGCTCCCATGTTGTCATCTTGCTGCGCAGTGCTTCCTAAACCCTTTGCCAACATCCGATTCCAAGATTGAAAAAGTCATATCTTGCTGTTTTTGCTTTGCTCTTAAAAGTCAAATCTTGCTGTTTTTGCTTTGTGCTAAAAAGTCAAATCTTGCTGTTTTTGCTTTGCTCTTAAAAGTAATATCTTGCTGTCCAGTGTGAAATTCTCTGTATTTTGCTTTTATACTGATTCTTCTCTGTAACTTGCCAGCCCAGTGACCTCACTACTCTCTTTTGTCTCACACCTACCTGCCTTAGCCCCCAGTATCTCCATCCTCTCCTTACTTCCACCCCAATGGCGCTTTCTGTTTCTCCTATGTTCTCCAACTGCTTCTCCATTGACTATCCTTCCCTTCTCACTAAGTCTGGTAGGAAGAAGTTCAAAAAGGATATCTTGGCCTCTAATCCTGGTCTTCCTATCGCCGACACCTACTCCAATGCTTCCGCCAGACAGACCCTTAGCAACATTCTCTTTGTCGTTCCTTCGCCAGATCTATGGACTCCTCATATGGTCTCTGTGCTCTGCCCTATCTCCTCCTCTCCCATTAATGGTGGCACTCGCTGGGAAGTTCTCATGGCTTCCTTCGACTCCTCTAAAGTCATCATTACTGTCTACTTAAATGGCACTGTCATGGTCCAAGACCCTCAGGCCAATCTCCTCCGCTTTGATAGGCGCATCTCTCGCCTCATCAATTTCCTCTCATCCCCTGCTGTCCCCTCCTCTCCCCCTTTGGCTACCTTGCCTTCTCTCTCCTCCTCCTCCTCTGCCCCTCCTAGGGCTCTTTCTCCGGCGTACCTCTGATCTGTACCCCTCCCCGGAAGGTCTTTAAGGCTGGCAACCTTCTTCATATTGCCACTCTCAACTCTCGCTCTGCCGTCAAACACTCCTCTGACATTTGCCACCTCCTTGAAGAACTAGACCTTGATGTCCTTGGTCTTACTGAGACATGGTTCACGGCCAACTCTGTTACGAGCTTTGACACTCTCCTCCCTGATGGCTACAAGATCCTCTCAGCACCCAGATCCTCCCGGTCCGGTGGGGGGGTAGCCCTGATCTTTCCTGAGTGGATTCCTGCCTCTATCATTCCCACTCAGACCTACTTCTCTTTTGAATGCCTTGTCTGTAGGCTTTTTCTCTCGCCTACCCATTCTCTTACTGTGGTTACCATCTACCGGCCTCCTGGTCAAATCACCTCATTTCTCTCTGAGTGGGCAGACCTCTCCTCCTCCCTCCTGGCCTCTACTATTCAACTCCTCCTCCTCAGTGACCTAAATGTAATTTAGACTCTCCTTGCTCCTCCTCTGTACTCTTCTGTGATCTATGTGACTCCCTCTCCCTGTCCATCCTCCCCTCTGGCCGGACTCACTCTGCAGGGCACACACTCAATGTCTTGATCTCCTCTGACCTCCCCCTCTCCATCCCTCTGACCACTCCTCTCTCCTGGAGCGATCACTCCCTCCTCTCATCTCATCTCTCCCTCTCTTCCCCCCAAGCCAAGCCTACCCCAACACTGCCATCTGCCTTCTCGGACATCCGGCTCATGAAGCGTGTGTGAGTTGAGGCTTTTGCCACCACTTTCTCTCCCCCCCTCCACCTTTGGCTGTATCTCATCCTGATACAGCACTGTCTCTGCTCTACTCTTCAATTTCTGATATGCTTGATGTTCTTGCCCCTGTCATGAGGATCTGTTTGAAGTCCAAAGCCAAGTGCAATTCATGGTATGACTCTGACCTAGCTACACTTAAACGTAAGTGTAGGGCAGCTGAGAGGAAATGGAGGACTTCCTGTTCATCCTCTGGCAAACTGGCCTGTAGCCTGCTACAAAGGAAACACCGACTCTCTGTCCTCACCAAGAAGAGAGTCCACATTCAAGCTTGTGTCTCTGCTGCATCCAACAACTCGGCCGAACTCTTTAAAATCTGCAAGGAGCCAACCCTGCTGCAGTCTCTACCACTCCTGTTGCCTCCAAGGCTCTTTGCAATGCCCTTGCCTCTCACTTCATTTCAAAAACCCTGTCCACCCTCTCCACCCACACTCCTCCTCTTCCCTCTCCATCTGTGCTTGCTGACCCTCCTTTAGCTACCCTCCCGCCATCCTTGTCGTCCTTTCCTCTTTTCACCCCTGACGAGGTTGCTAGACAAGTCCGATCTATGAAAGCCTCTTCAAAACAGGTTCATCCCTGTTCCTCTCAAACCATCAATGACCACATTGACACCCTCGGTCCGGCCCTTTCTGATTTTTGCAACCACTCCTTTGCCTCCGGATCCTTCCCCTCCCCTGTGAGGCACTCCTTTGTGCATCCTCTTCTCAAGAAACCCACAGCTGATCCTTCTTGTCCAGCTAACTATCACCCAATTTCCATTACTCCCTTTCTTGGCAAATTCCTGGAAAAGTTGGCCATCTCTCAGCTTAACCTTCATTCCAATTCTGTTGGCTGTCTCAATGACCACCAGTCTGGCTTCAGAGCTGCCAGAAGCATGGAAACTGGTCACCTAAACATCCATGAAGATCTGCTCACCAACCTTGACTCTAACATTCTGTCTCTCCTCATCCGCCTCGATCTCTCTTCTGCCTTCGACACGGTCAACCATACCATCCTGCTCAACCATCTCCGTGAAAACCTGGGTATCACTGATCAGGCTCTGGCCTGGCTGACTTCTTTCCTCTCAGATCGACCCTCCCAGGTGCAACTTGGGTCCTTGCTTTCATCTATCTTCCTCTCTACCTGTGGTGTTCCCCAGGAGTCTAACCTCCGCCCTGGCTTTTCAACCAATACCTGGCAACTCTCGCCCACTGCATTGCCATTTTCTGCTCAAATTTCCAGTGCTACGCTGACAACACTCAATTCATTTTCAGGCTGCCCTCTGCCACCTCCTCTCCCTCTCTCATCTCTGATTGCCTAACTGCCATTCAAGATTGGTGTGCCGCCAATGATCTTTGTCTGAATGCCAGCAAGACGGAGATCCTCCTCATCGGCACACCTTTACCATCCTTTCCCCTCACTCTCTGGCCGGCCTCCCTTGGCTCTCCTCCTATCCCACCTGCGAGGCTAAGAACCTCGGGGTCATCTTTGACTCCACCCTTTCCTTCTCTGCCCACATCTCTGAGGTCTCTAAAAAGTCAAATTTCCGACTGCACCTCCTCAGAGGTACTTTGCCTTCCTCTCCTTCCCCCAGAAGCTCATGGTATTTCAAGCTGTGGTTCTCTCTAGCTTGGACTATTGTAACAGCCTCTTTCTAAATCTACCTGCCTCTACTATCCGCCCTCTGCAACTAATCCAGAACAGGACTGCAAGACTTGTCCTTAGCCTCAAACCCTGGGATCGTATCTCTCCAGCTCTGAAATCTCTTCACTGGCTCGCAGTGGATGCAAGGCTTAAATTCAAAACCCTCTGCAATGTCCACAAGGCTTTCTGGGGCCTGGGTCCATGTGAGGAGGGTCCCGTCGGGCGAGGGGAAATGGGGGAACGTGGAGTACTGACAGGGGACCACGAAGCTGCCCAGCCCTTACCTTGGTTCGCCGGGGCGGCCGTCACGGGTGCTGTCCGGGGCTCGGAGCCGCGGCCGGCCGCGGTGCGGAGACGCGTGCACCCTGGCGTGTTCCTCTCGCCGCCGGAGCAGACAAGAAGAGAAAGGCGGCGGGCCAGACGGAGCGGGCCGCTCTGCGGGGGCAGTTTGCTCGGCGGGAGCGGGCGAGCAGGGACACCCAAGCAGGGGGATGGAGGGGCCTCGGGGCACACATGGGAAAGTGGACGGGACTCCCCTGGCAGGCGGGAGAATCAGGGAACACAACCCCAGACGGCAGCCTTTAAAGGAGGCGGGACGTGGCAGGAACAACCAATAGAAAGCCAGATAGAAAGGGAAGGACCCTATTGGTGGGGAAACAAGTCACTCACGACATATAAAAGACCGGGAGCTGATCAACGTGTTGTTGTTTCCTTTTCTAGTCATACGGAGAGGGCGAAGAGCGAAGGAACGACTGGTGGGCCTATCCGGAGTCCCAAGAGGCTTAGGAAAGAAGGTTATTTTCCTAGGAAGCGGCCAGAGAAGTGAAGTAACTCTCAACAGCTAAAAACAATTGACTATAATTTCATTTGGTTAAGTTTCAAGAATAAAGCACTATTTCAGCAACTAACCACTGGGTGTGACTCTTGATTCCTAAATTGGCGACGAAGGTGGGATCTAGCAACAATGCGATGGAGACCCTAATTAAGGCGCTGACGGACGGCCAACAACAGTTGCAACAATTACTGCAGCTACAAACACAACAAGCGGCAGCTGACCGCCAGGCTTTCCAGCAAGCCATCCAGTTGCAGGGCGCCTTGCAAACTACGTCGCAAGACAAACAACACAAGACCATTACTAGGCTCACGGACGCAGTAGCCAGCTCCAGGAACCAGCCCATGGTGCCGTCCACCCTGCTTCAGAAGTATAAGGAAGGGGAAGATCCGGCCTTTTTCTTCACCAGTTTTGAAAGAATAGCGAGAAATGCGCAATGGCCACCTGAACGTTGGGGACAATATGTGGCTCCCCTGTTATCCGGAGTGATGCAGGGAGCGTATCAGGCGGTGAACCCCAATGGCAACACTCCATATGGTGAAATCAAGGCAGCCGTACTGGACCGTTTAGGCCTGGATGAGGAGGCCTACCGTATCCAGTTAAGGGACACAAAGCTAAGGAATGGGGAAAACCCCCGGCAGTTATATTACCGCATCAAAGATCTGACGGAGAAGTGGATCCAGGCACCTACCCCAGCTAACCAACCGCTCCTGGACAAAATAATACTGGAACAGTTCATAGAAGCCTTGCCAGGCCCAATGCAAAGATGGGTTTGGCAACACCACCGGCCTACATTGGCAGAGGCCGTGGACATCGCGTTGGCTTATCAAAAGGCCGGGAATAGCCGTCTCCCCATAACCGGTGCCATAGGAAGGATGACCTTATCCAGCCTATAACACCCAGTACAAAAGGGACCAAGAGGGATCCCCACCCGATGGAGGCAACCAGAGGACGCCCCAAAAAAACATGAAGAAAGGAAACTGGGACATGAGGAGAAGCAGTCTCCTATGGCCCAGGGGTTTCGACAGCCCCAATGCTTTGAGTGCAGTGAATGGGGCCACATTATCGGTTTTGCCCCAGAAGGAAGATGACAGAGCCCATGGAAATTGGCTATATGAAAACCCATCCAGAAGAACGCAGCCCTGGACCCTATGTTGTGGATATAAGGGTAGATGGTCGACCAACGCGGGTGCTGCTGGATAGCGGAAGTTGACAAACAGCCATATCTCCAACCGTGAGTACTACACCTAACTTGTCTAACATTTCTATACCGATAAGGTGTATTCATGGGGACGTAAAATCATACCCGGTGAAGGAGATACAGATAGAGATGAACCACGAAACCACTCAGTTAAAGGCTGCCGTCCTTCCTACCCTACCTACCCCTGTAGTCATAGGGACAGACTTACCACACTTTGATAGAGCACTAAGGACCATAGAGGAAGAAGGCGGAAGCAGGGTCAACCACAAAGCCACAAAAGAAGAGAACCCCAGAAACCCTCCCGGTCACAAAAGACAGAACAGATTGGAGTGGTGTCAAGCCAGTTATATGACTCGGCCAATCAATTGGAACCCCGAAGATCATGAAGATTCCCTGAGAGGTGAAACCCTGACTGATCCAACCCTTTGGGTAGCCCGAGAGAGAGCGGCCAATGAGATAGAACCAGATGTAACGAAGGGACCGGGGTTCTTGTTTCATCATGGCCTCTTATATCGCAAATACAAAGCGGACGATGGGAACGTAAAAGAACAACTGGTCTTGCCGAAAACACATAGGATGGTCATAATGCAGTTAGCACATAACCACCCCTGTGGGGGGCACATGGCCTCCATAAAAACCCAGCAGAACATCTTGAGACGGTTCTATTGGCCAGGCATATATGGGGAAGTAGCCCGGTTCTGCAAGGCGTGCCCCACTTGCCAGTTAACCAGTGGGGTTTTACCAGCAAAGGCCCCATTACAGAAAATGCCCCTCATTAACGTACCCTTCCAGCGAATAGGCATGGACATCGTGGGACCTATAGAACCTGCATCCCGAGGGTACAGGTATCTACTAGTCATCGTTGACTATGCTACGCGATATCCTGAGGCATTCCCCTTGAAGGGAACCTCAGCCCGACAGTTATGTGACCAACTCATACCCTTCTTCGCGAGGGTGGGGCTACCCTCGGAAGTCATTACCGACCAAGGGACCAATTTCATGTCCACCCTACTGCGACAAGTATGCGAGAGACTACAGATTCATCAGCTACGTACCTCAGTGTATCATCCCCAGACAGACGGGTTAGTCGAAAGGTATAACAAAACAATCAAGAAGATGATACGAAGAGTAACAGGACCCGATGGGAAGAACTGGGAACGAGTATTACCCTTGGTCTTAATGGTATTAAGAGATACACCGCAATCATCTACAGGCTTCTCTCCCTTTGAGCTCCTTTTCGGAAGACAACCCCGAACCATATTGGATCTCGTAAAAGAGGAATGGGAGACTTCAGATGAAATTTCTTTAACGGAGTATACCGAAGAGCTAAAAGAACATCTGACAATACTCCGTTCAATGGCTGAAACGAATCTAGGACAAGCCCAATTAACTCAGGAGAAAACATACAACAAGGGAAGTCGGATGAGAACGTTCATGGTAGGAGACCAAGTATTGATCCTTCTACCTACCAGTACGAACAAACTCCTGGCCAGATGGAGAGGTCCTTATGAAGTTAAGGAGGTCCTTAGTCCGGTGACGTATCGAATCCACCAACCCGACCGGGCCAAACCAGACCAGTTATATCATGTGAATCTACTAAAGGCATGGACCACACCCATATTAGCGGCAACGATGGAGATCGGTGACGATGGTTCAGAACAAAACGTGACCCGACAACAAGGCAAACTGGAAGACGTTCAATGGGGTAAAATACTAACACCTTCCATGAAATCCGAACTGTTAGCCAGCCTGTCACCCTATGCAGGGGCCTTCTCGACCTTACCTGGAAGAACCAATCTAATCGAACATGAGATCAGAACCGATCCCGGACAGACTGTCCGGCTAAGACCCTATCGGATTCCCGAAGCAAGAAGGCTAATCATCAAAAACGAGGTAGAAGACATGCTACGCATGGACATAATTGAACCATCCACCAGCTCCTGGTCCTCCCCGATAGTACTGGTACCAAAGCCGGACGGTACAATTAGGTTTTGTATGGATTATCGACAGCTGAATACCATTTCCAGATACGAAGCCTATCCAATGCCAAGAATGGACGAATTGTTGGAGAGCCTAGGATCCGCAAACTTCCTGAGTACACTGGACCTAACCAAGGGATATTGGCAAATCCCCTTGAAAACCACAGACCGGGAAAAAACCGCCTTTGCAACCCCCCAAGGCCTATATCAATTTAAAGTTCTACCTTTTGGCCTACACGGGGCGCCGGCCACCTTCCAAAGATTGATGGATGTCGTACTACGCCCCCATGAGAAGTATGCTGCAGCTTACTTAGATGACATTGTCGTGTATAGCACTACCTGGGAGGCCCATCTATACCACTTGGAACAGGTGGTGGCTGAGTTAGCTAGGGCAGGCTTACACATCAATCCGAAGAAGACGGTGATGGGTACCCATGAAACTAAGTATCTTGGACACCTGGTTGGTGGAGGCATGTTACGACCCCAAACTTCAAAAATCAAAGCCATTTATGAGATTCCGACACCCACTACAAAAAAACAAATCCGAGCCTTCTTAGGCTTCATCGGTTATTACCGAAGGTTTATCCATGATTTCTCCACGGTGGCTGCCCCCTTGACCGACGCTTTAAGAAATAAAGGAACTCCTGATCTGTCCAAAAATGTCGCGGCTTTGGATGCCATCGAGGTCCTGAAACAAAGGATTACCTCGAATCCGGTACTCCGGTGCCCCGACTTCCATGACCATTTTTTTTTGGCAACAGACGCTTCGAACCATGGTCTTGGTGCGGTTCTTTCACAGGAACATGATGGTGAACTTCAACCAGTCTGTTTCGTGAGCAGGAAACTCGTTCCTCACGAGGAGGCCTATTCAACTGTGGAAAAAGAGTGTTTGGCCATCAAATGGGCAGTGGAAACTCTCAAGTATTATCTCTTGGGCCGCCCATTTACGTTGTATACTGACCACGCTCCCCTACAATGGCTCGCCAAACATAAGGATACCAACCAGCGTGTTCTTCGCTGGTTCCTGTCACTGCAACCGTTTGATTTCCTTACCATTCACATGCCAGCTGGATTCCAACTGGTGGCCGACTATCTGTCCAGGAATGCTCCCTTGCCCGATCGGACAGGGTTTGTGATGGGGAGATGTGAGGAGGGTTCCGTCGGGCGAGGGTAAATGGGGGAACGTGGAGTACTGACAGGGGACCACGAAGCTGCCCAGCCCTTACCTTGGTTCGCCGGGGCGGCCGTCACGGGTGCTGTCCAGGGCTCGGAGCCGCGGCCGGCCGCGGTGCGCAGACACGCGTACCCTGGCGTGTTCCTCTCGCCGCCAGAGCAGACAAGAAGAGAAAGGCGGCGGGCCAGACGGAGCGGGCCGCTCTGCGGGGGCAGTTCGCTCAGCGGGAGCGGGCGAGCAGGGACACCCAAGCAGGGGGATGGAGGGGCCTCGGGGCACACATGGGAAAGTGGACGGGACTCCCCTGGCAGGCGGGAGAATCAGGAAAAACAACCTCAGACGGCAGCCTTTAAAGGAGGCGGGACGTGGCAGGAACAACCAATAGAAAGCCAGATAGAAAGGGAAGGACCCTATTGGTGGGGAAACAAGTCACTCACGACATATAAAAGACCGGGAGCTGATCAACGTGTTGTTGTTTCCTCTTCTAGTCATACGGAGAGGGCGAAGAGCGAAGGAACGACTGGTGGGCCTATCCGGAGTCCCAAGAGGCTTAGGAAAGAAGGTTATTTTCCTAGGAAGCGGCCAGAGAAGTGAAGTAACTCTCAACAGCTAAAAACAATTGACTATAATTTCATTTGGTTAAGTTTCAAGAATAAAGCACTATTTCAGCAACTAACCACTGGGTGTGACTCTTGATTCCTACAGTCCAAAATACCTTCAGCTATCCCTCCGCAAATGCCTCCTCTCTCGAGCTCTTCGCTCCTCTACCTCCAACTCACTCAGGGTCAGTCGTTTTTCTAAGAAACGAGCTGGGGGTAGATCTCTGTCTTCGGCTGGGGCCTCCTTCTGGAACAGCCTCCCTGCCACTCTAAAACTTGAGGAGAACCATCTCCGGTTCCGGAAGCACCTCAAGACCTTCCTCTTTTCTTCTGCCTTCGCTCACCCTCTCCCCTGATGATCTGTTCTCTCTTGGCACCGTGCACCTGGCCACCCTCTGTCTTTTGGACCCAGGTACCTGCTCATCCTGTCACACTCCCGTACTGCCTCCAGGCCACCCCTTGCACTGGGGTCTGTATCCGTACCCATACAGCCCCCCCTTTTTCTTCCTGCACTTATCTGACCTACCCTGTCTGCTGCCTTAAACCTAGCACTTGCAAATTGCTAGCTGCATTACCACTGTTTGTTGCCTTTATTATTTATTTATTGTTATTTATCTGTTTCTCCTCTGCGTCACACTTTCCACCTCTCCCCCCTTCCATGCACTTTTCCCCTCCCCCCTCTCCCATTCACTTGCGCTTTCTCAATGTCACTGCGCCTAGTAAGATCGCTGTTTTGTTCTCCCCTGCCCCCCTCCCTTGCCTTGTCGTGCTCTGAAACACTTGTGTATGAGCGCAATAGAAATAAAATATCAATCAATCAATCAATCAATAGGTCGGTGTAGGGTCGGGGGTGATTAAGGACAGTTTTGTGTTAACGGTTGCCGTCCTGTCAAGAGTGGTGTAGTAGAAATGTAGCGAGAGGGAGTCGCAAAGTGATTGTGTGGATTGTGTGGACGTGTATTGTGGGCAGAGGTGGAAGCAGGTTTTCAGAATTCGGAAATTATCTTGTGGAGTTGTTTGCTGCTGCTACCACTTTTCAGAATTTGTTTATTATAATAGGCTTTTTTAACCTTTTTCGGATTTCAGATTTGTAATTACGGTTGTGTATGGTGAACATGTATCTGATGAGATCAGTTATAGATGCTCGCCATTTGTGTTCAAGATATTTATTTTGTTTTTTGACAGCCCTCAGGTGGGGCCTGAACCATTTGGGGAACCATCCTTTGCATGAGGTTGTGGGGCTGGAGGAGGTCAGAGGGGTGAGAGGAAATAGTGATTCTTCAAGCCAGGAGACAAAGGAATCGATGGTTAAGCAGGGGGACAGGGTAGCAGGGCTTCAGCTATATCGGGGAGTACCTTGACTTTGTTCCAAGTTACGTGATCAAGGGTGGGGGCTGGAGGAGCCGTAGGAGGAGGGGCAGGCATATAGATAGAGAATGGGATGGCAAAGTGGTCTGTCCAGATGAGGGATTTGGGAATGGATATATAAACCAGGTTAAAGGAGCTGAACATTGCATCAAGGTTATGCCCATCTGAGTGGGTTGGACCAGTAGTATGTTGGGAGAGATTGAGTGCATCAAGACTGTCAACCAGTGGATGGGTCATGAGGTTGTTGGGCATGTCAAACCAGATATTGAAATCTCCCATGAGTGTAAGAGTTGGGTGGTTTACCTGAATGGTAGCTATTGAGTCACAGAGATTGTTGGCAAAATGTCTGTCGTATCCAGGGGGTATGCAGATGAGTAGGAAGCTGTGGTTGAATGTTGATGGTATCGAGAGTTTTACTAGAAGGGATTCACAGGTGGCGTTGCATGTTTGGCATTTGACGAGTGAGATGGTGAAATGGGCTTTGTAGAGGATTGCCACTCTGCCACCTCTGGAGGCTTTATTGTGGACGATAAGAGACAAGCGAGTAGCCAGGGGTTAGGCCTCATGTGTGACTGCCGCTTTTGGGGTAGGACCAAGACTTATTTTCATATGGTTGTTACCCTTCTGTAATGGCTTGGCAGGCTGAAAAACAATGGTCTGGAGGGTTGCCCAGAGCTGCGCCCGTGGTTATGATTAATTCAAAACCTTATAGCCATCACCTTTCTGTTTTGCTAAAGTCACCCCGAGTGGGACGGGTATGCCCGATGTGGGTCCCGAGTCTGCCGGGCATAGAGACCCAAGCTACTCCTCACTGATGACGCCCAACAGATTGAAACATGTCTGGGGATGCTTGTGGTCTCATGCAGAAGGGATGTAACCTTGCAGTTCGGGCTGGACTGCCTCGTTTGGGGTAGGACCGAGCCTGATTTGCATATGGTTTTTCCCCTTCTGTAATGGCTAGGCAGGCTGAAAAACGATGGTCTGGAGGGTTGCCCAGAGCTGTGCCCATGATTATGATTAATTCAAAAACTTCCAGCCAACACCTCTCTGTTTTGCTCATGTGCGAGTGATGCAAAATCTTCTGAGAACTAGGTTTCAGTGATAAAGATGAGGTCGGGATTGTCAGATGATACGAGGTCAAAGATACTGGGCCTCATTATGACCCAGGCGGTAAGGGGTTTACGGCGGCGTAAACAGCGCCGACCCTTACCGCCTGATTCCGAGGTCCCTTAGCGCCATGGAGGATTTAACACCTGCTTTTAGCAGGTGTTAAAATCCATGGCGCTAAGGGACCTTGTTGTTAATTACGCCACCGTAATTTATGGTGGCGTAATTAACGCCTTCCCCACTCCCATCATGCCCTATGGGGCAAAAATGGGAATGGGGAAGGGTAAATGGGTTAATGGGGACTTACCGCCCCGCCAAACTCGGAATGGGGCGGTAAGTCCGCCAACCACCATGGCGTAAACGTAGTTTACGCCATGGTGGTAAAGGTACGACCCAGGCGGTAATTTACCGCCTGGGTCGTAATGAGGCCCACTGTGTCTGTTTCTTGCCACGGAGCAGGCATTAAAAACAATAAGATGCACCTGACTACGTGAGGGGAGGAGGTTCTCGTGACGCTCAATGCGTGGGGTGCTCAGTGGATGTCGGTGCCAGATGTGGTGGGGGATGTGTTAGGATCATTCTGGGTGGTAGAGACTGGCTGAGGTGGTTTGAAGGGGGACTGGATGCCTGTGGAATTTGAGTGTCGGGTGAGAGGGTTATGTCGATGGGGGGCTGGGAGAGTCAATCAGATGTGGTAGGTATGTGATAGACATGGAGGGGGTGTGATGCTTGAAATGCATCGGAGGGACAGGTCCTCCGTATCCTTGTCCTTTACTGCTTTCTATCGTGTGTTCTGTCATGTTTTTCGCGCATGAGTTCATGTGGGACTCCTGGCGATGCAGCTCTCTCTCTCTTTTGGTTTGGTGAACAGACCCATGGGATACCCTTATGGCACCCATGGGTAGGGGTGCAACCATGTGCCCCGAGTGTATGTTTTTGGGCACATGTGTGTGACCCGCATAGCAGGGTACGGGCTGGTGGCAGCTCTGTGTTGAAATGACTGGTGCCCTGAGCGTCCTCCATTTTGGGATGCCCAGGCCCTGTCATTGGAATCGGTAGATTCCTGATGGAGACAACATGGCCCCCATGGCCTCTTGCCTTCCATCACCTGTTACCTTGATCTTCCCGAAGTCCCGGGAAGCCCTGCCTCCGTCCCTTCCCCCTGACTGGCTGTTGGGTGGAAGTTCCATATATGGTAGTGTGGGGAAGTGCCGACCAGACTGGCTAAAGCCTTCTCAACGACCGTATGTTGTGGGTATGTCTATGGGTGGGACCTGGGTGATGGAGTGTGTGACAAATGTGGCTGTCTAGTATCTGGTGGTTGACACAATGGTTGAGACAGCCCTGCCCGAAACCAGTATGAATGCAGCTTGGAGTGTTGAATGGCTCGGTACTTGTCCCAAAACACATAACTTGTTGTGAGTGTCTGGAGAGAAGTGAATGGCCTGAATACCTTGTGTGCCTGATTGGCTGCCTGCCGGCATGAATGCCTGTAGTCGTGATTGGATGCTTGAGTATGACCCAGCGGAATGAATGGGAGATCAACAGTATATCTGGGGACCTCTCACTGCTAGGAATCATGTTCAGAAGCTGACGTCCACCACGACGAGTAACTGTAGTAACTGAAGCTTGATCCTGAAGCCCCGCTGGACGAGAAGAATTGCTGTTGCTCTCCTTCAGAATCTGAAAGCTGCTGTGCTTCAAGAACTGACACAGAGAGGACCTGGTAAGGCGCCCTCTTCCCGAGCTTCGAAGGACCATCGTGCATAGCTGATCTTTGCCTAAGCTCCCTGGTAGATAGACCCTCGACAGGCTGCCGACACGATACAGGGGCTGCTGTGGAACTCCAAGGAGAAGCGCCCAGACTGTTGTCCACCACTGTCGCCGACCGCCTTCGCCAACTGGAGCCGCCGTGCTCACGTTGCCTAAGAACTTCATTGATCCAAGGACGCTCTCGTCCGCATCGTCGCCGCTGTATCCTGCTGGAGATTGCCTGACCGTCGACACACCGAGGAGCATCTACCAGTGGGTTTCCTGCCACCCACAGACCACAGAGACACTGACGACTCAACGCCCTTGCTGGGCCACAGTTCTTCAACTCTTTGCGGTCCAGAATTATCGACACTGAGGTGCCCCACATGCCTCTTCCTTGCAGGACATTTACGCTTCCCTGTCAACGAGCACCGCTAGGAACAACGCGGCCACTTCACTGTCGTAGCTCGACCTGTTCTCTGTCAGACGTTTGACGACCGTGACTCCTGCCTGAAAGGGAGGACACTCAAGAAGGGTTGTCGATTTCCCCGACGCGGAACGCTACAACACCAAGGTATTTTGGGGTTGCAGAACTATTGGGAAGTCTAAGGGTGAACAATATATGGACTGGGCTTGTATCTTTCTTCCACCAGGCCCCCACTCATGTCTGCCACCACCCCCACCCCCCAACCACCATGGGCAGCCTCCACCAGGCCCCCACTCATGTCTACCACCACCCCCACCCCCCAGCAGTGCAGGGGCAGCCTCCACCAGGCCCCCACTCATGTCCCCTATCACCCCCACCCCCCAGCCACCAGGGGCAGCATCCACCAGGCTCCCACCCATGTCTACCACCACCTCCATCCCCCAGCAGTGCAGGGCCAGCCTCCATCAGGCCCCACTCATGTCTCCCACCACCCCCACCCCCCAGCCACCATGGGCAGCCTCCACCAGGCCCCCACCCATGTCTACCACCACCCCCACCCCCCAGCAGTGCAGGGGCAGCCTCCACCAGGCCCCCACTCATGTCCCCTATCACCCCCACCCCCCAGCCACCATGGGCAGCCTCCACCAGGCTCCCACCCATGTCTCCCACCACCCCCACCCCCCAGCCACCATGGGCAGCCTCCACCAGGGCCCCACCCATGTCTACCACCACTCCCACCCCCCAGCAGTGCAGGGGCAGCCTCCACCAGGCCCCCACTCATGTCTCCCACCCCCCACCCCCCCAGCAGTGAGGGGCAGCCTCCACCAGGCCCCCGCTCATGTCTCCCACCACCCCCACCCCCCAGCCACCATGGGCAGCCTCCACCAGGGCCCCACCCATGTCTACCACCACCCCCACCCCCCAGCAGTGCAGGGCCAGCCTCCACCAGGACCCCACTCATGTCTACCACCCCCCACCTCCCCCAGCACTGAGGGGCAGCCTCCACCAGGCCCACACTCATGTCACCCACCACCCCCACCCCCCAGCCACCATGGGCAGCCTCCACCAGGGCCCCACCCATGTCTACCACCACCCCCCAGCAGTGCAGGGGCAGCCCCCACCAGGCCCCCACTCATGTCTCCCACCCACCCCCACCCCCCAGCCACCATGGGCAGCCTCCACCAGGCCCCCACTCATGTCTCCCACCCACCCCCACCCCCCAGCCACCATGGGCAGCCTCCACCAGGCCCCCACTCATGTCCCCCTGCCCACAGGCCCTGAGAATCCTCAAGCATGGGCCTCATGGCCAGCCACCACAGCCCAAAGACACAACCAAGTATTACATGCGCCCATGATACTACTCCAATGGAAACAATGTAAATCAACACATGTGTCACACACACACACAATGGTTGCAAGTGAACCTGAAAACCCATATCATGACATGCATGAAAACAATGCGATGAAACCACACATTGAAGAATTAAAAAATCCAAATAATGTATTAATAACAACAGTAATGACAAACAAAATTAAACAAAATACACAAGTAAAAAAAAAAAAAAATAAGCTGGCTGTCCCTTTTCAAATTAAAATCAATAAATGATAATCCAAAAAAATTTCTTCCAAAGTTCAACTCCATAAAAAGGAAATGAAGGGAAAAAAGAAATAGAAAACCATTGCTCCATGGGAAAAAATATTCATAGTAAAAAAGAAATTCCAAATCCAAAGTCCAACTATGTACAAAGTATTCAGGGTCCATCATCCCAACAGAAGAAATTAAACCTACCAAAAAACCTATCTAAAATGGGACTATATACAAAAGGTGGAGCAGTGTCCGTCGACTCCAAATAAAAATAAACTATAAAGGAAACCTATCACTAAATAACTATATACAATGGCGGTGGGCCGTCCAGTGGCTCACTTAGTGGTGTTCCGGGCCAGGGCATCATCGAACTCCTCGTCCATGTCCCGGAGGCGGTCCTGTTCCATGGCCCCAAGGGTCCGCAGGGACGCCGACATGTTCACCTCCAACTCCCTGCGGATTGCCTCGAGGCACTCGGCCCACCTCAGGGCCCTCCGCATGGAGTTCTCTGCCCTGACCATCGTGAGCCACGCCTCTTCCACCCGCCGCCGCTCCGCATCTATGGCGTGGCCCAACCGCTGCCACACGGAAGACACTTCCCGTCCAGGGTCCTCCTGCCCTCCGGCCGATGCCTGCCCCTCCGATGTTGAAGGCCCCGAGCTATCGTGGCTCACACCTACAGCCTCCTGCTGCTGCAGCTGCTGCTGTCCATGTGCCCTGTCCGATGGTGCCTGCACATCCTCCTCCAGCTGGGGTGCAGTCGTTGATGTGGCCACCCCTGCTGGACGTCCGACTCCCGACTGTGGCAGGGATCTGTTGTCCACCAGCCTGGCCGCACGGTCGGAGGCAGCTCCACAGGGCACCCAGGTGACACATGGGTGGGAAGATGGCATGGATGACGACTGGGGCACAGGGGGTTCCGTGGACGAGGGGGTCAGAACAAGGTCCAGGAAATGGAGGAATCCAGCCCTGGTGAGCTGTCCTAGTGGGTCAACGCAGTCAACGAGCCATGCGAGAAGACGTGCAGACTCATCATGAAAAGACTGCAGGTCAGCTCGCATGGCCCGTTGACGCAA
Source organism: Ambystoma mexicanum (assembly GCF_040938575.1). Classification (NCBI taxonomy): domain Eukaryota; kingdom Metazoa; phylum Chordata; class Amphibia; order Caudata; family Ambystomatidae; genus Ambystoma; species Ambystoma mexicanum. The sequence continues at coordinate 9,130,527 of NC_090921.1, read as the reverse complement.
CGCCACCAGGCTCAACCTGGTGCAGGATAGCCACATCCGCAGGGAGAGGAAGGCCAGGTGTTGTATGTCAATCCCCTCCCTGAGAGCGGGTCTGGAGGTAGGCATCCCCGCTGGTGCAAGTTGATGCAATGACAGGAGCAGGGACAGGATTGCACACAAGCACCTCCGCGGCGGCCTGTGCTGCCTCCTGTCCCAGATCCTGCACTGCACCACTAGCACCAGTGGAATCCCCACCTCCAAACCCCGCCTCTGTCGCTTGCACGGCCTCCTCCTCCTCCAAACCCCCCACCAACCTGGATGACTCCGTGCCATCTTCCTCTGTTGGGCCCTGTGGGGTCCCAGCTGCCCCTTCTGCTGCCGAGGAGTCCAACTCCAACCTCCGCCTCTTGGACCTCCCCTCGGCAGCTGCGGCCTGGGACACGGCACCGGACTCCTCACTCCCCGACGAGATCAGAACCTGGGAGGGAATCCGAGCCTTGCGTCTCCGGCTGGTGGTGCGACCCCTGCCGCTGTGCTCCACAGCACCTTCTCCGCCCTCTTCATCAGTTGTCGCTGCAGACAGGGAGAAAGAAAACACAGGCATCAGGGCACTGTCCAATGGACTCATACACACATGACAGTCATACATGAGTGGCTTTGGTAAACCTCAGACATGGCATCACAATCCCCAACTCACATGTCATTTCAACTTGCACACATGAGCCATACCACAGCCATATTGCAACAGCCAGCACCATCCATTCACATACAACAGCATGAGCAGCCATAGGTCATCCACACATCACATGCAACATAGGGAGTACACTACACATGCACACACACCACCAAACTTGCATGCATGTGTACACCTCCGCCAACTGTCGCAGTGTTCCGATCGACATCCATGTCACACCTGACAATCATTCCTCCACATCCTGTGCCATGCAAGCCCACACACACAAGCACCATCCATGTGTCACACATGAGACCCCTCGCATGTGTCACCCTCACGGCCCTGTACACCCCCCCTACTTGCCCACATAAAAATACATGTTTAACCTGCACACTCCTGGCACACCACACGCACAGCTTACAATCAGTATGCATGTACACTTACCGCTCGACTCCAGACGGGTCTGCCTCTCAAGGACCTGGACGTGGAGCGCTGGGGATATGCGTTCCAGGACCCTCATCTGATCTTCCGACAAGTGGCCCCGGCGCCCCTTAGCATCCGCTGCCTTCAGGAGGTGCCGGGCCTTGTTGAGGGTCCTGGACCTGAAGTCCTCCCAGGGCTTCCTGACACTTTCGTAGTCGCGGACTGCCACCTCCTCAGCGTTGATGGCAGTCACGATGTCCATCCAGATCCGAGTCCGTCTTTCCTTGTCGGCGCGCAACCTTCCGAAGAGGGCATCATACTGCCCCAGGACATGCTCCATCAGGACACCAACTTCGGTGGCAGTGAAGCTGGTGCCCCTCTGCCTCCTTGGCCGGGGGTTGCCACTGGTGCCAGATGTTGCAGTGCCCGACATGGCAACCCCAGAGGCAGGAGTGGGTGGGCAACTGGGTCCTGGGGCTGGGCTGTGGGGCGATGGAAAAGCAGTCGGGAGTCTTCGGTTCCAGCAGGGGTGGTCACAGCAACAGCACCCCTGGCTGATGTGCAGGCAGCAAATGGCAGGGCACGTGGGCAGCAGGCAGTCAGGCAGCAGCATATGGCACGTGGGAGCGTGCTCAGGGCTCTGGGGGGCAGTAATTCGGCCTTCTGGGCAGGAGCGTGGTCTTTCGTGTGTGAACGCGTGGCCAGCTTGATACGGAGTGATTTTGCACATGAAAATCCAGCACGTCTGCGTGTAATTTGAGGAAAGGCCCTTAGCGCGTAAGCGCGTCAGCACACGTCTGTACATTAATTGACCCAAAGGCCACCAGCATATGCGCGTCTATTCTATGAAGTCACGTGCACGTTGAATATGGCACACGTTTGAAATGTTGCTTGTTAAAAAAATGAAAGACACGTCCGAGTGTCAAAGCGTGTAATTGGTGGAAATAGCCTTAGTGCGTACACGCGGAAGTGACAAAGCGTGTAATTGGTGGAAATGGCCCTACACGCGGAAGTGACAAAGCGTGTAATTGGTGGAAATGTCCCTAGCGCGTACACTCGGCAGTGACGCTGGACGTGGGGGCCTGCATAAAAGGTACGTGTAGAACACCATTTCCTTGTACGTGCTTTTCGTGGAGAGCGAGTGGGTGAAATCTGTACTTCTTGTCGTTTCACACGCGATTTACTTCACAGCGTTTCAAGTTCGTACTCCCTGTTACCTCTGACAGCTTTTTCTCTTTTTTCTCTTTTTCTGGTTTTCCTGGGCCTGTTCCCTCAAACAGCGGTCCCTTCTACTGTTGTCCTGTCTCCTCAGACAGCGTACAATTCTTCTTTTGGCGGGGGTGTTGCCAACGCGCACACGCGCTTCTTTTTCACGCTCTTTTTCCTGGCAGACGGTGAGTCACGCACGTATCTAACATCTGTGCTTGCCCCGTGTGTAGCCTACCCCTTCAGAGGTCATTCTAGGCTGCGTGTGACACGCATACGCTCATTCTTGTGTTACTGGGTGCCACAGTGTAGTGCAGGTTTTTTTTCCGCACACGTGGTCTAGGAGGGGTTGCGTGCACATCATCTCCCTTTTTTGGGCTTCCTGTGCGTTGCGTGACCTGTCATCTTTCCCCAGGGGTCACATTCAGCCTTGCTAGAGCACTAGGGTACAATTACCATCTGGTACCCAACCCCTTTGACCCCCAATTGCCCAGGACAATAGTTTACAGCCACATTAACATCAGTGCCATGGTTGGGAGGCGAGGAATCCGTAAGGGTGGCAAAGGTGGACGAGCCACAAGTGGTGGCCATGGTGGATCCGGTAGGGGACGTGGTCGTTACTTGCATGGTGACCCTGTCCCCCCATGTGTGGAGGACCAGTCAAGGGCACCCATAATCCCCCCAGCCCCCCTGGTTGAGGCTGATGTGGCTGACACCATCCATGCTCAGCCCTTGTTGGACCAGCCCATTGTGGCACCACACCTGGCTGACTCCATGGCTGACTTCCAGGTCAGCAGTCCTATGACACGTGCGCTGGTGCACGTTGATGTTATCAGGACACGTGGATCAGGGGCAGCAAGGCCATCTGCTGCCCCAAGTAGGCAGGGTGGAGAGTCTGCAGGGGCAGCTGCGGCTCCATCCACCCCAGCTCTCACACACCCAGCCAGGACAGTGTCGGTCCTAGTCCATCCTGCTGACATTCCCCCTGACACCATTACACTTGAGCCAATGCCTGCACCAACTCCCATGCTGAGTGTGCAATCCCACACTCCTGATACAGAGTCCACCAGGGCTCCTGCCCCTAGTGTCCAGATCGGCGTAGGACACTCAGGATCACCACCACCTTCCAAGCGGAAGAGGAAGAGTGCTCGTCCGGCACAGGCTGATGCCCCAGACACGGCTACACAGTCCGGCCCGTCGAGGAAGCCCAGCTTCACAGATGCCGAACTGAATGCACTTGTCGAGTATGTGTCCGCACATGATAACGAAATGGTCATTGTTGCAGGATCCAAGACCACACCTGCACAACGCCAGGCACACTGGCAGACCATTGCGGACATCGTAAGTGCCCTTGGAATCGTGAGGCGCACAGCCAATGATTGCTATAAGCGCTGGAATGACCTAAAGCGCAGGGCAAAGAATAAGCTGGCCTCAAGTCATGCCGCAACTCTAGTGACTGGAGGTGGGTCTCCAGTAGAAGACATGGAACTCACTCCACATGAGTCAGTCGCTGGGACCTACGTCACGGAGGAACAGATCCAAGGCGTGGGAGATCTGCCTGATTATGAGGCATTGTCCGGTGAGTGCACATGCATGTGTGTGTCATCCATGTGCATAGTGTGTGTGTGAGGGCTTCTGTTTGTGTGCCAGGTGAGGGTGTGTGCGCCTGAGTCGTTTGGGTCATCCATGTGCTTCATGCAATACATTCTGCGCAGCAGCATTTGGCCATAGCAGTATCCCTTCTGCCAACAGTAGACATCTAGCCCAACAGCACATCAGTTGCCCTTGAAGTGTCCCCTTGCCACAACATTTTTGCTTATTTTTCTCTGTTCATTCAGGCAGATTGTTTGTATTCCACCACTTTTACTAGGCATTTCTCAGTCCTCTAGTCACATGTCTGACATGGCTATGGTAAAGTGGAGTGACTTTGTTACCTGGATATCATTTGTTTAGACATGTCCCTGTGCAATCGGACCATTTTGGACTGGCAGCTCCAGGTGAAAAATCAGACCTGTTTGAATTAGAAAAGCTATTACATGAGGGAACTGGACTGAATGAATAAGTGCTGCCCTCCTCTCCATCTTCACTCAATAGCAATGGTACATGGCATCTGTGTGATGGCATGTGTATTTCACCTGGCAATCACAGGCCAATGTGTGATGCCACTGCCAGGCAGCATGCAGAAAATGTGTTCATCTTCCATCTTGGTGTCATCAGTGTGTGCCATTTGCCTACCCTTGATACGCAGTGAGGGTGCATGCATGGGAGGGTTTTAGTCATGTGGCACATGTGTCAATCAAGTACTGGTTCTGTTGCTTCTCAGCCCTCATTGTGTGCCATGGTGCTAATTCCTGTTTCCATTTGTTTGCTTTTATGTCTTTGCAGGGGAAGACGCACCTGATACTGCTGGGGTTGTGGAGATGGTGCAGACCCAGGAGGGGTCTGAGGGCCGACCGACCACCAGTGAGGGACGTGGTGTGGTGGTGGGTGAGAACCCACAACTGCTGCAGGTCGTGCTCTCAAGGGGTGTCTCTGGCTGCACCTCCCCCGAGCTGTACTCAGGTGTTGATTCGGATGATGAGACCTACGTGCCGTCGCAGGTGAGTGTTCCTGGGAGGGATTCTGTTCTGTCCCACCCACCTGCACCAGGGTCAGAACCCTTAATGGGGATGTCAGTGTTGGCAGCTACGCCTTTGGTGGTTACGGATGCAGGGTCACACTCCGCGACATCTGATCCTGGTCCTGGGCCAGCAGATCAGAGGGGGAATGCAGTCCTGCAGCCTCAGGCAGTGCCGGCACAGCAAGGCGCAGTTCGCCTTGCCCCAGACAGGTGTGGTGCCCACCGACGTGGTGGCCGTACGCCACCTGGCAATACCGCATGGGAGCAATCCATTTACAGTATGGCAACCCAACAGGCAGCATCATCAGAGATGATGGCTCAGGCCATGGATAGGGTGGCCACTTCCATTGTCCCCCCCGAAAGGCTGATGGAGCGACTACAGCAGGCAACCGACTCCATCTGCCAGTCACACAGGGAGGACATGTTGGCGTCCAACAGGGACAGGCGGACGGCACTGGCGACTCTGCAGGAAGCCATCTCCATAGAGTCCCAGGGCCACAGGGAAGCCCTGAGGCTGGAACTCCTTTACCTCAGGACGACTCTTGTTGAGCTTGAGGCTTCAACAAACCGAAGGACAGAACAGCAGCTGGAGCGTCTCACCCATACGCTCTCAGCTGAGATGCAGGCAACTAGGGCGGAGGTCCGGGCATCCCATGAGTTGTTGCATGGGGACCTCCGCACACTCATCCTCCAGAACGAGACCTACCACACCCGCATGCTTTCAGCCATGGAGGAAAAGACTAGGGCCTTGCGTGGGCTGCCTCCCATAGGGCCACCACCTCCGGATGCAGCTGCACAGGGTGATAATTGCGACAGCAGTGATACTCCCACAATAGGGTAGCCGTGTGGGCCATGAGCCCATGAAGGTGTTTTTTCTTTGCAAGATCCACACTGGTGGGTTTTGGTGTGCACCCTGTCCTCGGACCTCCTGGGTGGCCTCCCCAACCCCCCCCCCCCCCGGGCCCATTAATGGCCATTTTTGATTTTTTTTTTCTTTTTTTTTTTTTTTTGGGACAGTGTGTTGCCTTGTGTGGCTCCCGTGGTCATACGCTGCATTGTGGCTGGGCACATGCAGGCTTGTCATGTATTTGGTTCAGATGCTTGGGTTGTTGTCACACACACCCCTCCTGCTTCCCGTTTCCATGGGCTTGCAAAGGGTGTGCCCAAGTGACATTGACGTACATGGTGACATTGGACTCCCACTACATGTGTGGGTAGTCTAGTCAATACTGTGTATACATTCCTAGTGCATATTGCTGTTGTGTTGTACACTGCATGTTGCATTGATGTGTAACTCATCATCCATGTCTACCTCCTAATTTGCAGGTCCTTTCCTCATGTCTACACAAGGCCCTCTACTTTGGAGATGGGGTCCATGTTGGCAGCAGTGCACCTACAACTCTACATGGCGGCAACACTGTACAGTTGGAAGTGGTGGGAGTGCAGGAATTTCCAGGTGGTGAGACTACTGATTCCTTACATTCGTAATGTCATGTTAATGGTAGTTTTGAGGGTCAGTAGCTGATAAGTGTTATTGCTAAATACCTGCTCAAGTGTGTTGTTGGTCCTGCATTACTGTGAGCATTTCAGGTGTCGCGAGTTTCAATTAGGGACACTGTACTTTGTGACATTTGTGTCATGTTGTGGGGATTACTTTGTTTACCTGCACATAGCATGACATGGCACGGTGTGTCGTGTGGCGGTGCTGGGGATGGGTTGGGTTACATGGCACTGTCCTCATGTTGCATTTTGCAAGTGGGTATTCATTTTAGCTGCATGAATGTGTTTTTTCATGAAACTGCATTGGTGGTGTCTGTGTAGGTAGGGATGCACACATTGTAACACTTCCAGGTGAACAATCTCAGGCTGATATGGTTTTGACGGTTGATTCTCCAGACATTCAGGGTCAGTGTCAGGTTGAGTCATCATTGATTGTCAGATGGTATGTGCCAGGGCAGTGTGCACTCCACAGGGGTGTGATTTCTATGTGAAGTAATTAGCCACTAGCTGTGTACGGGCTGCCTCCTCCGTGCCCTTTCCCCTCCCATGCGCAGTGGGCGTGCATGTGGTTGGGGATGTGGGGGCACCACCATGTCCACGGCCAGGCCCCGGCGTGTTGCAACGTTGTGCAGGACACATGCTGCCACTAAGATACTGCACACTACTGGGGGAGCGTATAACAGCTGCCCGCCAGAACGGTCAAGGGAGCGAAAGCGTGACTTAAGCACTCCGAATGTGCGCTCCACTCTGCCCCGGGTTGCAATGTGGGCTGTGTGATATCTTACCTCGGGTGGTGTGGTGGGGTTCCGAATTGGCGTCATCATGTGGGGGCTGAGAGGGTAGGCACTGTCCCCTGTGGAGGTGGTGATGGGTATCATTGGTGGGGTTGTGACCTTGCTCAGTATCTGACATGCATGCATGTGCAGTGGCATTCATACTCACCAAGCAGCCATGTATCGCCATGCCGCCCAGCTTCTAGGTCCCGGCTTAGGGTGGACATTCGGTAAATGAAGCTGTCGTGGGTGGACCCGGGATAGTTGGCATATACTGAGGTGATGATTCCCTTGGCATTACATACTACCTGCACGTTGATGGAATGCCAGTGCTTGCGGTTCCTATAGATGTGCTCAGATGCCCTGGAGGGACGTATAGCCACATGGGTGCAGTCGATGGCACCTAGCACTTTGGGGAATCGTGCCACACCGTAAAAATCCAGGGCGGCAGTATGACTTTCTGCAGGTGTTCTGGGCAGATATATGTGCCTGCAGACTGATGGGCGTGCAGTGATGATGTTCAAGACCTGGTGTAGGCAGCGTGACTGCGTGGCCTGTGACACCCCACCCACTATGGCACTTGTCCGCTGAAATGATCCAGTGGCTAAGAAGTGCAGTACATTGAGGACCTTCTCCAGGGGGCTGAGTGCTTGGGAGCACAGGGTGGGTGATGTGAGGTCATCCTCCCACTCACTCACCAGGTCCAGTATTATGTGTGGTGGAAACCTGTACCTCCCATACACCTGGTCATCAGGCATCCCGAAAAGGCTGGTTCTGGGTGTGAAAATTCTGGCCCTGACTATCCTCCTCCTCCTTTGGTAGCCCACGGCCGCTGCTGCTAGGAACGGTATATTCATCCTGGCGTCTGAGCTTGTTAGTTTTTTGCGTGCAAATTTATGCGTCGCGGGTCGACGTATGCCTGCTTCCTACTGGCGTACATGTTTCTTTGTGCGTGTTGTAGGCGAGCGTGTGAAACTTCCCGCGCACCCCTGAAATCCAGTACCCAGGCCAATAGCATGTGGAAATTTCCACGCACCCCGGAATACACGTGCGCTGATGTACTCGCGTGTGTAAGTGCCCGCGCACCCCTGAAATACACATACATAGGCCAATCGCGTGTACGCGCATTTTTGTCCAATTACACGCGATGACACTCTGACGTGCAGTCTTTCCACGTGTGCTCCGTCATCACGTGCTATGAGGGAAACACCCGTGCGGGTCACGTCACAGACGCGCTTACGCGCTGAGGGCCTTTGGTCCAATAGAATCGTGTATGCGTGCTGACGCGCTTACGCGCTAAGGGCCTTTCCTCGAATTTCACGCTGACGTGCAGGATTTTCACGTGCCAAATCACTCCGTATCAAGCTGGCCACGCGAAAACACACAGAAGACCACGCTCCTGCCCAGAAGGCCGAATTACTGCCCCCCAGTGCCCCGAGCAGCCTCCCACATGCCATCTGCTGCTGCCTGCCTGCCTGCCTTCCTGCTGCCACCGTGCCCTGCCATTTGGTGCCTGCACATCAGCCATCTGCTGGGGTCCAGTTGCTGTGTCCACCCCTGCTGGAACAGAAGACTCCCGACTGGGATAACATCGCTCCACAGCCCAGCCCCAGGACCCAGTTGCCCACCCACTCCTGCCTCTGGGGTTGCCATGTCGGGCACTTCGACATCTGGCACAAGTGGCAACCCCAGGCCAGAGGGGCAGAGGGGCACCAGCTTCACTGCCACCGAAGTTGGTGTCCTGGTGGAGCATGTCCTGGGGCAGTATGATGCCCTCTTTGGATCGTCCCGCGCCAGCAAGGAAGGACGGGAGAGGATCTGGGCCGACTGTGTGGTTGCCATCAACGTGGAGGGGGTGGCAACCCGCGACATCCAGAAGATCAAGAAGCGCTGGGAGGACCTGAGGTCCAGGACCCTCGTGAAGGCCCGGCGCCTCGTGGAGGGGGGCCGGGGCCGCATGAGTTCCATCCAGATGAGGGTCCTGGAACGCATAGGCCCAGCGCTCCACGCCCAGATCCTTGAGAGGGAGACCCGTCTGGAGTTGAGCGGTAAGTGGCCAAGCATTGCTGTGTGAGACAGGGCATGTTGCGGTGTGCTGGTTGTCTGATACTTGCCTGTATGTGTGACATAGGCCATGTATGCATGTATGTGTGCAGGGACATCATGGTAATGCATGTGCGACCAGTGATGTGTGAACCACATGGTTGTTGCATGTGTTTAAATGCGACATGGGGAGCCCTATGCAGATTTTACACATGAGAGCATGCCAGTCTCTGTTCCTGGACATGGGTGGGGGTGAGGGATGGGTGCTAATGCCAGGTACATATATGGTAGCCATGTCTGTGTGCCTGACCTGCGTGTCTGACCTGCGTGTCTGTGACTTGTGAATGCCATGGATGCATGACACATGTGTGTGACAATGCACAGATTCACTGATGCAGCCTAGTTATCCTTGTATCTGCTGTGTTTGGGGTGTATGAGGCCAGATGGATGTGACTGAGGTGAAGTGTGTGCATGTGATAGGCATGACCCATGATGCATGTGAGTTCCATATCATTGTATGTTTCAAGAGTCCATTGGACATGTATGGAAATGTCCATGGCATGCACCATGCATGTTACTGTGTGTGTTTTGCCTGGACTGACCCATGTGTTGTGGAGGGACATGATGGAAGTGTACTTTGACAGTGGTACTCATCTGCCATTGCTTCCTGTCTAGGGGACCATTGTACAGTACCCTGATGCTTGTGTTCTATGTCTCCCTCTACGCAGCGGCTAGTGAAGAAGAGGGCGGAGACGGCGCTGTGGAGCAAGGCGGCGGGGATGCCCCCACGGTTGCAGCGGAAGGGGTGGGTGAGCCCCCACAGGGGACTGCTACGGCGGAAGACAGTGAGGAGCCATCCAGGTTGGTGGTTTCCACAGAGGAGGAGGAGGCCGCCACTGAAGCACACATGGGGCCTGGTGGGGGCATCTCTGCTGGTGCAACTGGTGCAGTCCAGGGGCAGGGGCAGGAGGCAGCACAGGTCACCGTGGAGGGGCCTGTGCATGTCGCTGTCCCTGACCCTGTGAGTGCACCACCATGCACCAGCAGGGATGCCCCGTCCCAGGCCCGTCCGCAGGTAGAGGGGATGTCCATGTCACCTGACTCCCCTCCACCTGTGGACGAGGGGACCCGTGGCCGTATGGAGAAGGTCCTGATTGGGGTCGTGATGCGCGCGGGTGCAATTCGTGATGACGTGCGTGCTTCCCGGGAGGAGCACGCACGTCATCACGAAGAGCACCGTGCCGATGTGGCCCAATTGGGATCTTCCATGTTCGGGGGTTTCCTGCATGTGTCGGCCAATCTGGCGGCCCTCTCCTCCTCTGTGGAGGCTATACGCCGGTCGTTCTCCTTACCGTCTTCCGGCCCAGATGCCACCAGGGCCCCCTGTGGACCTGCCCTGACCAATGCAGCCAGCTCGGTGGGGATCCCATCCCTGCCGCAGTCGGGAGTCGGAGGTCCAGCAGGGGTGGACACCACAGCAACTGTACCCCAGCAGATGGAGGATGTGCCGCATCATCAGGCAGGGCACGTGCACGACGGCGTCGGTGGATTCCATCAGCCTGGATGCCGTCGTGCTGGCAGAGGCAGTTGCGTCGGAGGCAGCAGCAGAGTCAACGTGGGAGGCATCATGGCTCGGGGCTATCAACATCGGAGGGGCAGGCATCGGCCGGAGAGCAGGAGGACCCAGGACAGGAAGTGTCTTCCATGTGGCTGCGGTTGGGCCAGCAGATAGGTGCGGAGCGGCGGCGGGCGGAAGAGGCGCGGCTCATGATGGTCAGGGTGGAGAACTCCATGCGGAGGGCCCTGAGGCGGGCCGAGTGCCTCGAGGCAATCCGCAGGGGGTTGGAGAAGCAGATGGCGTCGTCCCTGCGGACCCTCGGGGCCATGGAACAGGACCGCCTCCGGGTCATAGACGAGGAGTTTGATGATGCCCTGGCCCGGAACACCACGGAGTGAGCCACTGGACTTGCCCGCCGCCTTTGTATATAGTTCTTTAGTTTTAGGTTTCCTTTGTTTCTTCTTATGATTTGGAGTCGACGGACACTGCTCCACTTTTTGTATATAGTTGCATTTTAGTTAGGGTTTTTTGTAGGTTTCCTTTGTTCAGTTGGGCTCATGGACCCTTGGATGTTTTGTACATAGTTCTTCATTGGATTGTTTTTTTTTTTTTTTTATTTATTCACGATGGAGCAATGGTCTTTGCATTTATTTTTCTCTCTCGGATTGATTTTATTTTTAATGTGACTTTGGACAACATTTTTTTGGATTTGGATTTGTAGTTTTGATTTTTTTGGACGGACATGCAGCTTATCTTTTTTTCATTGCCATTGTAGTTTGTTTCCTTTCATTTGCATTCAATTTATTTTAATACAATTTTGTTGTCATACTTCACTGTGTGGTATCATCTCATTGGTTTCATGCATGTCATGTTGGGTGTTTTCCCATTCAATTGCAACCATTGTGTGTGACGGACATGGGTTCATTTGCTTTATGAACATTGGGGGTGTAACATGTAATTTCCATTTCCATGTGGGTGAATGGGTTACTTGGTAGGGCCTTTTGGCTGTGGAGGCTGACCATAACGCACATGATTGGGGATTGTGAGGACCTGGGTGCAGGGGGACATGAGTGGGGGCCTGGTGGAGGGTGCCCCTGGATGCTGGGGGGTGGGGGTGCAGGGGGACATGAGTGGGGGCCTGGTGGAGGGTGCCCCTGGATCCTGGGGGGTGGGAGTGCAGGGGGACATGAGTGGGGGCCTGGTGGAGGGTGCCCCTGGATGCTGGGGGGTGGGGCTGATAGGGGCCATGAGTGGGGGCCTGGTGGAGGGTGCCCCTGGATGCTGGGGGGTGGGAGTGCAGGGGGACATGAGTGGGGGCCTGGTGGAGGGTGCCCCTGCACTGCTGGGGGGTGGGGGTGATAGTGGCCATGAGTGGGGGCCTGGTGGAGGGTGCCCATGGATGCTGGGGGGTGGGGGTGCAGGGGGACATGAGTGGGGGCCTGGTGGAGGGTGCCCCTGCACTGCTGGTGGGTGGGGGTGGTGGGAGACATGAGTTGGACATGAGTGGGGGCCTGGTGGAGGGTGCCCTGCACTGCTGGGGGTGGGGGTGCAGGGGGACATGAGAGGGGGCCTGGTGGAGGGTGCCCCTGGATGCTGGGGGGTGGGGGTGCAGGGGGACATGAGTGGGGGCCTGGTGGAGGGTACCCCTGCACTGCTGTGGGGTGGGGGTGGTGGGAGACATGGGTTGGACATGAGTGGGGGCCTGGTGGAGGGTGCCCTGCACTGCTGGGGGGTGGGGGTGCAGGGGGACATGAGTGGGGGCCTGGTGGAGGGTGCCCCATGCACTGCTGGGGGGTGGGGGTGCAGGGGGACATGAGTGGGGGCCTGGTGGAGGGTGCCCCTGCACTGCTGTGGGGTGGGGGTGGTGGGAGACATGAGTTGGACATGAGTGGGGGCCTGGTGGAAGGTGCCCTGCACTGCTGGGGGGTGGGGGTGCAGGGGGACATGAGTTGGACATGAGTGGGGGCCTGGTGGAGGGTGCCCTGCCCTGCTGGGGGGTGGGGGTGGTGGGAGACATGAGTGGGGGCCTGGTGGAGGGTGCCCCTGGATGCTGGGGGGTGGGGGTGCAGGGGGACATGAGTGGGGCCTGGTGGAGGGTGCCCCTGCACTGCTGGGGGGTGGGGGTGATAGGGGACATGAGTGGGGGCCTGGTGGAGGGTGCCCCTGTATGCTGGGGGGTGGGAGTGCAGGGGGACATGAGTGGGGGCCTGGTGGCTGGTGCCCCTGCACTGCTGGGGGGTGGGGGTGATAAGGGACATGAGTGGGGGCCTGGTGGAGGGTGCCCCTGGATGCTGGGGGGTGGGGGTGCAGGGGGACATGTGTGGGGGCCTGGTGGAGGGTGCCCTGCATTGCTGGGGGGTGGGGGTGCAGGGGGACATGAGTGGGGGCCTGGTGGAGGGTGCCCCTGGATGCTGGGGGGTGGGAGTGCAGGGGGACATGGGTGGGGGCCTGGTGGAGGGTGCCCCTGCACTGCTGGTGGGTGGGGGTGGTGGGAGACATGAGTTGGACATGAGTGGGGGCCTGGTGGAGGGTGCCCTGCACTGCTGGGGGGTGGGGGTGCAGGGGGACATGAGTGGGGGCCTGGTGGAGGGTGCCCCTTGATGCTGGGGGGTGGGGGTGCAGGGGGACATGAGTGGGGGCCTGGTGGCGGGTGCCCCTGCACTGCTGTGGGGTGGGGGTGGTGGGAGACATGGGTTGGACATGAGTGGGGGCCTGGTGGAGGGTGCCCTGCACTGCTGGGGGGTGGGAGTGCAGGGGGACATGAGTGGGGTCCTGGCGGACGGTGCCCCATGCACTGCTGGGGGGTGGGGGTGCAGGGGGACATGAGTGGGGGCCTGGTGGAGGGTGCCCCTGCACTGCTGTGAGGTGGGGGTGGTGGGAGACATGAGTTGGGCATGAGTGGGCGCCTGGTGGAGGGTGCCCTGCACTGCTGGGGGGTGGGGGTGCAGGGGGACATGAGTTGGACATGAGTGGGGGCCTGGTGGAGGGTGCCCTGCACTGCTGGGGGGTGGGGGTGATGGGAGACATGAGTGGGGGCCTGGTGGAGGGTGCCCCTGGATGCTGGGGGGTGGGGGTGCAGGGGGACATGAGCGGGGGCCTGGTGGAGGGTGCCCCTGCACTGCTGGGGGGTGGGGGTGATAGGGGACATGAGGGGGGGCCTGGTGGAGGGTGCCCCTGGATGCTGGGGGGTGGGAGTGCAGGGGCACATGAGTGGCGGCCTGGTGGAGGGTGCCCCTGCACTGCTGGGGGGTGGGGGTGATAGGGGACATGAATGGGGGCCTGGTGGAGGGTGCCCCTGGATGCTGGGGGGTGGGGGTGCAGGGGGACGTGTGGGGGCCTGGTGGAGGGTGCCCTGCACTGCTGGGGGGTGGGGGTGCAGGGGACATGAGTGGGGGCCTGGTGGAGGGTGCCCCTGGATGCTGGGGGGTGGGGGTGCAGGGGGACATGTGTGGGGGCCTGGTGGAGGGTGCCCTGCACTGCTGGGGGGTGGGGGTGCAGGGGGACATGGGTGGGGGCCTGGTGGAGGGTGCCCTGGATGCTGGGGGGTGGGGGTGCAGGGGGACATGAGTGGGGGCCTGGTAGAGGGTGCCCGTGCACTGCTGGGGGGTGGGGGTGGTGGGAGACATGAGTTGGACATGAGTGGGGGCCTGGTGGAGGGGGCCCCTGCACTCCTGGGGGGTGGGGGTGGTGGGAGACATGAGTTGGACATGAGTGGGGGCCTGGTGGAGGGTGCCCCTGGATGCTGGGGGGTGGGGGTGCAGGGGGGCATGAATGGGGGCCTGGTGGAGGGTGCCCCTGCACTGCTGGGGGGTGGGGGTGGTGGGAGACATGAGTTGGACATGAGTGGGGGCCTGGTGGAGGGTGCCCTGCACTGCTGGGGGGTGGGGGTGCAGGGGGACATGAGTGGGGGCCTGGTGGAGGGTGCCCCTGGATGCTGGGGGTGGGGGTGCAGGGGGACATGAGTGGGGGCCTGGTGGAGGGTGCCCCTGGATGGTGGGGGGTGGAGGTGATAGGGGACATGAGTGGGGTCCTGGTGGAGGGTGCCCCTGGATGCTGTGGGGTGGGGGTGCAGGGGGACATGTGTGGGGGCCTGGTGGAGGGTGCCCTGCACTGCTGCGGGGTGGGGGTGCAGGGGGCCATGAGTGGAGGCCGGGTGGAGGGTGCCCCTGGATGCTGGGGGGTGGGGGTGATAGGGGACATGAGTGGGGGCCTGGTGGAGGGTGCCCCACACTGCTGGGGGGTGGGTGTGCTGGGTGACATGAGCAGGTGTGCAGGGTAGTCCCCTCTGGTGTCGGCTGCCTGCAGGGGCCGTGGAGGGTGTACAGGGAATACCTGGGAGCACACAGCCAAATCGCGTGTAGAATTTCTTGCGTACCCCTGAAATACACATACCCAGCCAAATCGCGTGTGGAAATTCCCGCGCACGTACCCGGCCAAATCGCGTGTGGGACGTCCCGCGCACCCTGAAATCCACGTACCATGCCAAATCGCGTGTGAAACTTCCCACGCACCCCTGAGATCCACGTACCCAGCCAAGTCGCGTGTGGAAATTCCCGCACACGTACCCGGCCAAATCGTGTGTGGAACTTCCCGCGCACCCCTGAAATCCACGTACCCTGCCAAATCACGTGTGAGACTTCCCGCGCACCCCTGAGTACACGCACACGTTATTTTTCAGTCAGCGGGTGTCCGTGTTTGTGGGTACCCCTTTGCACGTCATTTGTCCTGGAGGGCCACAGTTTAGGACATTCATCATAGCTGTATGTAGGTGCTATTTGTTGGCGCACCTTTTGGCGCACATTTATTACAGGCGCAGAGACGCTACCGCCTGCTTTCTTGTGGCGGTCGTGTTTGTGCCTGTGCGCTGGTTTGACCGTGCGCTTTTTTGCCCTATTCGATTCCATGAATACGTGTTGTAAGCGAGCGTGTGGGCGTTCCGCGCACTTGCACCCTGTACTTCCCCCGTGACGCCCAAATTTTGGCAAGTTGTTCCCCATTCCAAGTGTTACGCCCCATGTTCCGCCTACTTTTGTTGTGTGCGCCGCGCTATGTGCGATTTTCACTGTGGCCTGTGCGATTTTCGCTGTGACCTGGCGCATGCCGTTAGATGGCCTGTGCGCCAACGTGCGCCGCGCACTTTTTTAGCGCACATCCGATGGTTTTCTCGCGCACGGCCTTCCATGAATCGATGTGCGCTGCTTTTAGTGTGATTTTCGCACTTGCACTGCGATTTTCGCTATTCCACTGCGAATCGCACGTTTTTGGCCACTTGCGCCGCGCTAATTATTCCATGAATCTGCCTGATAATCTTTTGTTAACGCATGGTGATTAATGCCCACTATATGCATCAGCACTTATGGGATCTACAATGATGCAAGATGGCTGCCTGATTATACCCAGGACAACTTGTGAAAGACATGGAGACACTCTTCACCTATCACCATAGAGCTGACACGGCATAAAATGTAGTCCATTACCTGTGTTCACTTAAAACCTATGTGATCAAGCGGTTGGTATACCATGAAATGCATTGTTTTCTGTCCAGGTTTTCCTTTTTTGGCACAACTACCAATAAAGAATAATATTTCTGTGCTATCCGGCTTTCGAGTAATGGTTTGCCTTCTTTTCTGATTGCTCTCAGGAGTGCACTCCACTTGTGCTTCCAACAAAGACTTTCCCCTTCTTTCAAATATATATATATAGTTATGGTTAAGTTGCTAAACCCATAGAAAGAACACTTTTTGGGTGGCTTATACCTCACTCCCCCTGGACGAATCCTCACCAAACTTTGGAAAAAAATGTGTATGGCCCACTTTGAATTTTTTGCAAAGTTTGCAAAGTTTGGTGAGGTTTGGTCATAGACTGAATGGGGAAAAAAACTTTGCTCATGCCTACAACCCAAACCGCTGGACGGATTTTCACCAAATCTGTGGCAGGAGCGATGGCTTGCCCGCGGACAGGATACCGGTTGGATAATCGTCTTACATTGTGTCAGCGGACATGCGACGTGTTCGCTGATTGCTTGGGGTGAAGCGCGAGGTGCGTCACAGTCTCTCGAAGTGCCCGCCATGTTAGATCTACGGACATCCACAGACAGCACAGCATGGAACTGAGCATAAATCCAATTTTGGGGAGTGTGCTGGTGTGGAGGAGTGGCTGGAGAGGGTGGGTGAGTGAGGGATGGGTAAAATGCTGTATTTGTTTAGGTGGGAGAAGGCCGTGATGTGATTACTGTGTTCACGGTCTCCTCAGTTTTTCGCGGACATACTAAACACATAGTGCACGACTGGATATTTTACTATACTCAGATGTTGGTTTTGGGTAATTAGTAGAGCATTGGGTGAAGAGGGTATGTATTGAAGAGTTTGTGCATTGGCTGTAATTATTGTTTCAGAATGTTAATTGAATTGGATATATTTTGAGGTGGTTGTGTTATGTTTTTGGGTTGTGGTCATTTGGCAGGTGTTTGCTTCCATGGGTGTGTTATGCTATGGTGATTGTGGCCAGGGCCTAGAGTCTTGGGTGCATGGCCGAAGGCCATTTCAGAATGTTAATTGAAGTGGATAGGTTTTGAGGTGGTTGTGTTATGTTTTATGGTTGTGGTCATTTGGCAGGTGTTTGCTTCCATTGGTGACACACTCATGCTAGCAAACATTTTGACTGTGGTATGTTGGCTGCTTAGGGCATATGTTTTCAAAAGTTTATGTACTGATTGGCAGTAGTGTAATAGTGTTTTTAGGATAGTGAGATGATGTGTGGTAGTTGGTTTGTTGGATTGTGTTTAGAATGTTGGTTTGTATTTATTGGTCAGGTGCTCATTTGCATGGGTGTGTTATGTTGCAGTGTTTGTGAGTTCAATCGTTATATACTTACTGTGCCTCATTAGGACACTGGCGGCCGCGGAATGAATGGTGCCGGTAAGGGACTGGCACTGTTCATTCCGGCTACCTTATTATGAGGTCTGCTGTGGGTCCCTCTCAGGACGCCTGGCCAGACCAGGCGTCTTTTGCGGGACACGCTAGACGACCAGGATTCTAAGAACAGGCCCATCATTAACGGGCCTGTTGTTAGCATCCTCCCCATTCCCATTGAGCCCTTTGGGGCTCAATGGGAATGGGGATTCATTTTTACCTGAGCCCAGAAAAGGGCAATTACCGGGTTCACCAAGGTCGGCATTACCAGGTTATTGCCCTTTTCTGGGCTCCGGTATAAAATCATTACCAGCGGCAGCCGTGCCCTTAATAAGTTTTGGCCAGGTCATGCAGTCAAGACTGTAGGGTTTGGCCACAAGCACTGCAGCATAAGATACCCATGGAAGGAAACATTTTGGATTGTGGTCAACGGTCAGGTGTTTGCTTGAATGGGTGTGTTAGTGTGTTGTGCTGTGGTGTTTGTGAGTCCAATCATTACATACTTACTGTTTGACGTTTTGTGGTTGTATGTAGTTTTTTTTCCATGACATGGGTAATTGGAGCAGACATTATTTTTCAATCTCTGTGATAAAAGAAAAGATCACGTGTTAGTGTAGGTAGTTTGTAATGAGTTATTGCATTGCATAGTAGACATTTCTGTATTTTGTCGACCCTCATAGTTAGTACTTTAGAAGTACTATAGTTCAAAGTTTGTTCAGTTTGCTCAGTTCCTGTGTTTGTTCATTAAATCATTGGGTCAGTGGGAAAAAAATCCACGCCGGATTAAAAAAAAATTGAATATGTGTATGGTTTTTGGTTTGGAAGTGGTGGTAGTATTGTTGCAATTAGATACCTGTCGGTGTATTATAATTGTTTATTTATTGTTCCATTTTAGTGGTATTCATTTATCTGTTAGCTTGTTGCAGAATTATGGGGCAGTTAGATACCTGTTGGTGTATTCTAACTGTTTATTTTTTGTTGCTTTTTAGCAGTATTCTTTTATCTGTTTGCTTGTTGCAGAATTTTGGGGCAGTTAGATACCTGTTGGTGTTTTCTAACTGTTGATAGTTTTGAAGCTGTTGAGGGTATTTTTTAAACGTAATAAGTGTTGCAGGGTTTCCTTCGAAAAATCTATATTGACGTTTTTTGGTTATAGTTGGATCCTAGTTGGTGTATTGTAACTGCTTTTAGTTTCTGACTGTTAGATACTTATCTTATTTTATTAGTTTATAGATTTAAAGGTTATTGAGGAGATCTTGTTGATGTTCATACTCAGATTAGTTATTAAATTTTGGTTTTAAGAATATTAAGTAAGTGTTTACAGGATTTGCTGGTAGTCTCTGTTTTAGAGTAATGGTAGTATCATTACATTCAAACCATCCACAATTCTTTTTTATATGTGCAGTGTAGTGACCTGCATTGGTTGCGGCTCTGAAGGTTTTCATACCAAGTGATACTTGTCCATGTGTGAATCCAGTCATCTTGCAGTTGTTGTTGGTACCATCTGCATTGTAAATTAAAAGCATTACTATTACGTATTTACTATGTGACTGTATTTGTAAAGTTGAGCGATTATCTGAATTGCAGATAGTACATCTGCCATGGTTTGCATTTTGTAGAAGTTGCTGAAATGGAATGGATTCACAGCTAGGTATGGATACATACACAAAGCGTTCATTAGGGACTTGGTCTTGTGCCACATGGCTGCAGAGAGTGCATGTATGTGTAATGTTCGTAGTATTAGAATTGGTACTCACAGATGTTGTCTTCCTTCTTAGCAGGTGCTCTTTGGTTCTCAGAACTGGAAAGTGTGGAAAGTAAATGCTTTCCTTAAGGTGTTCAGAGTCCAGTGAAAGTGGGCTCTGTGCACCTTGGGGACAGCACCTTCGGGAAACCCTCGAGGGGCATAAAACCCAGCAGCTGGACAGAAGAATGATGTTGAGGTAAGTCTTCTGTATTGGAGGAGTGGTAGAAGCTGCTTGGAGACGTAACAATTGTCCAAAGTTCAATCGCAGTAGCAAGAAGTGGAATGATATGGAAGCAAACAGTAGCGTGATCCGGGAGGATTCTTCGATTCCCGGAAGGGAAGGGGAGCAATTGCTTTGAGTGAGCAGTGGAGAATAAAGGGGAATGCTCTGCGACACTAGATAGTGAAGGAGGCAGTTGGCAGAATAGTAGAGCAAACGCACACCTCAGAAGGAAGAAAGCCATGCAATCGAGCAGGAGAGCTGAGGAAAATGCTGAAGCGGAAAAGGAAAGAAAGAATGTGAAAGTGCCGCGAAGACGAAGCAGAAAGAAAGGTAAGGAAAGATACGAGCGGGTGCTCTGAAATTAGGAAAAAGAAAATAACAAAGAAGAACAGGGAAAAGGAACCAGTAAGAATACCGGCAAGGACAGAAAGCAGCAACGAAAGTACACACAGGGGCGGAAGCAATGGTAATAAGGAGAGTTGGGAAGTAGTGCAGCAGCAAAAGCTTAGGCACCAGGGAGCATAGTCAGAAGCAACACACTTACCCATTCATGAAGCTGAATGATATAGAATCAGGAAGTTTAGTTGCCATCTTGGGAAGGACTAGACCGGCTTGAAAGTTACAGAAAGATGGAGCCAAGAAGGCGCCATCTTGGATTCCACTTCATGTAACGTGAATGATATTTCCTCCATTGCTTCCGCTGAAACCTTAAAGGATTCCTAACAGTATGCCCCCCCATGGGTTTGTTTTCGTGGTTTCCAGGGGTGTCTCTGATGAAACTTGTTTAAGAGGTGGGTGCATGAACAGAGGTTGCTGGTTCCCAGGTGTGGTCGGAAGGTCCATATTCTTTCCAGTCTATGAGATACTGCAGTGATCCCCAGTAATACTTTGAGTCACAGATGGCTTCCACCTCATACTCAGGACCTTCCGGTGTGTTGATCGGTGGCGGCACAGATGTTTGCTTCCTCTTGAATGTTTCCACAACATGTGATTTCAATTGTGACACATGGAATATGTTTTGTATTCTATGGCAGGATGGATGTAATCGGATACGATAAGCCACTTCTCCAATAGCCTTGAGAACTGGAAAAGGTCCAAAATATTTAGGAGACAGCTTAGAAGGTATGACATTTTTATTAAAGGTACTTCGAAGAGAGCCATACCAGGTCTCCAGGATGATAGGTGGGTTCTTCAGATCTCTTTTTGTCCGCTTGGAGTTTAGCTCTCTGTCTGAAGTCGGAAAGTGCTGTGAGTGCTGTAATGTGGACAGCTTGTATCTCAGCCACGAGAGCATCAACAGAAGGAACTTTCATAGGAGTAGGCATGGCAGTAGGGAATACTGATGGATGGAATCCGTACGTGCAATAGAATGGTGACATCTGTATGGCAGAATGGAGTGAGTTGTTGTACGCAAACTCTGTATAGGGTAACAATGTGCTCCAGTTATCTTGGGAAGCAGAAATGAAGCAACGTAAATATTGTTCTAATGTTTTGTTAAGCCTTTCTGTTTGGACATTTGATTGAGGATGATAACCCGTTGTTAAGTTGCGTTGGATGCCTAACAACTGGCACAGATTTTTCCAAAAGGTAGAGATATACTGAGGTCCTCTATCTGATGTTATGCCTTTGGGCAACCAATGCAGTCAAAAAGGGTTTGTAAGAAGCAGGAAGACATCTGAGCTGCAGAAGGTAGTTTATTCATGTAAATGAAGTGACCCAATGAGTTTAGTCATGGAGTCAATCGTCACCATTATCGTGGTGTTGTGAGCTGAAGGGGGTAGATCCACTATGAAATCCATGGAGATCTTTTCCCAAGGATGGTTGGGTATAGTGGGTTGTACCAGTTTTCCTATGGAACTCTTTCGAGGAGTCTTGGATTGGAGACAAGCAGAGCAAGAGGATATGTATTCTCTAATATCTTCCTTAACTTCTGGCCACCAGAAGTATCAATTCATTATTTCTGCTGTGGTGCTGATTTCTCTATGACCTGCTGTTTTGTGGTCATGACACAGGTGAAGCACCTGTTGTCTGAGAGAATTTGAAGGCACATATAACTGTTCAAGGTGAAAGTACATCCCTTTTTCTTGTTTTAAGTGATGTTTTTCCTCTTCTTCAGGAGTGACCTTTTGCTTGGTTCTTGTACCTCTTGAAGGAACGTTGATACAAGATAGATGAAAGTAGCACGAGGCATCAGTTTTTCTGGAGTAAAGGGCTGTTTTTCAGAAGAGCTTTGAGACAGTGCATCCGCAATTTGGTTGTTAGTTCCTGGGATGTATGTGAGTACTATATTGTATGAGGAAAAGAAATAAGCCCATCGAGCTTGGCAGCTGTTCTGGCACTCAAAGTTTTGTAGAACTCTTAAATTTCGATGGTCTGTCCGTATCTGAACAGAATGTTGGGCACCCAAAAGTAACTGTCTCCACTCTTGAAAAGCTCTCTTCATGGCTAGTAATTCTTTTTCAAGAACGGTGTAAATGCGTTCTGAGCTAGTAAGCAATTTGGAAATCTATGCGATCTGGTGTTCAATGCCTTTGTTGGAAACTTGTTTCAGAACCCCTCCTGTAGCTGCTTCCGAAGCATCGGTTTCCAAAATGAAGGGTTTAGTTTGATCCAGTAACCGGAGTATAGGTGCTGAGGAAAAGGCCTTCTTTAATTTCCCAAATGATTGTTGAGCTTCTTGGTTCCAGCAGTAGCTCTTCCCTTTTTGCAGAAGTGTTGTCAAGGTTTTGATGATCTGGGAAAACCCCCAAATAAACCTATGATAAAGGTTGGAGAAACCCAAGAATCTTAGTATCTCCTTGACAGTTGTGGGTGGTTTCCATTGTAATATGGCCTTTAGTTTTCTCGGATCCATTGCTGCTCCTTTTGCGAAAAATCCTAAGTAAGGTATGCTGGACTGATGGAAAGAACATTTCTCAAGTTTCCCGAAAAGGTGATGTTTCTGTAGTCTGCATAATACTTCTGTCACATGTTGTATGTTTTCCTGTTGTGTTTGAGAGTAAATTAGTATATCGTCCAAATAGACTATGAGTGAATGCAGGAGTAGATCTGCAAAGATGTGGTCCACAAACCATTGAAATACCGAAAGAGCGTTGGCTAACCCGAAGGGCATCACTCGGTATTCATAATGCCCAAAGGGGGTGTGGAAGGCAGTTTTCCACTCATCCCCTTGTTTGATTCGGATCAGGTGATATGCTCCTCTTAGGTCCAGTTTTGTGAATATTGATGCTCCTTTAACCACTTCTAGGATATCTTGTATCAGGGGTAACGGGTACCGGTCTTTCAAGGTTACTTTGTTTAAGCCTCGGTAGTCTATGCAAGGTCTTAGCTCATTGCAGTCTTTCTTTGAGATAAAGAAAAGAGAGGCACCAGCAGAGCTCTTTAATTCCGTTATAAGCCCATGATGTAAATTGGTTTGAAGATACTCCTTCAACGCTTCTTTTTTCTGGACCCGATAGGGTATACATCCTGCCAAAGGGTACTTGCGCTTCTGGTAGAAGATCGATGGAACAGTTGTCTTTTCTGTGAGGGGGTAGTTCTTTGAACTCTTCATTGGAAAACACTCTTTGATACTCTTGCTAATATTCCGGTAACAGCGTGATGTTAGAAATAGCAGGAGTTCTGGAAGTCAACTCTTCTTGGCGAGGTGCTGCAAATAATCCTATAGCATCTTCCGAAAGACATTAAGAAAGGCACCGTTCTGATCCCAAGAATAATGTTCCAGCGGACCAATTGATATAGGGATTGTGTTTGGCCAGCCATGGTAGCCCTAATATTAAATGGTAGTGTGCTGCCTTGATAAGATCAAAAGAAATCTTTTCTTCGTGAGTTGTGATCTTCATGGTAAGGGTTACAGTGTTTTCCTTGATAGGACCCAAAGTGAGAAGAGTTCCGTTGACTCCTTCTACCGGCAAGGCTACTTGTTTAGTGATACGAGGAATGTTATTCTTTAAAGCCCAGTCTGAATCCATAAAGATTCCTGCTGCCCCACAATCTACTAGGGCCAGGACAGGATTGATCAATGTATCTTGGAACTGTACGTAAACAGGTATCACTACTATGTTCAGGATATGGGGAAGACGTTTCTGGGAACTCTGGACCAAAGGCCCGCTCATGGTTCCCTTGGCGGGTAGAAGCGTTTCTCGAACGTCGGGTGGTGTTATCGGACAATCCTTCAGTACATGTTTATCTGATCCACAATACATGCATAAGCCTAAAGTTCTTCTCCTGAGTCTTTCTTCAGGTGTTAGTGGTCCTCTAGCTATCCCCAACTGCATTGGTTCTCTTTCTTCCAAACTTCTGGGTGTCTTAACACTTTCTGGTCTGGTAATGGCAGGCTGCAAACGTTGTCTTCCTTTGCGTCTCTCTAGATTCCTTTCTTGGATTTGATAGTTCATTTGCAGAACCAAAGTAATCATTTCCATCAAAATTTCAGTGCAAGGTACTCTAGAGATCTCATCCTTCAGATCCTCACATAAGTTTCTTCGGAATATAGTCAAATGGGCATAATCCGGCCATGCAGTTTCATTTGTCAATTGTTTGAATTGAGTAATAAAGGTGAGAGTTTCCATATTTACTTGTTTGAAATCTAGTATATTTCTTGAGGGGTGACCACTAGTTCTCGTCGTCCAAACATGGCTTGTAAGCTATTAATGAACCCTGCTGCTGAATACATAAGCTGATTGTTAGTCGTAACTAATGGTGTGGCCCAGGCAAGAGCGCTTCTAGAAATGTTGGAAATAAGAAAACTGACTTTGGCTCTTTCCGTCGGAATAAATGTGGGCTTGAGTGTGAACTGAACGGTACAGGAGTACAAGAATTTCTTTAGCCTTTTAGGATTTCCGTCGTATTTGCTCATGGGTAATGGTCCTGGGGCAGTTCAACACGGGAGATAACCATTTGTCTAAGTACATTGTTCTCATTCCTCAAAGTCTGAACTTCAGTGTTGAGATTTTGCACAGCTGCTACTAGCTGTTGCACCTGCTGATCGATGGGTGTCGCTTACTGTAATGTTTGTAGTATTAGAATTGGTACTCACAGATGTTGTCTTACTTCTTAGTAGGTGCTCTTTGGTTCTCAGAACTGGAAAGTGTGGAAAGTAAATGCTTCCCTTAAGGTGTTCAGAGGCCAGTGAAAATGGGCTCTGTGCACCTCGGGGGCAGCACCGTCGGGAAACCCTTTTGGGGAATAAAACTCGGCAGCTGGACAGCAGAATGATGTTGAGATAAGTCTTCTGTATTGGAGGAGTGGTAGAAGCTGCTTGGAGACATGATAATAGTCCAAAGTTCAATCCCAGTAGCAAGGAGTGGAATGATATGGAAGCAAACAGTAGCGTGATCCGGGAGGATTCTTCGATTCCCGGAAGGGATGGGGAACAATTGCTTCGAGTGAGCAGCGGAGAATAAAGGGTAAGTCTCTGCAACACTATGGCCCTCATTACGACCCTGGCGGAAATTGACTGACCGGACCGCAACAGCGTAAATAGCGTTTCCGCCATAGCACGAAGGAGCAAAGTGCGGCCAATCACGACCCATCGGGCACGAGCATTACGCCATGGCGGAATCCGAAAGGCTGCGATGGCGGAAATGACCCCAAAACGGCCCTTACCGCCGCCGTACGCTGCACCAGGTGCAATACCGCCACCCATCTTAGCGGTCACCGTAATGAGCGGTCACCGTAACGAGCGTGCACCGCAAATTACGGCCACCGTAAATATACGGAAACGGAAGTAAAAGCATGTGGCCGGAACGGGAAACAGCACGCCGCACAACTATAAAATCCGAATCCCAACACAACCATAAAAAATCCGACCCTGACACACATCCCAACCCGTTAGCAACCCCAGTTAAAAAAATAAATATGGGAAAGGTAGCCAAGAAAGCGTGTGACCGCAAGCGGCAGGTACACTTCTCCCGAGAGGAACTGACCGTGCTCACCGAGACCCTACAGGAAAATTCCGCCGTCGTCTTCTCCAGTCAAATGACCAGGACGGCCCTTGCCAACAAGAAGGCCATATGGGTCCTGGTGGCACAGCGCGTAAGTGCGGTGGGGACAACACCCCGCACGCCACAGCAATGTCGCAAGCGGTGGGACGACCTGCGGATCCGCGTACGCAGCATACTTTCTGCGAACAGGAACATCGCCACAGCTACCGGGGGGGGTTCAGAGTCGCCCATCAAGTTGACCCCCTGGGAGGAAATCTGCGCCTCCACCATAGGAATGGAGAGCATAGAGGGAGTCGGAGGGATGGAGAAAGGAGTGCCGACATCCGGAGAATCAGGTAGGTTGGCCAAGAGAAACAATGCGAAATCCACAAACCACGAACATGTGCAGTACCATGTGACCCCATAGTGCAATACATACTTAGCCCTGACAGCGCCCTCTAAAAGTCAGAATGAACAAACAAATCAATCAAGAAGCCATAAACAACCCCTACATGTGCAGCATGCACCCCCTAACTGCAGGCAGCCAAATGAATGCATCCTCAATCCACACGAAAATGAGACCACCTCCAAGGCCCAGTCCCAAATCAGCCTCATGTACCACCCCAATGCATTTGATACGTTGCCATTCCGAATCCGACAGACCCATAACTAACGCTCGCCCCTCTTTACTCCACCACAGGGTCCGATACCAACGACGAGCTGCAGGACACCCCTACCAGCACGCCTGCAAAGAGGGCCAGGACCAACGTCCCAAGAGCCTCCACCTCAGGTGCAAGGATCAAGACACGGCAGCAGCAGGAATCAAGTGGCAGC
Source organism: Ambystoma mexicanum (assembly GCF_040938575.1). Lineage (NCBI taxonomy): Eukaryota > Metazoa > Chordata > Amphibia > Caudata > Ambystomatidae > Ambystoma > Ambystoma mexicanum. The sequence continues at coordinate 9,104,113 of NC_090921.1, read as the reverse complement.
ACACTGGAGGGGACTGCAACAGGCACCCCAGCAGCCAGCAAGTCCACAACCCCAGCACCACAGGTCCCCCCAAAGAACGTATCTGATGGCACTGCCTCTGGTGGTAGCAGCACCATAGGTGACACAGCTGTCATGCCAGCATGCTCCGACACGGAAAACAGTGCTGGCGACGTAGGTACCATCCATGACCTTTCCCAATCCCCCTGCATGTTCCATCCCCTACACCATGACGAAACCACGCAGGGGCACCCTGAAGACGACGACTGGCCAACCCCCACAAGTCCTGTGCCAAGGCAACATGTGTTGAGCAGCCCCCCTGTCACACCACCGCAAATGTCCATGGCCCAGCAGAGGCAACAGTCCCTCGACCTGCTGATCGAGCAACAGCAGGAAGCGTCCACGCTACTCAAGGACCATGCAAATGAATGCGGGGGTTCCAGGGCAGCCATGGAAACATCCACCGAGACACTCAGGGCACAAATAGAGAAAAGTAGTGAGAGCCTCAGGGGAGAAATGGAGAGAAGCACCGAGAGCCTGAGGGGGGAACTGCATGCGACGTCCAAAGACGTCTGTGCTGAACTTGCTGCTGTGCGCCGTGTGCTCTCGGAGCTCTCACAAACCCTCAGAGACATGCATGGACGCGAGCAGGCAGAGACCTCATCCGTGGCAAGTTCCGTCCAGGGCAGCCCCCAACGCAGATCTGGCAGGAACCTGCGCTCCACGGGCAGGGGTGCCCCTGATACCCGTAGAGGGGGCTTGCAATAGCGTCTACCCACGGACAGCATGCATATTTGGACACTGGTGTTGGGGGGGAGGTAGTAGGGTGGAGGGGGTGTGTTGGGCTTCACTGGGTGGCGGGTCCATAGGGTGTATAAATCAAATCACATCAACAATACAGCACCTCATTATCATCCAATGACATGTGTGGACATTGATATTTGCGTACGAGGCCTTCATAGGCGTACAGTCCACAATGTGCCTGTACTACACACACACAGTGCCACAGGTCCCCTTTCCGTGTAATAGGCACCATGCGTGGTTGCTAGAAGCATGCATCTATGATGCTCTGTCGGATTGCACGTGCATCCTGTGCCTCATGGACTCCTTGAGGTGCCTCCACATCCCCACCCTCATCATCATCATCATCTTCAGGTGCATGCAGTACAGCGTCAGGGGGCATGGGCACATTCCTACGTATGCACATGTTGTGCAGCATGACACATGCCATGACCATCTTAGAAACCTTCTCATGGCTGTATATGAGTGCCCCGCCAGACCTGCTGAGGCTGCGGAAACGAGCCTTCAGTAGGCCGAATGCCTGTTCAATGACCACACGGGTACGTGAGTGGGCATGGTTGTAGTCCTCCTCATGCTCGTTCTGTGGGTTCCGGATTGGTGTAAGGAGCCATCTCTTCAGTGGATACCCGGCATCACCTGTATGAGACGAATAAAGGGTGTCAGTTGAATGATAGTGCTAAGTAGCCCCCCCCCCCCCTGCAAGGTCATTGACGCATCAAATGGGCCACGATGTCATGCATGGAATGAGACTCACCGAGTAGCCAGGATCTGTGCCCTGCGTGTCGCTCCATGTAGCGTGGTATTCTTGTGTTCCTCAGGACCATAGAATCATGGGTAGATCCTGGAAATCTGGCACAACAATGCGTAAATATCTTGTTGGAGTCACACACCATTTGCACATTGATTGAATGAAATTGTTTCCGGTTGCGGTACTGGACCTCCATGGCATGTGGGACAACCAATTCAACATGGGTGCAGTCGATGGCACCAATGCAACCCGGGATGCCGCCAAGTGCATGGAATCCCACTTTAGCGTTGGTAATCTCCTGGTACGTGCGTGGTAGTGTGATGTGGTCGTCGGCGTGCTTCAGGAGGGCATCGTGCACTTGGAAGAGTGTCCGTGAGAACAGTGGCTGTGAAATGCCATGCAACTGTCCCACTGTGTGCTGGTAGGTGCCTGTGGCCAGGAAGTGGAGTGCAGACACCACCTTCAGTAGGGGTGGGATGGCGGTTGGGCTATCTATCATGCTCACGAGGTCAGCATGTGTCATGTCCACAATGGCGATTATGGTGTCCCGGTCCAAACGGTAGAGGGTGTGGATCTGCTCAGCAGTGAGGTTGAACGGATCGGCTCGGAGGCGTGGGATTGCGGGCCGCCTGCGTGGTGGTAGTGGCAGTGCTTGTGGGCCTTGCTGACCCTGCCTTGCCCTCCTCCTCCTCCTTCTCCTCCGTCTCCCCTGTGCGCCCGGTTGTTGTACCTGTTGTTGTTCGTCGTCTTCTTGTAGTTGTAGCACTTGCAGTGCTATCTGGTACCCCAGGCCCAACATCGCTAGTCCTGCCGGTAGCATTTTGGAGTGGGAGTGGTTGTGGGAGGGGTTTGGGTCTGCAATATATGTGCTGTCGGCCTGTATGGCCTCCACCTGTGCTGATTGAATGAATCTGTGGCAGATGCAATCCCTTCTGGTCGAGCACGGCCCGCACGTAAGGCTGCATTTGGCCGCATGGCATCTTGGGATTGGAATCATGTATCAAATCCCGATGGCAGTGTGATGTACTTTGACTGATTTTCATGCTATGCTCCCATTGTTACACATGCTATGATTGCAGCCGCTTACATACCTGTGAAGAGTCAGTGGTATGTAGGGCTCGATCGATGGCCGACCCTCATGCAGCACAGTAACGTACTTCACCGACGGGCGTGGCGTCCCATTTGTGATTGCAGCCAGTTAGCATCATGACACACAGCCGCACTACATTGATGTAATTGTGAATGCAAGCGTTCACAGAAGCCTTTTCGACGTAATGTTGCAAGTGAGGAATTCGAAGGCCAGCATTTTGGGTTTTGAAGTAGCGGCGAGGATACGCCCACAGGTCTGGCTGGAAATGTAACGTTCTATTGTTGAATGTCCTTGGGACATGGCCCATAACGAGCAGGCAATGAATGATATGAATTGAAGGGGATGCGCAATAGCGTAGTGGACGATGAGGCAGGACGTTCCCAAATCCATCTTGCTTCACAACACTACAGATCCGGCCAGGGGCACAGTGGTTTTTGCGGACTGCATTACGCACAGACGCGATGGAAGTTTCACATATTATGTGAGTGAATATTCATGCGTTTTCATTGCGGGATGAGGGAATGATGTGTGGATGCATGGACTGATGAATCCGTTTAGGGTCTGCCATGTACATGGGTTTTTTGGTTCACTCCCCTTGCCCTGCGTCATGTGATGCAAGGCTGCCATAGTGGGACATACGTCTCTCTGCCCTTGTCGGATCCTCCCTGTCTCGACGCGCCTTCATACACTTGTGTCTAGGCACGTTACTAATCCCATGTCATGGGTTCTATCTTGACGGACGCATGCACAGTAACCGACGTTGCCAATGGTGTATTTAGCTCGATTGGTTTCGTTGTGATTCGATACTGGATTAGGGGTGTGTATATTCCTTTGGAGTGGGCTAGCATGCATATGGGTGTGGATTTGGTGTGTTGAATGAAGATTGTAATGCATCATGAGTCCCGTAATGCAATCGGTTGATTTGTGTTTCTTTTGGGTGACAGGTATCTCCTGCCCTATTGCAGATGCCATCTCTACGCCACTCCTCCAGATGGTTTTTACTCTCGACTCCTGCAGCTTCGGGTGAATCAGTGGAGCACCATTTCGATCATATGGGACGATCGCCAATGGGCCACATGCCCTTACGCTGTACTGGTGGCTAGGTGCAACATTTCGGCCTTTCAGCTCGACTAGTGCCTGCCTCATGGGACGGACCTGCGGTTCTTGCCGCTTCCATGTTGCCTTTTGGAACGTTGATGTAAGCCCTGTGTGCCATGATGGTACAGGGCGTCACACAAGTGGAAGCCGGTCAATTATTGCAGATGCAGCCCTCGGTGATGATGGTTGTTTTGGTGGGATTTTGCAAATTGATGTGGGGCCTTTGTCATTTGGATGTGCATTTAAATTGTATTCCGATATTTGTCGTGTTGCGTTGTTCTTTGCAGGTGATGTGGCGATTTTCGCTTTGTGGCGGTATGTATTGCGTGTTGATCTGCTTTGTGTTCCGCCTTCTGAGTTGAGTTGTGTGGTACAGTACTGGCCGCGTTTGCCTACGTAGCACAGTATGGTCACGGATAGAGGCTGCCATTGTGTCTGTTTACATGATGTGCTGTTCAGGGGCGGGGGATTGGCTTTTGGCCGACTGGTGCCTGTCAGCCAGGTCGATTGGTGGAATGATGGGTTGTTCAGAATGTGGCTGGTCACAGGTGACTGTGTTTGCGTGCGTTTGTTGGAGGGGGACTGGGGTCATGTCCATTGGAATAGCTTCTGTATTGATGCCATCTGTGCCCTGCAGCTCCCATCGGCCCCTCTTGGGATGAGCCTGGCTGCTCAGTCACTCTGCCGACTTGTGTGGTACATGCTTCTGCTGATGGTTGGTTTGTTTACTGGCATGAGTACAGGGCTGGTGCAATCCCCCTCAGGATGCTGTTGTGGATGTTGCCTTGCGCTGGTGGCAAGCGATGGGGGACTACTGTTGTTTTGTGTCATGTGTTCTTGATTTTCATTTTGATGTGTTGTACCTTCACATGCCTGTGCTGCGTCAGTACGGCTATGGTGACATGCCGTACATGGATGCCCACTCACGGGGCGCTTTGAGCCCCTGCATGCTTTTCTACGTTGGCATGCATGGGTGAATCGTGGATTTCACTGGTTGCATAGTGTGAGTACATTGCGCCTGCCAGGAGTTGTGCAATGAGGCCAGGGAGTGGAGTACAGGCACTCAGTGGGCCATTTACGGTTGGTTCGCGTTGCCGTATTTCTCGCCATGGCGGAATGGTACTTTACGACGTGCTTGATGGCGTTCAGTACATGTCCGCTAGGGTCAGAATTCGCGTACCGTTGCGCCATGGCGGTGATTCCGGTTTTGCAAGGCGCGCGTGCGCGTACTTGGTGCAGTTAGCGTTGCCGTTCACTGCGGTGTCGCTAATGGCATCGTACTTTACGGTGACGGGTCATGATCGCAACGAGCGGTGTTCGATGGCGGTATTGCATTTCCGCCATCATTTTTCCATTTCCGCAAGGGTCGTAATGAGGCCCTATATAGTGAAGAAGGCAGTTAGCAAAAGAGTAGAGCAAACGCGCAGAAGGAAGAAAGAGATGTGCAATGGAGCAGGAGAGCTGAGGAAAACGCCAAAGCGGAAGCGCCGCGAAGACGAAGCAGAAAGAAAGGTAAGGAAAGATATGAGCGGGTGCTCCAAAATTAGGGAAACAAAATAACAGAGAAGAATGGGAACAGGAACCGGTAAGAATACCGGCAAGGACAGAAAGCTGCAACGAAGGTCCACACAGGGGCGCAAGCAATGGTAATAAGGAGAGTTGGCAAGTAGTGCAGCAGCAAAAGCTTAGGCACCAGGGAGCGTAGTCAGAAGCGACGCACTTACCCATTCATGAAGCTGAATGATATAGAATCGGGAAGTGCAGTTGCCATCTTGGGAAGGATTAGACCGGCTGGAAAGCTACAGAAAGATGGAGCCGAGAAGGCGCCATCTTTTATTCCACTTAATGTTACGTGGATGATATTTCAACAGAATACAATGAATTTCCCAGCAAAATAATTAACGTATATAACGTATATAATCTCCCAACCAGGCGGGTTCTTGAGTAACTCTCCTTCTCTGAGCAACCACCTTGTCACTTGAACCAGCTTCCACCTCCACATTCCTCTGCACATCCGTCTCACTCACACTTCCACCTCTCTTCTGTTGGTTTTCCCCCTCCAACCCCTGCACCTCAGTTGCCCTGGCTAGCCCTGGCTAGCCTGCCCTTGGACCATACCTCACTACCCTCAAGAATGACAACACCATTCCTTAGAGCAGCAATTTTCTTGGGACCAATAAACCTGCTTTCAACACACTTGTTTATAGATCTGGGATTCTTAATATACACCGATTCCCCTACACTCCATTCTCGCACCTTCACCCCTTCTCTTCTATCAAACTGTTCTTTATTCCTTTGCTGTCCTTGTCTGATCAGTCCCATAAACTCCTTCCTGTCCACCACAACTGATTTCACCATGCTTAACCACCCTGGGCAAAGCATTGTCCCAGGTTCTCTTCCTTTGAGAGAAACAAATAGGGAAACACCTGTAATTGAGTGAGGCGTAGTCACATAACTCCACGTCACATGATTAAGTACCTCTCTCCATGGTTGCCCCATTCGCACTGCCATTTGGATTCCCCCTTTGAAATATCAATTCACTCTTTCTACCAATCCGTTGGCTCTAGGATGGTATAATGCCGTCCTCGTATGTACAATGCTATAGCTAACCAAGAATTTCCTCATCACTTCCGATACAAATTGCACTCCATTATCAGATACTAACTAAGTAGGAACTCCTTCCCTGTGAAAAATCTTCTCCAAAAACAAAAACAAATCTTTGGCAGTCTATTCTCTGACTACTTCCCATTCCACCCACTTAGAGTGAAAATCCACCAACACAAACAAAAACCTAAACCCATCACCTAAGCCTGCAATTGGGCCCATGATATCCACTGCCAACTTTACCCACGGTTGATCTGGAACAGTGTTGGGAATCATGGGTGTCTCCCGTACTACCTTGCACTTGTCACTTGACTGACATGACATGCAATTTTTTACACACCTTTCACCCATCTTATCCATTCCTGGCCACCAATAATTTTGTCTCAATTTCCTTTTCATTACCCCCTCACCAGGATGCTCTTGATGCGCCAATTCTACCAAGACATTCCTAAGATTCTCTGGTGGCACACAAAATTGCCCCCTTCTCAACCTCCCTTCAATCAAACTTAGATCCTCCTTAATCTCCCGCCACACCTCAAACCTATTCTCTAACACTTTTTTCTCTGGCCATCCTTCCACTGTCTACTGCTTGATCAACTTCAAATCTTCGTCTTTTAGTTCTTCCTGTAACAATTCTTCTCGTCCCACTGCACTCTCCACCTCAGCCACTACACTTTCTTCCAACTCTTCTGTTCTTAACTCTTTATCCTTTTGCACAGGCAGTCTAGATAGACAATCCGCTAACACATGTTTTTTTCCTGTCAAGTAACTTACATCAAAATTGTACATGTGGAGTCCTAAACCCCATCTGATGATCCTCTGGTATCCCAATTCCCACCTACCACCCTCGAATAGTTGTACCATTGGTTTATGATCTGACCTCACAACAAATCTCCTCCCCCACAAGAAATATTTACAGTGATTAACTTCCCAAAACATTGCCAAGTTTTCCTGTTCAATTACTGAGTAGTTTCCTTTTGCACCCCTCAGGGAACGTGAAGCAAAAGCTATTACCCTCTCCATGTTATTCTTGTCATACTGTATCAATGTTGCACCTAAACCCAGTATGCTGGCATCTACTGCAACAACACACCTGTCAGTTGGGTCAAACTTGCCAATTGATGGTGCTTGGATTATCCCCTCCTTGATCCTTTCAAATGCTTCTTCACACTCCACACTCCACAAAAACTTAACCCCCATCTCAGAGGCATGGACATTACTGCAAAGTCTTTTACGAACTTATGATAGTACTCCGCCAAACCAAGGAACAATCTCACCTGATCTTTATCTATTGGAAATGGTTCATTCATAATGGCCTCTATCAAACTTTCTTTTGGCTTCACACCTTCACTATCAATCACGTGTCCCAAATATTCCACACTCTCAAATCCAATTTTGCATTTGCTCCTATGCACAGTCAAACCAGCTTTACTCAGTCTGCCACACACTTGTCTAAGAGTCTCATCATGCTCTTTCTCTGAATTAGCATAAACCAACATGTCATCCTGGAATATTACAATGTTGCACACTCCTTCCATTATTATTTCTATCACTCATTTCCCTAAGGGGAAAAAGAGACATCAGCGTTAATGAGCAAATGAAAAGACATTACCAAAAACGCTCATTAAAGACTTACCTGATTTCTACAAGGATTTCACCTCTCATCTCGGGTCGGTGCCTGTTCCCCGGCATTCCGTACCCCGGCCCCTAAGGGGAAAAAGACACTAGCATTAGTACATTAATGCATGGACACAAGGGGAACCTCTTATCAAAAAACTTACCTGGAAGCCAAGCAAGTTTGGTTCTCACCAATCCGAAAATCCAGTGAAGTAACTGGATACCAACGCGCCCCTGCATACGAAGCAGGATGGAGAGCTCGTTCTTCCAGACCCTAAGGTGAGACGCTACGAGGAATCACAGAAGGGTTTCGAGGAGGGTGAGAGGGGAAAGTGGGAGGCCGATTGCATTACCCCGCAGACAGTTAATCCCCTATTTTTGACTACAGAAGGATACTTCTGCGAGCCAGACAAGCCAGATTTGGGGGCCCGGTCCAGTCCATCTTCCGGACCCTGTGCATCACCTTAGAAGAGGTCACAGCAGCGCGAACCAGGCCAGCGCCTCCGTGGGAGTCAGGTGAGCGTTACAGAACGTGAAGCCTTCCTACAAATTCCCACCCAGGTGCTATGGAAAGTTCTGAGACTGATCAGTTGGCCCAATTACTGGGGGAATTACGTGGCGAAGTACATGCCGCTCGTCAAGAGACTAATGCCCTCAGGAGGGAATTAATAATATCAAAGGAAAGAACTGATGACCTGGCCAGACAGCTTTTGCAAGGTCAAGCTGGGCAAACTCCTCTACCCGGTTCCGGAGGGAACCCCGCTCCTGTGGTTTCCAGTAACCCTGTGCAGATTAATCTACCTGGAAACATGCCGCTGGCCCCACCCGAACACTTTGCTGGGGACCCCAAACGATTCGCCGTATTCATGAATCAGTGTTGTTTGCACTTCCTATGCAGACCTGGGGCCTTCCCTAATGATCAGACCAAGGTAGCCTTTGTATTGTCATATCTCAGCGGCTGCGCTGCCGATTGGTCAGTTCCACTGGTTCCGGCTGCGCTGCCGATTGGTCAGTTCCACTGGTTACTCAAGATGACCCGATTCTCTGTGATTTTCAAAGGTTTCAAGAAAGCATGGAAAGGTTATTTGCTCGACACTCTCAGGGGCAGGCTCTGGATGACAAACTTCTATCCCTGAGACAGGGCAATCAGGACCTCCTATCCTATTTTGCAACCCTTAATAGACTAATTGTGGAAACGGGATGGCCAGAGGATAAAAGAGTAATGTTGTTTTATCGAGGCCTACGCGGAGAACTTAAAGATGTCTTGGCCCAAGTTGTAAATCTGCCCCAAGAATGCACAGAGTATATAGACTTAGTGGTCCAATTGGATCACAGACTTCAAAACAGAAAAGCAGATCGGTCCAGGTTTGAGACCCGGGTGTTGGTCAAGACCCATGCTAATCCCAAGGGAGTTGATGTCGCTGAGCCTATGCAAATTGGAGTGGTTAATGGACCCTTAACTCAAAAGGAACGTGAAAGGAGGCGGCAGTTAAAATTATGTCTTTATTGTGGGAATTCTGGACACTTTCTACGAGATGGCCCGGCAAAACCGCCCCGAAAGGCGGTAGGAGCCGCTGATAAAAACCATGAAGACTCTGTTTCGGGAAACGACTCCACCCGACAAGTGTAGGGGTCCGCTTGCCGAGCTTGAAAACTAACTGTCAGACCTCGCATTTCATTGTGCCAATGGTTCTCGTAGATCCAGAACAGCCTAAGCGGTTGCATGCAATAAAGGCATACATCAATAGTGGGGCTATTGGAAACTATGTAGATCGTGAATTGGTCTCTAGGATTAACCTCCCTCTCCGTCCTAAAACCAGCAAAGATGTCATCACCACATTCGATGGAACTGAAATTGCCTCTGGACCGGTAACACATTCCACTACTGAGGTCGGGAGGGTGTTGTGTTTGATGTAATCAAGGCTCCACAGTTTTAGGTTATTCTTGGAATACCATGTTTAGAGACACATAATCCTCGAATTGATTGGCGAGCTAAGAGAATAACTTTCACGGATTGTACACAGACCTGCTACCCAGAAAACCTGAAGATTAATCTAGCATCTGTAACCTCTGCCTCCATGCAACTACCTCCGGAATACCAAGACTTTCAGGACGTCTTCCAAAAGGAACAGGCCAACACGTTCCCTCCTCACAGATCGTACGATTGCCAAATCGATCTGGTGCCCGGTACACAACCCCCTTGTAGCAGGATTTATGCCCTTACCGAACCTGAGAATCTGCATTTGAGACAATATTTGGATCAATACCTAGCTAATGGTTTTATTCGCCCGTCAAAGTCCCCGGCATCCTCTGCTTTGTTCTTCATGCCCAAAAAAGAAGGCGACCTTAGAACTTGTATCGATTACCGCGCATTGAACTAGATAACGGTTAAAAACCGTTATCCTCTGCCTCTGATCCCTGGACTCCTTGACCAGGTGAAGGACGCTTGCATATACACCAAGTTAGATCTCCGGGGGGCTTATCATCTGGTACGAGTTAAAGAAGGCGACGAATGGAAAACTGCCTTCCATACTAAATACGGATTATTCAAGTACCAGGTGATGCCTTTCGGATTGTGTAACGCGTCAGCTGCCTTCCAATACTTCATGAATGATGTTCTTCGGGAACTCATCGATGTTTGTGTTGTCGTATATATCGATGACATTCTGGTGTACTCCTCTTCGGAATCTGATCACAGAAAACACGTCAGGGCAGTACTTGAAAAACTGCGCCAACACAAACTATTTGCTAAATTGGAGAAATGTGTTTTCCATACCACAGAAGTCGAGTTTCTAGGTTTCATCCTGACACCCAAAGGAGTCCGAATGGACTCAAGAAAAGTGGATGCCATCCTCAAATGGCCATCACCTAACTCTGTAAAAGGGGTTCAAAGCATGCTCGGCTTTGCCAATTTCTATCGCAGGTTTATCCCGGAATTTTCACGCGTGGTACAACCCATTACTGCACTCTTGAGGAAAAATAAACGTTTTGAATGGTCTGAAGAAGCCGAGCAGGCCTTTCAGGATTTAAAAGCTAAGTTTACCTCTTCACCTATATTGAAACACCCGTGTCCAGATCTCCCCTATGTCGTTGAGACTGACGCATCCAGCCTAGCCATGGGAGCTGTCCTGTCCCAAAGAGATCCCGAAAACAACCAACTGCATCCCGTAGCATTTTGGTCCAGAAAATTCTCGGCACCCAAGGTTAATTATGCAATCACGGACAAAGAACTGTTAGCCATTAAGTCTGCTTTTAAAGCCTAGTGGCATTATCTGCTTGGTGCTCGACATACCATCACAGTGATCACTGATCACCGGAATTTACAGTATTTGAAAACCGCCAAGGCTCAGTCATCACGGCAGCTCCGATGGGCTTTGTTTTTCGCTGAATTTGATTTCGTGATTACCTATCGACCTGGCTGCAAGAATGGCAAAACAGACGCCTTATCCCTTATTGGAATGGGAGAATCTGATACAAACTCAGAACCAGTACCAATAATTCCCGAACCGAGGATTCTAGGCATGACTTCGTTACAGACGCTTCAAGACATTCAAGCCAGAGTGAAACAACTCCTGGACCCTACAACCTTACAGGATTGGATACAAAAGGGATCAGACTTTACCATAGATAATGGTTTACCTTATTTCCAAGGACGCTTATTCCTGCCACATAAGGAATTACACAAACTAGTTATTTCCGGTTATCATGATACATTAATAGAGGGACACCCCGGTATTGTCAAGACAGAGGAAAAGGTGAAACGACAATTTTGGTGGCCCTCTTGGCGAAAAGATGTTAAATCTTTTGTGATGTCCTGTGGTGTTTGCGCCCAAAATAAAAGTCAAAAGAAAAGACCAGACGGTCTCCTTCAACCTCTAGACATACCGCCAGCACCCTGGCACACCCTATCAATGGATTTTATTACGAACCTGCCTCCTTGTTCGGGGTACAATACTATTCTGGTAATTGTGGATTTATTTTCCAAAATGGCCCACTTTATTCCTTTGAAAGGTTTACCTTCAGCTTCTGTCCTAGCCAAAGAATTCCTCTAAAATATTGTTCGGCTACATGGATTCCCATCTACACTAATCTCTGACCGGGGAAGCCAATTCATTTCCCACTTCTGGCGCAAATGTTGTCAAATGGCGCTGATCGACGTAAGATTATCGACCAGTCACCACCCTCAGACCGATGGTCAGACCGAGAGGACAAATCAGACCCTTGAGCAGTACTTACGGTGTATGTTACAGCAATCTGAAAGCAACTGGAAAGACATTCTTTGGATAGCCGAATACGCATATAATAATTCGGTACACTCTGGAACTGGCCACAGTCCTTTTTATATTTTGTTTGGGCATCACCCTCGAACCTCAAACCTTGACTCACCTCAGAACCTCGGAATGCCTGCAGTAGAACATCTGCATTCTACAATTACCCAAGCCTTTAAAGAGGCAACTACGCATTTACAACAAGCCAAGAGAAAATACAAGGAGAATGCTGATCTACATCGGAGTGAAGCACCTCCGTATCAGATTGGGGATCAAGTGTGGTTAGCTACCAGACATTTACCACTCAAAGGGCCTCGAACTTTTAACCCAAAATATCTGGGACCTTATTCTATTACGGCAATAATTAACCCAGTGGCTGTTAAACTTGATTTACCAGCTAGTATGCGAATTCACACTGTTTTTCATGTGTCACTTCTGAAACCAGTGGTACCCGGAACCCGACTACTCAAACCTCCTGAACCTATTCTAATAGATGAGGAGCCCGAATTCGAAGTGAAGAACATTTTAGACTCAAAAATGTTTAGGTCAAAACTGTTCTACCTAATTGATTGTAAGGGGTACGGACCTCAGGAGAGGTCGTGGGAACCCAGCGACCATGTGCATGCACCTCGATTAGTCAGGAAATTCCACCGACTCTTCCCAGACAAACCAAAACCCCCAGAGAGAACAACCTTGGGAGGGGCCTTGGGGGGGAGTGCTGTCATGATGCCCGCTCCCGGGGAGCCAGTTCAAGCCCTGCGTCCCCGAAAGCGGACATCCAGTCCCCAAGGAAGGACCCAGCAACCAAATATCGAGGCCCTTTGGACAGTGTCCTGGCGCCTATGGTGCCAGGCTCATAAAAGACATCAGTTCTGGCGCCATAGGCGCCAGGCTCATTATGGGAGTGCTTGGGTGCACTTACCTGATGCAGACCATGCTGCAGGATCCCAGCCTCCTTGAGGCCTGAAAGGAACTACTTTACCTGTGGGACTAATTTACCATCCGGGTGTGGTCTGGGAAGGATACGTACCTGATTGGAGGAAGGATACATACCTGGAACTTCTTCCAAGGCTATTTAAACCCCACCCGAACAGCCACACGTGCTTCGCATCTAGCATCTGGACGCTCACTGTGTCTGCTCCTGCATCCTGACTTCTGCCACGCCTGCCAGCATCCTGGATCACCTGCAAAGGAAGAGAAGAAGAGAACAGAAGAAGGAAAAGTCCTTACCTGCTAAAACCGCATCCCGGAGACATCTCGCCGACGATCGCTGCAGCGCCGCATTCCACTCACCTTTACAGGGCGCCTCCATGTTCAGCAGCGATCATCTGGATTCGCAGTCACGCCCCAGCGCCTATGGAGAAAAAGACCAGAACAAAAGGTGAGAGAGAGAAGGGAATAAGGAAAGCTAAATCTCCATGTTAAGACTTACCTATTGATTCATTCCCTCTCCAATTCAGGTCCGCGCCGCATCCTGGCATTTCCGGACCCCGGCCCCTAAGGGGAAAAAGAGACATCAGCGTCCATGAGCGAATTAAAAGACATTACCAAAAAACGCTCATTAAAGACTTACATGATTTCTACAAGGATTTCACCTCTCATCTTGGGTCGGTGCCTGTTCCCCGGCATTCCGTACCCCGGCCCCTATGGGGAAAAATACACTAGCATTAGTACATTGATGCATGGACACAAGGGGAACCTCTTATCAAAAAACTTACCTGGAAGCCAAGCAAGTTTGGTTCTCACCAATCCGAAAATCCAGTGAAGTAACTGGATACCAACGTGCCCCTGCATCAGAAGCAGGATGGAGAGCTCGTCCTTCCAGACCCTAAGGTGAGACGCTACGAGGAATCACAGAAGGGTTTTGAGGAGGGTGAGAGGGGAAAGTGGGAGGCCGATTGCATTACCCCGCAGACAGTTAATCCCCTATTTTCGCCTACAGAAGGATACTTCTGTGAGCCAGACAAGCCTGATTTGGGGGCCCGGTCCAGTCCGTCTTCCGAACCCTGCGCATCACCTTAGAAGAGGTCACAGCAGCGCGAACCAGGCCAGCGCCTCCGTGGGAGTCAGGTGAGCGTTACAGTTATGCTCCAACAATCCCATGACTGAACAATGCCCCTGCACCTAGCCTAGCTCACTGTATATATGTATATAAACTGACCTGCTAAATGTACAATACTGTATGTATATTTGTATACATGCCTACTTAATAGACCCTGTAAGTAATGTAATGCTCTGCTCACCATTCAACTGTTTCCTACCCTGTAACCAAGTCTTTATGTATACTTACTCCTCTGTTCTCTGTTGCGCCCTGTTACCTCTGGGTTTTGCGCGCTATATCAAATAAATAAACAAACAAACAAACAAACAAATAACTGGTGTTAATAGAAGAAGATCTCCGAAAACTGTAATGTATTTTCCTTCAAAGAGTTCTTCATAGTCTGTTTTCAGGACCTTTTGTAATCTGAGGTGAATCAAGGCAAACATTAGATTGGAAGCCATGCTTACCTCATCAGCATTTGCATTTGTTTGAAAACTCTGCATAGTTCCATTGCAGCTTCTGGACAAAGTTTGTAATAGTCTTATTTGTGTTGGTGTTCTATTGGAAGGAGTAGTAATCGGTGTAAATGACACCACCAATGTTGTGTTGGCAGCAGCTAAACCTGTGGGGGCAGTTACAACAGCTGACAGTTTGTTGTTTGTAAATTGTTGGAGGAACTTGCTGATGATTTTGTTAAGAATGTTCTGCCTCAACCAGTTTGACCACTTATGTATAGCAGTATATGTGTGTACTCTTTACAGGCACAATTTTTAGTTTCATGCTGTACACCTTTTTCAATTTGTTTTGTTATTTACTGGAAAATGCTTTGCTGCTCATTGTTTAGTTGTGATTTCAGTAGAGCAAAGTCTTCTGTAGATTGCTCATAGTTACACAGGTGTTTTCTACTTCAGTCATGGCTAATTCTGCCTCATTTGCTATTAGTGGCTGTCCAAGTGGTTCTTGGCTTCGTGTTACAGAAGGTTGACTGTTGTCAGGAGTGTCTACATCTAGTGTGCCTGGAGTTCTTCTTATTGTTGCTGTTCATTGTGCAACATTGTTTTGTACTGCGCAATGTTTACGTCTGTTATAGTGGTTTCATTTGCTTTGAAAGCATCTTCATAGGAGTCATAGGTATCTAGTAAATCTTCTTCTTTTCTCCATGGTTTAAAATGTTGTAGTAGGGAAATGTAATACAGTTCTTTATGTTGAGGAGTTTTTAATGACAATTTCATATGATTAATGAAGCTTTGTTTGGTAAGTTTCACTAGGCTGCCTTCACAATTTTCCACTCTGTATCTACCTTTCTTCTCATCTGGTTTAATATTATTTGTGTATGTGAAGTTTTGGGCTATGTGGTATAGACACATGGTTTCCAAAGTGGTACTCCTGTTTGGTTAGTATGTGTCTAGTAAGTTCAAAATGTCTTGGCTGTTGGGGATCCTATTTGACTATTGTTTCTATGTCCTCATATGATTTGAGAACTCTTTTTCTAGATTTAGCAGGACCAAGGCTTAGCCATACTGTATTTTCAGATTTTCTATACAAGGCAGTAGCGGTTAAACGGTCTGCGGCTTCATAGCAGCCACATTCTCTATGGGAGAGCATGTTTATGCCTAAGCTGTACAATTTCTGTGATAGTGTTTTTTCAGATGATATGTCATCCCAGACGGTCTTTGAACTCTGTTTTTCTGCTTTGGTTAAGTAGGCTGTGACATATTGTGCAACTGCAGTGGAATTGTTTGCAATGTATTGCACATCTATATTTGCATTCCATAGGAGGGCAATGATTGCATTGTAATCATTGATGTATTTTGATCCTTCTGTTCTTTTTATGTAACATGCGTTCTTAGGTGATTTACCTTTGACACTATGTCTAACGGAAGACATGAAGTTGTTTACTTGACCTGTTGTTGAAACTGGTCTAGGGAAACCAAATCGGCATTTGGTGTAGTATTTCTCCTTGTTTTTTATTGCAACGACAATACTTCCCACATTTGTGTCTTTGAAATTGTAAAATTTGTGCATGAATGTCACTATGTGTCGTTTGTGAAGGGATTTCACAAGTGACATATTTTTGTTTGAACTGCAAAACAGTGGCTTCACTGTCCTGACCATGGATGTGTGGTGCTCCTCTGGCTTGGTATTGTTTTTTCCAAAAGAAGTGCTGCACTTCTCAGAGGAGAGGCAATGTTTTATTACAAATGAAGTGTTGCATAGCAATGAAGTGATGATGGAAATATCTTGATATATTTACAGGATCTAGAGAGCCAAGTTCTCCTGGTGTTTTTATATCTATATTTGTTTTGCTTTTGTTTGCTACACGTAGAAAATCGCGTAAATCTTCCCATGCATATTCTGCACAACTTAATGTCACAAACCAAGTGGTTGGGCCAAGGTTTCTTATCATACAGCATACATCTGAATGACGTCAGAACCAGTATTCTTTTCTACCACGCTTGTTTGCTAAACGATTTGTAATGCTTGACTGTAAAACGTCATCTTTTTCTTGCACTATAAGTAGTAATTGCATAGCTCACATATTTTGAATATTGCCACCTAATTTTAATGTGTGTGCAGCTCCGTAGCATAGAGTTGCTAGTTCACTTTCAAAGAGAATGTGGATTATGTATTCCATGTTTTGTCTGAATCTGGGGTCTTCGGAATACATTCATAAAGAGCGGTATTCTGATGCTATTATTTGTGTGGGTCTTTCATCGAACCTTCCTCCTTTTCCAGTAGGAAAGAGTAGTGGAAAGGCTTGTGCTTCTACACTTTTTTCCCATATGCTGATTGGAAATCCTTTGGCTTGTCACATTTGGTAAGTTTCCAGTGCATCATCTATGGTGTCTTTAGAGTGTAATGGGTGAATTGTATAATGGTCTAAAATATTGGATTCTCTATTAGGATCTCGAAGTTGAAATTAGCCAGTTCCTGACGAGTCTTGAACTATTTCAGTGGTTTGTAGTATTCATTGTTGTCTTTTAGATATTACAGGGCTTCTCTAACTTTATGTAAGTTCACGAGTTGTTACCAAATTTTTTTGTCTTTTGTAGGAATGCCATTTACTAAGATAATCAAAGATTGATCTATTGGACGTTGTACTCCCAGAGTGTGTACATTTTCTTTGAGATCTAATGGCAAATAAATTACTTTGCCATGATTGCCTTTCAGTAATTCAGTGAGAGGTAGTTTTGCTGTTTTTGGTTGAAGGCGTGTTATTGCTTGAAATGGGTGCACTGTTTGATTTATGATGCTCTCATACAAGTGAAGTTGTTGCAGTGGTTTTGTAAGTGGGAATAAATCCAAGTTATTCATGATAGCACGTAGTATTTGGTTGTTGTCAAGTACTGTAAAGTATTAAGGAGTTAGTAATTTTAATGTTAAACATTGATGTGTGCAGCCATTTGTAGACTGGACGCATTGGTTCACTGGAATGGAGAGTTGATATTAGGTTTGCTGGGGTTATTTTTATGAGCAACATTTCTTGTTCCATGATGTTATTATTAACTTTTTCATACCCTTGTCCACTGCTATGTATGGCAATTGGGTTTGTTTGCTTTTGTTTGTATGCTTCTTCATTGAAATATGGTTCTATGCTGATGGTGTGACACCACTCACCTCCACAGATGTTTGCGAAGCTATCTTTGTTTAAATTCTGTTTATTGAGAAGTCCTTGTTGTAGTTTAGTACTTAGTTCTGTTAGTGGTTTAGTGGTTTCATTCTGTTTAAAACTAAAATAAGTAATTTCCTTTTGAGAAGGATTACACTCCCTCATTACGACCCTGGCGGAAATCGGAAAACGATGGCGGAAATGCAATACCGCCATCGAATAGCGCTCGGTGCGACTATGACCCGTCACCGCAAGGTACGAAGCCATTAGCGACACCGTAGTGAACGCCAACTCTAACTGCACCAAGTACGCGCGCGCGCGCCATGCCAAACCGTAAATACCACCATGGCGCAAGGGTACGCGAATTCCGACCCTAGCGGACATGTACCTAACGCCATCAAGCATGGCGGAAAGCACCATTCCGCCATGGTGAGAAGTACGGCATCGCGAATCAACCGTAAACGGCCCCACTGAGTGCCTGTACACCGCTCCCTGCCCACAAAGTACAACTCCCCGTAGGTGCAATGAAGTCACAATGCAACCAGTGAAATGTACAAGTCACCCATGCATGCCAACGAACAAAAGAATCACAAGAGGGGCCAATGGGAGCTGCAGGGCACAGATGGCACGAATACAGAAGCCATTCCAATGGACATGACCACAGTCCCCCCCCCAGAAACGCACGCAAACACAGGCACCTGTGACCAGCAATATTCCGAAAATCACAACATTCCACCAGTCCACCTGGCTGACCGGCATCTGTTACACAAAACCCAATCCCCCGCCCCTGAGCATGACAACATTCAAACAGTCATATTGGCAGCCCCCATCCCTGACCTCACTGGGCTCCGTAGGCAAACGCGCCCAGCACAGTACCACGCGACTATACTCCGAAGCAGGAACCCAATGCAGATCTCCTCACAATACATCGCTCCCCAAATAGGAATATGCCACATCACTCGCAAAGAAGAACGCTACACGGCCCATATCAGAATAGAAATTTAATGCACAACAAAATCACCAAGCCCATACAGCCATTAGTCCATGAACTCCAAAACACATATCACCATTGTGGGCTGCATCCGCAAGGAATGACCAGCTACTACTTGTGTGACGCCCTGTTCCATCATGGTACACAGAGCCACATTCACGTACGAAAAGGCAACATGGAAGCGCACAGAACCGCAGGGCCGTCCCAATGGGGAGGCACTAGTCCAGCTGAAAGGCCGAAATGTTGCTCCGAGCCACTAGTACTGCGTAAGGGCATGTGGCCCATTGGCGATCGTCCCATAAGATCGTAATGCTGCTCCACTGATTAACACGAAGCAGCAGGTGTCGGGAGTAAACGCCATCTGCAGGAGTGGCATACAGATGGCAGTGGCAAAAGGGGAGGAGATACCTGTCAACCAAAAGAAAAGAAAAAGAACAGAATGGCCATCAGAACTACATTCGAACAACTCACTTCAATGATCACACTAAATCCACAGTCATATGCATGCTAGCCCACTCGAAAGGATCATCACCACCCCAAAACCACTTGCGACTCATAATTATCTATATCGAGGTGTAAACACCATCACAAACGAGTGTACCTGTGCATGCGTCTGTCAAAACAGATTCCATCAGATGGGAATGTTAACGTGCATGGACACAAGTGTCTGAAGGCGCGTCGAGACAGGGAGGGCTCAACAAGGCCAGATAGACGATGGTCCCACTATGGCAGCCCTGCATCACATAGCGCAGGGGAGGCGGATAGATTCCAAGAAGCCCTGTACATGGCAAACCCTGTATCAAATCACCTGCCCATGCATCCATTCATCATTCCCTCATCCTGTAATAAAAACGCCTGAATATTTACTCACAAAACATTCGAAATTTCCATTGAGTCTGTGCGTTATGCAGCCTGCAAAATCCACAGTGCCCCAGCCCGTAATTCCAGTGTTGTGAAGTTACATGTATTTGGGAACGTCCGGCCTCATCGCCCACGTCACTATTGCGCATCCCAAACTATTCATATCAATCATTGCTTCCTCGCCATGGTCCCTGTCTCAAGGACATTGAACAAAAGAACGTTATATTTGCAGTCAGACCTGTGGGCATCTCCTCGCCGCTAGCTGAAAACCGAAAGCGCCGCCCTTCGAATTCCTCATTTGCAACATCACGTCGAAAAGGCATCTGTGGCCGTTTGAAATCACAAAATAATCCATCTAGTGCGGCTGTGTGTGAAAATGGCAACTGCCATCACCCACTAATGGGACGCCCCGCCCGTCGTTGCAACTCGGTACAGTGATGCATGAGGGCCCACCGTTACTCGAGTACTACGTTCCACTGACCCATCACAAGTCTGTTCGCGACTGCAAAGATTGTATGTGAAACAATGGGACCATAGCCGAATGTACATATCAACAAATGTTACACGGCCATCGGGTACAAATACATGATTGCAATAGCAAGATGCCATTCCTCGAATTGCAGCGTTGTGTGCGGGACGTGCTCGCCCAAAGGGGAGAGCAGCTTGCACAGGTGGAATGAATCACCACAGGTGGAGGCCATACAGCCTGAAAACACATAAATTGCACACCCAGTCTCCTCCCACAACCACACCCACTCCGAAATGCTACCGGCAGGACTCGCGATGCTGGCCCTGGGGGACCTGATAGCACTGCAAGTACTCCAACTCCAAGAAGAAGACGAACACCAACTACAACCGGCCGCACGGAGGAGACGCAGGAGGAGGAGGAGGGCAAGGCAAGGCCAGCAAAGGCCGCCAGCACAGCCACTACCACCACGCAGGCAGCCCGCAATCCCACGCCTCCGAGCTCATCCGTTCAACCTCACTGATGAGCAGATCCACACCCTCTACCGTTTGGACCGGGACACCATAGCCGCAATAGTGGACATGACACACGCTGACCTTGTCAGCATGATAGATAGCCCAACCGCCATCCCACCCCTACTGAAGGTGGTGTCTGTACTCCACTTCCTGGCCACAGGCACCTACCAGCACACAGTCGGACAGTTGCATGGCATTTCTCAGCCACTGTTCTCACGGACACTATTGCAAGTGCTCGATGCCCTCCTGCAGCACGCAGACGACTACATCTCTCTACCACGCTCGGAGCAGGAAATTACCAACACAAAAGTGGGATTCCATGCACTTGGCGGCATACCGGGTTGCATTGGTGCCATCGACTGCACCCATGTGGAATTGGTCGTCCCACATGCCATGGAGGCCCAGTACCGCAACCGAAAACAATTTCATTCCCTGAATGTACAAATGGTGTGTGACTCCAACAGGATCATTACACATTGTTGTGCCAGATTCCCTGGATCAACCCATGATTCTATGGTCTTGAGGAACTCTACTATACCACGCTACATGGAGCGACACGCAGGGAACAGATCCTGGCTACTCGGTGAGTCTCATTTCATGCATGATGATGTGGGGTATGTGATGCGGCAATGACCTGGCAGGAAGGGGGGGGGGTGTGCGTACATAGCAATGGCATTCCACATCATACGTTTATCGTCCACATACAGGTGATGCTGGGTATCCACTGAAGAGATGGCTCCTCACACCAGTCCGGAACCCACGGGACCAGCATGAGGAGGACTACAACCATGCCCATTCACGTACCCGTGTAGTCATTGAACAGGCATTCGGCCTACTGAAGACTCGTTTCCGCTGCCTCAGCAGGTCTGGCGGGGCACTCCTGTACCGCCATGAGAAGGTTGCAAAGATGGTCATGGCATGTGTCATGCTCCACAACATGTGCGTACGTAGAAATGTGCCCATGCCCCCTGACGCAGAACTGCAAGCACCTGATGATGGTCATGATGAGGGTGGGGATGTGGCAGCACCTCAAGGAGTCTGCGAGGCACCGGAGGGCCGTGACATTCGTCAGCATCTCATTGATGCATGCTTCTAGCACTCACGCCTGGTGGCTGATACATGGACACGGGACTCGTGGCACTGTGTGTGTCTGGTACATGCACAATATGGACTGTACGCCTATGATGGCCTAGTACACAAAGATCATTGTCCACACATCTCATTGGTTGATCGTGCACTGTTTATGGCATATGTGATATCATGTTGAACACCCTATCGACCCGCCACCCAAGTGAGCCCAACACACACCCTCCACCCTCCTACCTCCCCCCCGAACACCAGTGTCCAAAGATGCTCATTGTCAGTGGGATGTCGCTATTGCAAGCCCCCTCTGCGGGTGTCAGGGGCACCCCTGCCTGTGGAGCGCAGGTTCCTCCCAGATCTACGTTGGGGGCTGCCCTGGACGGAACTTGCAACGGATGATGTGTCTGCCTGCTCACGTCCATGCATGTCCCTAAGGGTTTGTGAGAGCTCAGTGAGCACACGGCGCACTGCAGCAAGTTCGGCACATACGTCTTTGGACGTCGCATGCAGTTCCCCCCTCAGGCTCTCGGTGCTTCTCTCCATTTGGACTCTCAGGCTCTCGGTGCTACTCTCCATTTGTGCCCTTAGTGTCTCTGTACTTCTCTCCATTTCTGCCCTGAGTGTCTCAGTTGATGTTTCTATGTCTGCCTTAGTGCGCCCACATTCATCGGCATGGTCCTTGAGGAGCGTGGCCAGTTGCTGCTGTTGCACGATTAACTGGTCGAGGGACTGTTGCCTCTGCTGGGCCATGGCCATTTGCGGGGGTGTCACAGAGGGGCTGTTGACCTCATGTTGCCTTGCCACAGGGCTTGTGGGGGATGGCCAGTCGTCGTCTTGTGGGTGCCCCTGCGTGGTATCCTCATGTTGTATGGGATGGGACAGACAGGGGGAATGGGACAGGTCATGGATGGATCTGACTTCGACATCCCCGTCTTCAGTGTCAGAGCATGCTGCCATCAATGGGGTGTCACCTATGGTGCTGCTGCCACCAGAGGCAGTGCCTTCTGTGGCATCCGTTGGGGGGACCTGTGGTGGTGGTGTTGTGGGCATGCTGGCTGCTGGGGTGCCTGTTGATGTTCCCTCCTCTGTGCTGCCACCTGATGTGTGCTGCTGCCGTGTCTTGATGCGTGCAGCTGAGGTGGAGGGTCTTTGGCCGTTGGTCTTGGCCCTCTTTGCAGGTGCGCTGGTAGGGGTGTCCTGATGGTCGTCGTTTGGATCAGACCCTGTGGTGGAGTAAAGGAGGGCAAGGGTTATTAATGGGTCTGTGGGTATTGGAATGGCATTGTATCACATGCATTGGGGTGGTACCTGAGGGTGATTTGGGTCGGGGCCTTGGAGGTGCTTTCATTTGTGTGTGGAGTGAGGGTGCAGTTGTTTGGCAGCCTGCAGTTAGGGTGTGCCTGCTGCACGTGTAGTGGGTGTTTTAGGGGTTTTTAATTATTTATGTATTTATTGTGAGTTTTAAAGTGCGCGATCAGGGCGATGTGTGTGGACGTTCTCCTGGACATGTGTTTCTGTTGCACTATGTGGACACATGGTACTTCACATGATTGGACATTGTGGATTTAGCATTGTTTTATCTGGCCCACCTACCTGAATCTTCGGATGTCTGCACTCCTTTCTCCATCCCTCCAACTCCCTCTATGCTCTCCATTCCGATGGTGGAGGCACAGATTTCTTCCCAGGGGGTCAACTTGATGGGTGATTCAGGACCTCCCCCGGTGGCTGTGGCAATGTTGCGGTTGGCAGAGAGTATGCTGCGGACGCGTATCCGCAGGTCGTCCCATCGCTTTCTGCATTGCTGTGGGTTGCGGGGTGCGGTCCCCACCGCACTTACCCGCTGTGCCACCAGAGCCCATATGGCCTTCTTGTTCGCAAGTGCCGTCCTGGTCATTTGCGTGGAGAAGACGACGGCAGCATTCTCCTGGAGGGTCTCTGTTAGCACGGTGAGTTCCTCACGGGAGAAGTGGACCTGCCGCTTGCGGTCGCACGCTTTCTTCGCTACTTTTCCCATTTTTCTTGGTTTCGCTAGGGTGGATGACGGGTTGGGGTGTGTCTCGGGGTAGTGTTTTTAGTGGTTGTGTGGTTTTTGTGGTTTTATAGGTGTACGGCGGGATGTTTCCCGTTCCGGGCCCATGTTTTTACTTCCGTTTCCGTATATTTCCGGTCACCGTACTTTCCGGTAGGCGCACTCTGCGGTGTCCGCTGTGATGGGTGGCGGTATTGCACCTAGGGCGCCGTACCTCGGCGGTGTGGGCCGTTTTGGGGTCATTTCCGCCATCGCGGACTTTGCACTTCCGCCATGCCGTGGTGCTCGTGCCCGATGGGTCGGAATGGGCCGCACTTTGCTCCTTCGTGCAATGGCGGAAACGCTATTTACGCTGTTGCGGTCCGGTCAGTCACTTTCCGCCAGGGTCGTAATGAGGGCCTGTCTATGAGAGCTTCCAGAATTCGTTTTCTGTGGTAGGTTTTAAGGGTTGAGAGTGATTTCTCTCCTGTTTTTATAAGGTTCTGAAGGACTCTGTGGGGGAACATTTTTTGTAAAATCAATGTTTTGGTAGGCTTACTTGTGGCTACATCAAGATTTATAGGTGCAGTGTTAGCACTAGTGGTAGCTGCAGTCTTTTTAATAACTTTCTGTTGAGTTTTACATTTTGAAGAGGATTCAAAGTTTCTTTACTGGAAGCCGCTTTTGTTTCCTTGATGACTGTATTGGCTGTTTTGTTTGAACTTTTTGTATAATTTATGCTAGAGGTGGATGCTTATCTTGTACACTTTTATTTTGATTTGCTCTACTTCTGCGTTGCTTTCTATGGAGTTGCTTTTTGATAGGCATTCTTTGGAGTCTGGTGGAGAAAAAAGAAAGTGTGGTTTGGGATGTTGTGCAATATATTTGTGCATTGGGCTTCAGAGTCTGAGTATGATGGTAGGCATGTATGTAGAGGTGTGTGATTGTGGAATGAGCTCTTTCTTCAGGTTGGGAAGACTATTCTCGTATTTATGTGTTACTATACTGGTGTTCAGATGACAATACAAAGTGTGCACCTGCTGAGGTGCAATCCGCAATACTGAATCTAATTGTGTAGGCTTAATAAATACAATTGTTTTGTTTTACAACACTAGCAAAGATAATTTTTTATACCACCTAGAACTATATGGATGCCTTGTCATGTATTGAATCCTCAACAAGACATAGCAAGATGTCTTGTTAATAAAGGAATATCTTGTTTTATGTATTCTGTGGGCATGTCATCATTCCAAAATGAGAACCTTTTGGAAGATGGTGCAATTTTTCTTTGTGATGGAAAGACTTTCACAGATTTTGGGCATGCAATATTTCTTAGTAATATGCAGAACTCAATCAGGAAGTTGTTGTGAAGTCATGTAACAAACAAAATCTGAAAAAACCCTCAAGAAAAGCCTATACAAAGCTCCAAAAAAACCAACAAAAAAGGCTCTTTTCAGAGCCAACATGAAAGGGGAAGTGGAGTACACTATTTACATTTTCATTCCCCACTATCATATTTTACAATATGTCAGAGGAAACCACGGCTGTTCGCGGAGTGTGCGTGTTACATATGGGGATTTTGAGGCTGAGAGGCATGTAAATGAGATTTTTCAGGTCCAGTGATTGGTCACTAAGGTTTAATGGGTGTGATGGATAAGGAGAGACTTTGGCAGAAAGTCTTTTTCTGAGAGGAGAGCAGATAGCTATGGCTGTGTTTTTCAGAAGGCAGATTGTCTAGATTTTGGGTGACTCATGGATAAATTGGTTGGAGGTACATGCAGATCACTGTGGAGTGGCTGCACATCTTGGATTCCCTCATGTGGTTGTGCACTGGCATGGAGTTCGTGGAATGAAGTGGCTGGACTTGGTTCCTCTTTGTGCTACTTTGGTGACACAGCGTCATGCAGACATTATTATTCATTGTGTCATTGTGGAGGGAACAGTTTAGGACACGTCTCTGGAATCTCCTTGCAATTTGAAATGAAAGAAGGACTTGGAAAGGTCATACACATATTTCCAAACTCCTGAGTAATTTTTTCTCGTATTGCACAGAGACAAATTTGGCTGCGTTCTTATTCATTTGGTCCACAAATGGAGAAAGCGAGGCGCAATGTCAACAAGGCTATTTGTGCCTTTTTGAGAGATGTTGGCATGTCCTCTTTCCACAATGAAAATTGTGTTTTGTAGTACACACATTTTTCACAGAGATGGAGTACAACGTAATGATGCTGGTAATCAGATTTTTCTGTGAAATATACAAATGCATTGCAACCCTTTTTGGAATTATAGCAATGCTTTTTCCAGTAGGAGTTGACCATTTAAAGTTTTTGAAACAAAAAAACACCACAAAAAGGCACTTTGTAGAGCCACCACTAATTCCCTGAGAAGATGCTATAGTTTTGATAGTGGAGCACCCCAAACATTTTAAATGTCTGTGGTCTGTCTGGGGACTTTCTAAAAATTCACAGGGCCCTGCAGCATTTCATTGGCACTTCTATTTTTAAACTGTGAAAGGCAGCTCTGAAAAGAGCCTTTTTTTGTTTTTTTTAACAAGACACAAAAGGAAAGAAAGGGAAGGGAGGATAAGGAAGGGACACCAACTACAGGGATAAAAAAGGGCATTTCGAGAGAGGAAGATATTGAGTGGGCCTTAATCAGGTAGTGGGCAGCCCTTCTCATGCTCCCGGACCACAGCCTCAAAAGCACTTCGAAGGGTCTTCCCCCTGCAGAGTACTGTGTCACCGTACATACACAATACTGCGACCATCGAAAGGTAAGCGTCTACTGGGTCGCATATGGCCCGTGAGGCACCTGGAGGTATGCGCTGCCCCACAGGAGTGCCCCATGGGGTGGCAGGAGCAGAAACAGAGGGTGATGCAGAGGAACTAAACCTACTACATTTATCGCAGGGGACAACCCTATGAATAGCCCCAGCTTGGAACGACCTTAGGTGTTGCTTCATGGAGGTAGTACCGTAACTGTAAAAACCTGGTTTGCCACAACTGAGCATCATCAGGCACTGCACCTTGTTCACACAAGCCTTGAGTACTCCTTCAAGAATGGGAAACTAACTCCAAACCCGAGATTCACGGGGGCTGCTGGTAGTAGGGATTTCCACTACCTCATCCTCGTCATCCTCTTCATCCGCCTCTGCATCCTCACGCCTGTTCCCCTCTCCAGGCCCTTGGGAAGGTGGAGGTGGTGGAGGGGAGGTGGTGCTGAAGTCGAAGCAGACATGGTTGCCATCTGGAGTGTAGTTCAGCAGGCAGAGGAATGGCACAGCAGACACAGCATGCACAAGATAGCAGGCAGAGGTCAGCAGCCAATTCAGTCTATAAAAGTCCGTAAGCACAGCACACTTGTAATGAGTTTATTTTAAAACATTGAGGTCTTGGAATATCAACTTATGTTGCCCTGCACCTGTGATGGTGTTGCATGCTCATGAAGGTACGGAGACTAACCCTTGCTCCGTGCTGATAAATAAATGAGAACACCTTCATCACTTGTGTAGCAGCGCCACAGTAAATGATACACGATACTTATAGATGTTATCGAAAAACACTTGATCTTTATTTTGATATATCTTAGTAGCCCTTTGGGGCATGGAGAAGGGGTACAGGTGCACGTGGGACAGTGATATTTTATTTTTTCTGTGATATTATTTTCTACAAAGTTCTTTAAAATAATAAAATTGGTCATTAATTTATCCATTTTTTGTTCTAAACGTTGTAGACGATTTTCCACAGCGCTTGTTTGATCTTCCATTAGTACATGATGTATTGTTTCAGTATTATTCGCATTTATTGTATGTTCTGTTAAAGAAAAATAAATGTGTTACGTACACACAAAATAATGTGTATTAATTAGCTTACTTAGAAAAGTACAGTGTCTACCATTACTATCACTGTTTTCACTCATTTCGTCCTGGGGGAAATCTGCTTCAAGCCATTGCAAAGTAATAGACATTTTTGTGTACAAAAAAGATCCATTATTTTTTAGCGTATCCTACTACAGAAAGTTCATAAATATAGGAAGTAATGTAGTGTACTTACCAGTTTCTTTTTTTAGTTTTCCTCTGACAGCTATGTAGGTGTGCTGTTGATATTTGTTGTGCATTGTTGTGCACTTGTTGAATAATGCATCAGTGAGGTAATTCTGTTGGAGGCATATGTACATTATTTTTTGGTATGTTCCATTATGTTTCATATGCTATGTAATTGCACTGTTGGTGTCTTACATATACAGTTTGCACTTTTTATTTATTTTTGAATGTGATTTTTTTTATGCTGCTCGTTAACCATGTTCAGTGTGTTTATTGCATGATCCAACAATGTAAGATACCCCCTGAGTTTTTGGATATTGTTGAGGTGGACCGAGTCTGTCCGCAGACATGTGATGTCATATTTGATGTCATGGGTGTTATTCTTAGCAGTGCACGGTGGTGGCGCAAGTTATGGTTGTTTAGCTTACCATAACTGGCGAATTTCAGGGGTTT
The DNA here is from genome assembly GCF_040938575.1 of Ambystoma mexicanum. Taxonomy (NCBI): domain Eukaryota; kingdom Metazoa; phylum Chordata; class Amphibia; order Caudata; family Ambystomatidae; genus Ambystoma; species Ambystoma mexicanum. The sequence continues at coordinate 9,075,820 of NC_090921.1, read as the reverse complement.
TTGGTTTTACTTGTAACCATAAAATCCCTTTAACAAAGTTTTTTCACTGAATATCATAGGTTTTTAGTAGGGCAACTTAACCATAATGTCCCTTTAGCAAAGTTTTTTCACTGAATATATATATTCCTCATCAGCATTGCATTAGTAGTAGGGATCACAGCATTGCTAGGCTTGGACTGTGAATATATATATATAAATATATTCACAGTCCAAGCCTAGCAATGCTGTGATCCCTACTTAACAATGGACCAGTTGCCTCGCAACCTGAACACTTCACAGACATAGAAAAGGTACTTCTACCTCTGCTCCGATCCCTACCACATGCACGTGCTACCACAATACCTCTATTCTGCACAATTTACACCCCTTTCCTCCCACAAACATAAAAACCCACCCATACGTTACATTGGCAATTTTGTGAACCACGAATCCTCTTCTGCTCTGCGTCAGGCGGCGCTGCACAGCCACTGGCTCTCTGTTATTCGCTCATCTCTCCCCTCTGGACTGCGTGGACACCTCACTGACTGCGGGCGGAATAATTTTGAATCCGGCTCCCGACGTCCAATCTCCAGTTGCGCTGTCTGGTTGTCTCACAATTCCAGCGAGGTTCCTGCAGTCTTCTGGGTACCACAGCTAAAGAGGCAGCATCTGGCGGGGCTGACGTCACAAATGATCTCAGCAGTGCCTCAAACTTGTTAGGGAGGACCCCAGACAGGCAGAGTCGTGCTAGGGGTCCGTGGATACCCAGCTCACGGAAGGCCCTAACTCCTTCCCTTGTCCCAAGAACACAAGGTCCACACAAGTAGAAAGGTGTCACTGAGGTCTGAGGTTTATTACAGCCAACAAACCACAGGGAATACATGCACAGATAGAAGTCCAGGCACATCTCAGCAAACTCTGGCTCGCAGGCCAGTTTTCATACCTTGTGACATCACTCGCTAGGCTCTTTTCCAAACTCTATTGCCACTCAGGGTAGGCCACTGAGTGCTAGTTACCATATATGACTAATGCCATGAGAGCATTCCACTACCAATGGACAAGAGTGGCGGGAGAGTAACAATTTTTTCATGACCATTGTCTGGTCATGAGACGACTGCTCCTTCCCAGCCTCTGAATCTTAGCCCAGTATCAGTCACTTGTTTGGAGACCACATTTGCGAACTCAATTGCTTCTAATTGTATTTGCAGGGAATATCTTTTGCTGCAACTGGTGTCACCGTGGCTCAGCATGTGGAATGTCATTTTATAACATGGTGGCCTTGGCAGTACCCTTGTTCCTGCCACGGTAGTTCTGCTTGCCCAGCATCTTGTGAGGCCTGGGATTTCTTTCAGACGATCATGGCCGGCTAGATTTCCTAAGGCCTATTCTGGCCTCTATTACGTGTCTTCCATGGTCTCCATAGGCTAGTGTGTCATGGCTGCCAGGTCTCTCCAGTGCTCCTTGCATACCATAGGGTTATTTGCATGTAAGTATCTGCAAGCATATACACAAGCTTTTCTTACTTCTTGCATTTCTACGTTGCTGCAATGAGCCTGGTGGCAAAATAATAACAGGCCGATTCATGGAATTAATGTGCGCCGAAAATTCCGGCGCAGAGGTGCCAAAATGTGCGATTCACAGTAAAAGTGCGAAAATCGCAGTGCAACTGCGAAAATCGCAGGGAAACCAGTGCACATCGATTCATGGAAGCCTGTGCGCGAGAAAAATATTGGATGTGCGCTGAAAAAGTGCGCGGCGCACGCCGGCGCACAGGTCATCCAAAGGCGTGCGCCACGGCCACTGCGAAATCGCACATAGCGCAGGCGCACATTACAAAAGTAGGCGGAACACGGGGTGTAAAACCCGGAATGGGGAACAACGCGTGAAAATATGGGCGTCACGGGGTAATGGGGGCGTCACGCGGAACACCCACACGCTCGCCTACAACTCATATCTATGGAATCGAATAGGGCAAACCAGCGCACAGTCAAAGACGCGCACAGGGCCAAACAAGTACGCCACAAGAAAGCAGGCGGTAGCGTCCCTGCGCCTGAAATGAATGTGCACCAAAATGACCGCTAACAAAAAGCACCCATATACAGCTATGATGAATGATCCATACAGTGGCCCTCTAGGACAAATGAGGTGCAAAGGAGTACCGGCAAACACGGACACCCGCTGTGTTAAAAATAGCGTGTGCGTGTATTACGGGGTTCGCGGGAAGTTCCACCCGCGATTGGCCTGGGCACGTGTATTCCGGGGGCGGGGGGGTGTGAAGTTTCCCACGCGAATTAGCAGGGTACGTGTATTTCAGTGTGCGTGTGAAGTTCCACACGCAATTTCAGCAGGGTACGTGTACTCCGGGTGCGCAGCAAATTCCACAGGCAAATCCAGCAGCCTACGTGTATTTCGGGGGTGCCGGGGAGTCCCACACGTGAATTGGCCATGTGGGTCCTCTCAGCTGTTCCCTCTACACCCTCCACGGCCCCTGCAGGAGGCCCACGCCACAGGGGACTACCCTGCACCCCTGCACATGTCCTGCAGGCAGCCCATCCACCATGGCCATGCCCCCAAGCCAGCCCACATGTCACCTTGCACTACTGCCCACCAACGCATGTCTCCCAGCACCCCCACCCCCCAGCATCCAGGGGCACCCTCCACCAGGCCCCCACTCATGTCGCCCAGCACCCCCACCCCCCTGCATCCAGGGGCACCCTCCACCAGGCCCCCACTCCTGTCTCCCAGCACCCCCACCCCCAGCACTGTAGGGAACCCTCCACCAGACACCCACTCCTGTCCTCCTGGACCCCCACCCCCCTGCATCCAGGGGCACCCTCCACCAGGCCCCCACTCCTGTCCCTCTGCACCCCCACCCCCCTGCATCCAGGGGCACCCTCCACCAGGCCCCCACTCATGTCCCCCTGCACCCCTACCCCCCAGCATTGTAGGGCACCCTCCACCAGGCCCCCACTCTTGTCCCCCTGAACCCCCACCCCCTGCATCCAGGGGCACCCTCCACCAGGCCCCCACTCCTGTCTGCCAGCACCCCCACCCCCCAGCACTGTAGGGCACCCTCCACCAGGCCCCCACTCCTGTCTCCCTGCACCCCCACCACCCAGCACTGTAGGGCACCCTCCACCAGGCCCCCACTCCTGTCCCCCTGCACCCCCACCCCCAGCACTGTAGGGCACCCTCCACCAGGCCCCCACTCCTGTCCTCCTGCACCCCCACCCCCCTGCATCCAGGGGAACCCTCCACCAGGCCCCCACTCATGTCTCCCAGCACCCCCACCCCCCAGCCGTGGGATTTGCCTGGGTACGTGTATTCCAGGGGTGAGCGGGTAGTCTCACACGCGATTCCATAAGGGTACGTGTATTATGGGTCCGCGTGAACTTCCACACGCGATACCAGCAGGGTACGTGTATTACGGGGTTCGCAGGAAGTTCCACACAAGATTGCCCTGGGTACGTGTATTTTGGGGTACCCGGGAAGTTTCACACGTGAATTTGCAGGGTACGTGTATTTAGGTGTGCGCGTGAAGTTCCACACGCGACTGGGCCTGTGAGAGTGGGGTACGTGTATTCCAGGGGTGGGCGGGAATATTTACTCGCGACTGGGCACGGGAGAGCGTGTTACGTGTATTCCTGGGGTGGGCGGGAAGATTTACACGGTCGCCTACAACGCGCCAAAAATAAAAGGTCCAATCCTGAAACACGTACACCAGCATGAAGCAGTCGCACGTCCCGCGCAGCATAAAAGAGTGCGCAAACAACAAACAAGCTCAGACGCCAGGATGTATATACCGTTCCTAGCAGTAGTGGCTGTGGGATACCGCAGGAGGAGAAGAAGGATAGTCAGGGCCAGACTCTTCACACCCAGAAGCAGCCTATTTGGTATGCCTGATGACCAGGTGTATGGGAGGTACAGGTTTCCACCACACATAATACTCGACCTGGTTAGTGAGTGGGAGGATGACCTCACATCACCCACCCTGTGCTCCCAAGCACTCAGCCCCCTGGAGAAGGTCCTCAATGTACTGCACTTCTTGGCTACCGGATCATTTCAGCGGACAAGTGCCATAGTGGGGGGGTGTCACAGGCCACGCAGTCACGGTGGCTACACCAGGTGTTGGCCATCATCACTGCACGCCCATCAGTCCGCAGACACATATACCTGCCCAGAACACCTGCAGAAAGGCAGGCTGTCAGCCAGGACACAGCCAGGAGGGTGGCACAATTCCCCAAAGTGCTAGATGCCATTGATTGCACCCATGTGGCTCTACGTCCTCCCAGGGCATCTGAGCACATCTATAGAAACCGCAAGCACTGGCATTCCATCAATGTCCAGGTAGTATGTGATGCCAAGGGAATCATCACCTCAGTATATGCCAACTATCCAGGGTCCACCCACGACAGCTTCATTTACAGGATTCTTTTTAACTGCACACTTCCTTGGAGTGCGCTTCCGGTATTCCTTTTCTGAACTTTTAAATCATACAAAAATACATCTTTGATTGGTTATACACATCTTTGTTTATTATTTCCTTTCAAACATTAACTTCCTTCTTCAAATAACCATATCCCTTTTGTCTCTCAACACGTGTTTCTCCACGTTTAACGCACGTGGTTCATCAGGAGAGTTTTAAATTTTTTCGAATTCGGTAATATTTTCAACTTATAAATCCTTTTTTAATGTAATTTTTTCCATTTATAGCAAAACATTTATCCTTTCTTATCTTCCAGATGAAACATATATGGGATTTCTTATTTATCCATTTATCCGTAGCACGGATTGAGAAGGATTGAAGGCAATCGCACCGGGATAAATAAGAAATCCCATATATTTTTCATCTAGAACATAAGAAAGGATAAATGTTTTGCTATAAATGGAAAAAATAACTTTGAAAAAAGGATTTATAAGTTGAAAATATTACCGAATTCGAAAAAATTGAAAACTCTCCTGATGAACCACGTGCGTTAAACGTGGAGAAACACGTGTTGAGAGACAAAAGGGATATGGTTATTTGAAGAAGAAAGTTAATGTTTGAAAGGAAATAATAAACAAAGATGTGTATAACCAATCAAAGATGTATTTTTGTATGATTTAAAAGTTCAGAAAAGGAATACCGGAAGCACACTCCAAGAAAGTGTGCAGTTAAAAAGAATTGTTTGTTTAATATTGCAGCATCCAGGTAACAAAGAAATTATTCACTACTGCACAGTAAGAAATCGCCAATTATAGGAAAACAAAGCTGCAAAGGACTGCAAAATGTATACAAAAATTTCATTTACAGGATGTCAACCCTAAACCGGGACATGGAAGCTGGGCGGCATGGCGATGCATGGCTGCTTGGTGAGTAAAAATGCCACAGAACACGCATGCATGACAGATACAGAGTAATGCCAATACCCCACTAATGATCCCCATCACCACCTCCCCAGGGGACAGTGCCTACCCTCTGAGCACACACATGATGACGCCAATTCGGAACCCCATCACGCCTCCCGAGGTAAGATACAACACAGCCCATATTGCAACACGGGGCATAGTGGAGCGCACATTCGGAGTGCTCAAGTCACGCTTTCGCTCGCTTGACCGTTCTGGTGGGCAGCTGTTAAACGCTTCTCCAGTAGTGTGCAGGATCATAGTGGCAGCATGTGTCCTGCACAATGTTGCAACACGCCGGGGCCTGGCTGTGGACATGGTGGTGCCCCCACATCCCCAACCACATGCACTCCCGCTGTGCATGGGAGTGGAAAGGGCACTGGGTGAGGCAGCCCGTTCGCATTTGGTGGCTAATTACTTTACATAGAAAGCACACCCCTGTGGAGTGCACACAGCCCTGGCACATACCATCTGACAATCAATGATGACTCAATCTGACAATTCTGATGAATTAAGGGACAGTCAACTGTCAGAACCATAGCAGCCTGAGATTGTTCATCTGGAAGTGTCACAATGTGTGCATCCCTACCTACACAAACACCACCAATGCAGTGTCATCAAAAGACACCCTTCCATGCAGCAAAAATGAATACCCACTTGCAAAATACAACATGAGAACAGTGCCATGTCACCCAACCCCTCCCCGGCACGGCCACACAACACACCATGGCATGTCATGCAATGTGAGAGCAAACAAATTAATCCCCACAACATGACCCAAGTGTCACCAACTACAGTGTCCCTAATGGAAACTGGCCACACATGAAATGCTCACAGTAATGCAGGACCAACAACACTCATTACCAAATACTTACCAATAATACCAATCACCTACACAACCTCCAACCTACCATAAACATGACAGTACGGACTTAAAAAATTGGTAGCCTCACTACCTGATAATGCCAGCACTTCGAACACTTCCAACTATACAGTGTTAGCGCCACACAAAGTGTAGGTGCACTGCTTAAAACATGGACTCCAGTTCCAAAGTAGACCGCCTTGTGAAGACATGAGAAATGGACCTGCAAATTAGGAGGATGAGATGGATGCAGAGGCACATATCAATACACCATGCAGTGTACAATACAACAACAATATGCACTAGGAATGTATACACAGTATTGACTACAGACTGCCCACACATCAAATGGGAGTCCAACATCACCGTTTAAGTCAATGTCACTTGGGCACACCCTTTGCAAGCCCGTTGAAACGGGAAGCAGGAGGGGTGTGTGTCACACAAACCCAAGCATCTGACCCAAATTCAGGACAAGCCTGCATGTGCCCAGCCACAATACAGCGTATGCCCACGGGAGCCACACAAGGCAACACACTGTCCAAAAAATCAAGAATCAAAAATAAAAAAATAAAAAAAATGGCCATGAATGGGCCTGGTGGGGGGGTGGGGGAGGCCACCAAGGAGGTCCGAGGACAGGATGCACACCAAAACCCACCTGTGTGGATCTTGCGAAAAAAAACACCTCCATGGGCTCATGGCCTGCACAGCTACCCTATTGTGGGAGAATCGCTGCTGTCGCTCTCCTCACCCTCTGCAGCTGCATCAGGAGGTGGTGGCACTATGGGAGGCAGCCCACGCAAAGCCCTAGTCTGGTCCTCCATGGCAGAAAGCATGCGGGTGTGGAAGGTCTGGTTCTGGAGGATAATTGTGCGGAGGTCCCCATGCAACAACTCACGGGATGCCCGGACCTCCTCCCTAGTTGCCTGCATCTCAGCTGAGAGTGTACGTGTGAGCCGCTCCAGCTGCTGTTCTGTCCTCGTGTTAGCTGAAGCCTCAAGCTCAACCAGAATTGCCCTGAGCTGACGGAGTTCCACCCTCAGGGCTTCCCTGTGGCCCTAGGACTCAATAGAAATGGCTTCCCGCAGCGTCTCCAGTGCCACCTGCCTGTCCCTGTTGGACGCCAACATGTCCTCCCTGTGTGACTGGCTAATGGAGTCTGTTGCCTGCTGTAGTTGTTCAATTAGCCTTTCTTGGGGGACAATGGAAGTGGCCACCCTATCCATGGCCTGAGCCATCATCTCAGTTGATGCTGCCTGTTGGTTTGCCATACCGTATATGGATTGCTCCCATGCGGTATTGCCAGGTGGCGTACGGCCTCCGCATCGGCAGGCACCACACCTGTCTGGGGCAAGGCGAACTGCACCTTGCTGTGCCGGAACTGCCTGAGGCTGCAGGACTGCATTCCCCCTCTGATCTGCTGGCCCAGGAACAGGATCAGATGTAGTGGAGTGTGACCCTGCATCCGTAACCACCAAAGGCGGACCTACCAACACTGACATCGCCATTGAGGGTTCTACCCCTGGTGCAGGTGGGTTGGACAGTACAGAATCCCTCCCAGAAACACTTACCTGCGACGGCACTTAGGTCTCATCATCTGAATCGACACCTGAATAGAGCTAGGGGGAGGTGCACCCAGAGACACCCCTTGCGATGACGGTCTGCAGCAAGTGTGGCTTCTCACCCACCACCACACCACATCCCTCACTGGTGCCCGGTCGGGCCTGAGACCCCTCCTGGTTCTGCACCATCTCCACAACCCCAGCAGTATCAAGTGTGTCATCCCCTGCAAAGACATGAAAGAAAAGAAATGGGAACAGGCATTAGCACCATGGAACACAATTAGGGCTGAGAAGCAACAGAAACAGTACTTCATTGACACATGTACCACATGACTATAACCCTCCCATGCATGCACTGTCACTGCGTATGAAGGGGAGGCAAATGGCACACATTGATGACACCAAGATGGAAGACCAACAAATTTGCTGCATGCTGCCTAGCAGTGCCAACACACATTGGCCTGTGATTGGCATGTCCAGTACACATACATGACACATGCCATCACAGAGATGGCATGTACCCTAGCCATGTCACACATGTGACAATAGGACTGAGAAATGCCTAATGAAAGTGGTGAAATGCAGCCAATCAGCCTGAATGAACACAGAATAACATGCAACTATGTTGTGGCAAGATGACACTTCAAGGGCAACTGGCGTGAGGTTGGGCTGAATGTCTACTGTTGCCAGAAGGGATACTGCAACACCCAAATCCTGGTGCGCAGAATGTATTGGATGAAGAACATGGGTGACCCAAACCACTCAGGCACACACCCCCTCACCTGGCACTCAATCAGAAGCACTCACACACACACCATGCACATGGATGACACACACATGCATGTGCACTCACCGGACAATGCCTCGTAATCTGGCAGGTCTCCCACACCTTGGATCTGTTCCTCCGTGACGTAGGTCCCAGCAACATACTCATGTGGAGTAAGTTCTATGTCCTCTGCCGGAGACCCACCTCCAGTCACTAGAGTTGCGGCATGACTTGAGGCCAGCTTTTTCTTTGCCCTGTGCTTAAGGTCATTCCAGCGCTTGTAGCAATCATTAGCTGTGCGCCTCACGAATCCAAGGGCACTTATGAGTTCCGCAATGGTCTGCCAGTGTGCCTGACGTTGTACAGGTGTGGTATTGCATCCTGCAGTAATCACCATTTCGCTGTCATGTGCGGACACATACTCCACAAGTGCATCAAGTTCGGCCTGATTGAAGCTGGGCTTCCTTGGTGGGCTGGACTGTGTAGCCGTGTCTGGGGCATCAGCCTGTACTGGACGAGCACTCTTCCTCTTCCGCTTGGAAGGTGGTGGTGATACTGAGTGTCCTACGCCACTCTGGACACTAGGGGAGGGAGGCCCGGTTGACTGTGGACTAGGAGTGTGGGAATGAACACTCACCATGGGACTTGGTGCAGGCATTAGCTGAAATGTGATGTAGTCAGGGGGAACGTCAGCAGGATGGACTAGGACCGACACTGTCCTGGCTGGGAGACTCAGAGCTGGGGTGGATGGAGCCGCAGCTGCCCCTGCAGCCTCCCCAACCTGCCTACTCGGGGCAGCAGATGACATAGCTGCCCCTGATCCACATGGGCTGGTGACACCAACGTGCACCGCCACACGTGGCCTAGACATGCTGTCCTGGAAGTCCGCCATGGAGTCACCCTGTGCCAGGTCTGGTGCCACAATGGGCTGGTCCAACAATGGCTGAGCAGGGATGGTGTCAGCCACGTTACCCTCAACCAGGGGGGGCATGGGTGTCCCTGACTGGTCATCTACACATGGGGGGGCTAGGGGCACCCTGCAAGTCCTGGCCACATCCCCTACCGTATCCACCACGACCACCTCTTGTGACTTGCCCACCTTTGCCACCCTTACCGCGTGCTCGCCTCCCAACCATGGCACTGATGTTGTTGTGCGTATGGGAGTTGCAGTAAACTATTGTCCTGGGCAATTGGGGGTCAAAGGGGTAGGGTACTAGATGGAATTCGAACCCTAGTGCTCTAGCAAGGCTGTATGTGACCCCTGGAGGAAGATGACGGGCCACGCAACGCACAGGCACCCCGAAAAAGGGAGATAATGTGCACACAACCCCTCCTAGACCACATGCGTGGAAAAAAAAACCTGCACTACGCTGTGGCACCCAGAAACACAAAAATGAACGTATTTGTGTCACACGCAGCCTAGACTGACCTCCGAAGGGGTAGGCAACACACGGGGCAAGCACAGATGTCAAATACGTGCGCGACTCACCGCCTGCCAGGAAAAATCACGTGAAAAATACACGCGTGGCGCGTTGGCAACACCCCCGCCAAAAGAAGAATTGTACGCTGTCTGAGGAGACAGGAGAACAGGAGAAGTGAATGCTGTTTGAGGAAACAGGCCCAGGAAAAAGCCAAGAAGACAAAAAGCTGTCAGAGGTAACAGGGAGTACGAACTTGGAACGCCGTGAAGTAAATTGCGTGTGAACCGACAAGAAGTACAGATTTCACCCACTCGCTCTCCACGAAAAGCACGTACAAGGAAATGGCGTTCTACACGTACCTTTTAAACATGCCCACACGTCCAGCGTCACTGCACCCGTGTACAGGGAAACGCCTGCGCATGCACGTCATAGACACGCATACGCGCTGGTGGCCTTTGGGCCAATGAATTCACGTACATGTGCTGATGCGCTTACGCGCTAAGGCCCTTTCCTCGAATTACACGCAGACGTGCTGGATTTTCACGTGCCAAATCACTCCGTATCAAGCTGGCAACGCGTAAGCACACGGAAGACCACGCTCCTGCCCAGAAGGGTGAATTACTGCCCCCCCAGAGCCCCGAGCACGCTCCCACATGCAATCTGCTGCTGCCTGGTTGCCTGCTGCCCACGTGTCCTGCCATTTGCTGCCTGCACATCAGCCAGGGGTGCTGTTGCTGTGACCACCCCTGCTGGAACCGAAGATTCCTGACTGGGATTCCATTTCTCCACAGCCCTGACCCAGGACCCAGTTGCCCACCCACTCCTGCCTCTGGGGTTGTCATGTCGGGCACTGCAACATCTGGCACCACTGACAACCCCCGGCCAGAGAGGCAGAGGGGCACCAGCTTCACTGCCACCGAAGTTGGTGTCCTGGTGGAGCAAGTCATGGGGCAGTATGATGCCCTCTTCGGAAGTATGCGTGCCGACAAGGAAGGATGGACTCGGATCTGGACAGACATCGTGACTGCCATCAACGCGGAGGGGGTGGCAGTCCGACTATTCCATCATGTCAAGAAGCGCTGGGAGGACTTCAGGTCCAGGACCCTGAGCAAGGCCCGGCGCCTCTTGAAGGCAGCGGATGCTAAGAGGCGCCTGGGCCACTTGTCGGACGATTGGATGAGGGTCCTGGAATGCATTTCCCCAGCGCTCCACGTCCAGGACCTTGAGAGGCAGACCCGTCTGGAGTCGAGCGGTAAGTGTACATGTATCATGATTGTAAACTGTGCGTGTGGTGATGTGCCAGTAGTGTGCAGGTTGCACATGTGTTTTTATGGGGCCAAGTATGGGTGGGGGTGTACAGGGCTGTGAGGCTAACACATGCGAGGGCTCTCATGTGTGAGACATGGATGGTGCTTGTGTGTGTAGGCTTGCATGCCAAATGCAGTTGTGTGGGCACACATGTTTGGATGAATGTGTATGTAAGTAGGCATGTTCGTGATGTCACACATGGATGTTGTTTTCAGCTGCATGTATCAGCACTGTGTACATGTGCATGTGTGTGCATTTGACAAGGGTGCAACAGTGATGCAACATGGATGCATGTGACAGCGGGATGTGGAAGCATGATTGGCAGATGTGACATGGATTCCGATCTGAACACTGCGACAGTTGGCAGAGGTGTACAGATGCATGCAAGTGTGGTGGTGTGTGTGCATGTGTAGTGCACTCCCTGCATGTGTTGTCTGGCTCACCTTTGCCTGCTCATGCTGTTGTATGTGTATGGATGGTGCTGGCTGTTGCGATATGGCTGTGGTATGGCTCATGTGTGCGAGTTGAAATAACATTTGTGTTGGCGATTGTGATGCCATGTCTGAGGTTTGCCAATGCCACTCATGTACAACTGTCATGTGTATATGTGTCCATTGTAGAGTGCCCTGATGCCTGTGTTTTATTTCTCCCTGTCTGCAGCGTCAACTGATGAAGAGGGCGGAGAAGGTGCTGTGGAGCACAGCGGCGGGGATCGCACCGTCAGCCGGAGACGTAAGGCCCGGCTCCCCTCCCAGGTTGTGATCTCGTCGGGGAGTGAGGAGTCCGGTGCCGCGTCCCATGCCGCAGCTGCCGGGGGAGGTCCAAGAGGCAGAGGTCAGAGTTGTACTTCTCGGCAGCAGAAGGGGCAGCTGGGACCCCACAGGGCCCAACGGGGGAAGATGGCACGGAGGCATCCAGGTTGGTGGGGGGTTTGGTGGAGGAGGAGGCTGTGCAAGCAACAGAGACGGGGTCTGGAGGTGGGGATTCCACTGGTGCTAGTGGTGCAGTGCAGGACCAGGGACAGGAGACAGCACAGGCCGCCGCGGAGGTGCCTGTGTGCAATCCTGTCCCTGATCCTGTCACTGCATCATCTTGCACCAGCAGGGATGCCTACGTCCAGACCCGTTTTCATGCAGGGGATGAGCTCACAACAACTGGCCTTCCTCTGCCTGCGGACGTGGCTATCCAGGTCCGGGTTGAGCCTGTCCTGACTGGTGTGGTGTTGCCTCAACGGGCCATGCGAGGTGACCTGCAGTCTTTTCATGAGGAGACTGCACGTCATCTCGAATGGCTCGTTGACTGCGTCGGCCTACTGGGACAGGTCACCCAGGCCGGATTCCTCCGTTTGATGGGGCTTGCTCCGACCCCCTCCTCAACTGAACCCCCTATGTGCCAGTCGTCCTCCGTGCCATCTTCCCATCCATTAGTCACCTGGGTGCCCTATGGAGCTGCCTCTGACGGTGAGGCCAGGCTGGTGGAGGAGGCATCCCTGCCACAGTCGGGAGTCGGACGTCCAGCAGGGGTGGCCACATCAACGACTGCACGCCAGCCGGTGGAGGATGTGCAGGCAGCAGGAGCCAGGGCACGGGCACAGGCACAGCAGCAGCAGCAACGAGGTGGGAGCCATGATGGCTCGGGGCCTTCGACATCGGAGGGGCAGGCATCGGCCGGAGGGCAGGAGGACCCAGGACGGGAAGTGTCTTCCATGTGGCAGCGGTTGGGCCACTCCATAGATGCGGAGCGGCAGCGGGCGGAAGAGGCACGGCTCACGATGGTGAGGGGGGAAAACGTGTTGGCTGGGGGACATGTGTGGGGGCCTGCTGGCAGGTGCCCCTGACTGGTGGGGGGTGGGGGTGCAGGGGGAAATGAGTTGGACATGAGTGGGGATCTGGTGGAGGGTGCACCACAGTGCTGGGGGGTGGGGGTGCAGGGGGACATGAGTTGGACATGAGTGTTGGCCTGGTGGAGGGTGCCCCTGACTGGTGGGGGGTGGTGGTGCAGGGGGACATGAGTTGGACATGAGTGGGGGCCTGGTGGAGGGTGTCCCACAGTGCTGGGGGGTGGGGGTGCTGGGAGACATGTGTGGGGGCCTGGTGGAGGGTGCCCCACAGTGCTGGGGGGTGGGGGTGCAGGGGACATGAGTGGGGGCCTGGTGGAGGGTGCCCCACAGTGCTGGTGGCTGGGGGTGCAGGGGGACATGAGTGGGGGCCTGGTGGAGGGTGGCCCACAGTGCTGGGGGGTGCAGGGGGACATGTGTGGGGGCCTGGTGGAGGGTGCCCTGCACTGCGGGGGGTGAGGGTGCAGGGGGACATGAGTTGGACATGAGTGGGGGCCTGGTGGAGGGTGCCCCTGGATGCTGGGGGGTGGGGGTGCAGGGGGACATGTGTGGGGGCCTGTTGGAGGGTGCCCTGCACTGCGGGGGGTGGTGGGGGGTGCAGGGGAACATGAGTTGGACATGAGTGGGGGCCTGGTGGAAGGTGCCCCTGGATGCCTGGGGGTGGGGGTGCAGGGGGACATGAGTTGGACATGAGTGGGGGCCTGGTGGAGAGGGTGCCCCTGACTGGTGGGGGGTGGGTGTGCTTGGAGACATGAGTTGGACATGAGTGGGGGCCTGGTGGAGGGTGCCCCACAGTGCTGGGGGGTGGGGGTGCTGGGAGACATGTGTGGGGGCCTGGTGGAGGGTGCCCCACAGTGCTGGGGGGTAGGGGTGCAGGGGGACATGAGTTGGACATGAGTGGGGGCCTGGTGGAGGGTGCCCCTGACTGGTGGGGGGTGGGGGTGCTGGGAGACATGAGTTGGACATGAGTGGAGGCCTGGTGGAGGGTGTCCCACAGTGCTGGGGGGTGGGGGTGCTGGGAGACATGTGTGGGGGCCTGGTGGAGGGTGGCCCTGGATGCTGGTGGGTGGGGGTGCAGGGGGACATGCGTTGGTGGGCTGTAGTGCAAGGTGACATGTGGGTTGACTGGGGGGCATGGGCATGGTGGATGGGCTGCCTGCGGGACATGTGCAGGGTAGTCCCCTGTGGTGTGGGCCACCTGCAGGGGCCGTGGAGGGTGTCGAGTGAACAGCTGGGAGGACCCACATGTAGGACTGC